>NC_086339.1:48902612-49221747 GCF_032445375.1 Bacillus rossius redtenbacheri | reverse complement strand
ATTCATTAAAATCGTTTATGATTACTTTGAATAATTCTTATTAAATTGTACAAGTAGATAACATTTCCACACATTTAATTCCTTTCCAATGGTTTATTTAGAATCAATTATTCATTTAATAATTGGAATTTGTTTCCATTCGAATAAACTTATTACATTAAAATGGTTTATTATGATGCTTTTTGATCTAACCTAACCTAACCTAATTTATAATAACCCAACCTAACCTAACCTAACTTAACCAAACCTAACCTAGCCTAACCTAACGTAACAAAACACAACCTATCTTACCCAACCTAACCTAACCCAACCTAACCCATCAAACCTAACCCAACCTAACTTAAGCCAACCCAACCTAATCCGACCCAATCGTACCTAACCCAACCCAACCAAATTCAACCCAAGATAACCAAACCCAACCCATCCCAACCAAACCCAACCCAACCCAACCTAACCTAACCTAAACAAACCTAACCCAACCTAAACTAACCTAACCAAACCCAACCTAACTTAAATCAACCTAACCGAACCTAACCAAACCCAACTTAACCTAACCCAAACTAACCTAACCTAACCTAACCTAACCCAACTCAACCATACCTAACCCAACGTAACTTAACTCAACCTATTCTAACCCAATCTAACATAAACGTACCTAACCTAACCCAACCTAACCTAACCAAACCTAACCTAACCTAACCTATCCTAACCGAACCTAACCCAAACTAAACTTACTTAACCTAACCTAACATAACCTAACCTAACCTCACCTAACCTAACCTAACCTAACTTAACCTAACCTAACCCAACCTAACCTAACCGAACCTAACCTAACCCTACCTAACCTTACCCAACCCAACCTAACCTAACCTAACCTAACCTAACCTAACTTAACCTTACCCCACCTAACCTTACCAAACCTAACCTTACCTAACGTAACCTTCACTTTAAATTGTACAAGTGGATAACTTTTTACACATTTAAATGCTTTACGATGTATTATTCATAATAAATCATGCATTATATAATTGGAAATTGTTTCTATTTAAGTAAACTTATTTCGTTACAAATAGATTCTTTTAATGATTTTTGACAATTTCTCCTTCATTTTACTTAAATAAGTCATTTGGGTGGAAATCATTTAATTTCGATTGATTCAATTGATTAGGTTTCATGTAATTATTTTCCGAATCAATTCGTAAAAATTGTACTTTTTTAGTATTCATGTGAATCGTTTAATATTCTTTTGGTTAAATCATATTAAATTGTACAAGTAGATTACATTTCCACTTATTTGAGTCTTTGCCAATTGTTTATTTAGATTAAATTATGCAAAAAATTATTGGAAATAGTTTATTTCAATTAAACTTATTTTGTTATGAATGGGTTTGTTTTAATGCTTCTTACTCTTTTTCTTTTTAATATTATTTCTTTAAGTGCATCTGAGTAAAAAAACAAATGTTTTATATTGTACCGAGTGATTTTGTTTGATGTAAAAGTTTTACCGACTAATTTAGTTATAATTGGATTCATTTCGTATGCATTGGAATCGTTTACTATTCTTTTGGATAATTCACATTAAATTGTACAAGTGGATAACATTTCCACACATTTAAGTCCTTTTCAATGTTTTATTTATAATAAATCATGCATTTAATAATTGGCAATGTTTCTATACGATTAAACTTATTTCGTTATTAATGGGTTATTTTGATTATTTTTTTTATCTTTTTCTTCTTCTATTACTTCTTTAAATTAATTTAAGTAAAAATCATTTGTTTAATATTGTACCGAGTGATTTTGTTTAATGTAAAAAGTTTTACCGACTAATTCCGTTATATTGGATTTATTTCGTAATCATTAATATCGTTTAATATCCTTTTGGTTAATTCACATTAAATTGTACAATTCCACACATTTAAATCCATACCAATGGTTTATTTCGATTAAATTCCGCATTTAATAATTGAAAATTGTTTCTATTAGAGTAAACTTATTTCATTAAAAATGGGTTCTTTTGATGCTTTTTCATCCTTTTTTTCTTCATTTTACCTTAATAAGTACATTTAGTAGAAATTAATTTATTTTATTGTTTTGAGTGATTTGGTTTGATGTTATAATTTTCCGAATCAATTTGTTGTCATTGGTTTATTTCGTATTCATTAAAATCGTTTATGATTACTTTGAATAATTCTTATTAAATTGTACAAGTAGATAACATTTCCACACATTTAATTCCTTTCCAATGGTTTATTTAGAATCAATTATTCATTTAATAATTGGAATTTGTTTCCATTCGAATAAACTTATTACATTAAAATGGTTTATTATGATGCTTTTTGATCTAACCTAACCTAACCTAATTTATAATAACCCAACCTAACCTAACCTAACTTAACCAAACCTAACCTAGCCTAACCTAACGTAACAAAACACAACCTATCTTACCCAACCTAACCTAACCCAACCTAACCCATCAAACCTAACCCAACCTAACTTAAGCCAACCCAACCTAATCCGACCCAATCGTACCTAACCCAACCCAACCAAATTCAACCCAAGATAACCAAACCCAACCCATCCCAACCAAACCTAACCCAACCCAACCCAACCTAACCTAACCTAAACAAACCTAACCCAACCTAAACTAACCTAACCAAACCCAACCTAACTTAAATCAACCTAACCGAACCTAACCAAACCCAACTTAACCTAACCCAAACTAACCTAACCTAACCTAACCTAACCTAACATATCCTAACCTAACTTAACCTAACCCAACCTAATCTAACCCAACCTAACCTAATCTAACCTATCCTAACCATACCTAACCTAACCTAACCTAACCTAACCTAACCTAACCTAACGTAACCTTCACATTAAATTGTACAAGTGGATAACTTTTCCACACATTTGAGTATTTACATTGTATTATTTATATAAATCATGCATTTAATAATTGCAAATTGTTTCTATTCGTGTGAACTTATTTCGTTATAAATAGTTTCTTTTGATGCTTTTTGACATTTTCTACTTCATGTTACTGAAATAAGTCATTTAAGTGGAAATCAATTTATTTATATTTTTTCAAGCGATTTGGTTTCATGTAATTATTTTCCGTATCAATTCGTTAAAATTGGATTTATTTAGTATTCATTTGTATCGTTAAATATTCTTTTGGTTAAATCACATTAAATTGTACAAGTAGATAACAATATGACCTATGTCAGTCCTTTCCAATTGTTTATTTAGATTGAATAATGCATTTAATTATTGTAAATTGTTTCTTTTTATGTAAACTTATTTTGTTATAAATGGGTTGAGTTAATGCTTTTTAATCTTTTTCTACTTCATATTACTTCTTTTAGTGCATTTAAGTAATAATCATTTGTTTAATATTGTACCGAGTGATTTTGTTTGATGTAATAGTTTTACCGACTAATTTAGTTATAATTGAGTTTATTTCGTAATCATTGGTATAGTTTAACATTCTTTTGGTTAATTCACATTAAATTGTACAATTCCACACATTTGAATATATATCAATAGGTTATTTCGATTAAATTATGCATTTAATAATTGGAAATAGTTTCTATTTGAGTAAACTTATTTCGTTAAAAATGGGTTATTTTGATGTTTTTTGATATTTTTCTACTTCATTTTACCTAAATAAGTACATTTGGGTAGAAATAAATTTTTTTTTATCCTTTCGAGTGATTTAGATTGATGTTATATTTTTCCGAATCAATTCATTGTAATTCGTTTATTTCGGAAAAATTAATATCGTTTATGATTACTTTTATTAATTCTTATTCAATTGTACAATTAGATTAAATTTACACACATTTGAGTCCTTTCCAATGGTTTATTTAGAATAAATCATGCATTTAATAATAATTGGCAATGGTTTTTATTCGAATAAACATATTTCGTTATAATGGGTTATTTTGATGCTATTTTATCTTTATCTACATAATATTACTTCATTAAGTGCGTTAAAGATATAATGACTTGTTTCATACTGTACCGAGTGTTTTTGTTTGATGTAATAGTTTTTCTGACTAATTTAGTTATAATTGAATTCATATCGTATTCATTGGAATCGTTTACTAATATTTTGGTTAATACACTTTAAATTGTACACGTGGATAACATTTCCACACATTGTGTCCTTTCTAATGGTTTATTATAATAAATCAAACATTTGATAATTGAAAATTGTTTCTAATTGAATAAACTTATTACGTTAAAATGGGTTATTAGGATGCTTTTTGCTCTAACCTTACCTTACCTAACCTAATCAAACCTATTCTTACCTAATCTAACCTAACTTAATCAAACCTAACCTAACCCAACCTAACCTAACTTAACCTAACCCGACCTAACCTAACCGAACTTAACCTAACCCAACATAACCTTACCTAACCAAACTTAACCTAACCTAACATAACCTAACCTAACCTTACTTAACTTAACTTTACCAAACCTAACCTTACCCAACCTAACCTAACCTAACCTAACCTAACATAAACTAACCTTACAAAATCTAACCTAAACCTAACCTAAACATACCTAACCTAACCTAAACTTTCTTAACCATTACATCACATTATATTGTACAAGTGGATATCTTTTCCACACATTTTAATGCTTTACGATGTATTATTCATAATAAAACATGCATTTATTAATTGGAAATTGTTTCTATTTGAGTAAATTTATTTTGTTATAAATAGGTTCTTTTGATGATTTTTAACATTTTCTCCTTCATTTTACTTAAATAAGTCATTTGGGTGGAAATCATTTATTTATATTTGTTCAAGCAATTTGGTTTTATTTAATTATTTTCCGAATCAATTCGTTAAAATTGGATTTATTTAGTATTCATTTGAATCGTTATAATTCTTTTGGTAAAATCACATTAAATTGTACAAGTGGATTACATTTCCACACATTTGAGTTCTTGCTTATTGTTTATTTAGTTTAAAACATGCATTAAATTATTGGAAATAGATTATTTTCAAGTAAAATTATTTTGTTATGAATGGATTCTCTTAATGCTTCTTAATCTTTTTCTTTAAATTATTACTTCATTTAAATACATTTAAATTAAAAAAATTGTTTTATAGTGTACCGAGTGATTTTGGTTGATGTAAAATATTAACCGACTAATTAATTTATAATTGGATTCATTTCGTATGCATTAGAATCGTTTACTATTCTTTTGGATAATTCACATTAATTTGTGCAAGTGGATAACATTTCCACACATTTGAGTCCTTTCCAATTTTTTATTTATAATAAATATGCATTTAATAATTGGCAATGGTTTTTATTCGAATAAATTTATTTCGTTAATAATGGGTTATTTTGATTATTTTTTTAATTTTTTTTTCTTCATATTACGTCTTTAAGTGCATTTAAGTAAAAAATATTTGTTTTATATTGTACCGAGTGATTTTGTTTGATGTAATAGTTTTACCGACTAATTCTGTTATAATTGGATTTATTTCGTAATATTTGGTATCGTTTAATATTCTTTTGGTTAATTCACATTAAATTGTACAAATCCACACATTTAAATCCTTACCAATGGTTTAATTAATTATGCATTTAATAATTGAAAATTGTTTCTATTCGAGTTTTTTTTATCTTTTTCTACTTTATATTACTTCTTTAAGTGCATTTAAGTAAAAAAAAATTTGTTTTATATTGTACCGAGTGATTTTGTTTGATGTAATAGTTTTACCGGCTAATTCCGTTATAGTTTGATTTAATTAGTAAACATTGGAATTGGTATTCTTTTGGTTAATTCACATTAAATTGTACATTTCCACACATTTGAATCCTTACCAAAGGTTTATATCGATTAAATTAAGCATTTAATAATTTATAATTGTTTCTTTTCAAGTAAACTTATTTCGTTATAAAAAGGGCATTTTGATGCTTTTTATTCCTAAACAACTTAATTTAACTTAAATAAAACATTTGGGTGGATATCAATTTATTTATATTGTTTCGTGTATTTGGTTTGATGTAATAATTTTCCGTATCAATTTGTTATACATGGTATATTTCTAATTCATTGAAATCGTTTATGATTACTTTTGTTAATTCTTATTAAATTGTACAAGTAGATAAAATTTCCACACATTTGAGTCCTTCCCAATGGATAATTTAAATGAAATCGTGCATTTAATAATTGGAGTTGTTTCTATTCGAATAAACTTATTACGTTAAAATTGGTTATTATGATGCGTTTGGATCTTTATCTACTTCGTTTATCTAAATAAGTACATGTAGTTAGAAATAAATTTATATATATTGTTTCCAGTGATTTGGTTTGATGTTATAATTTTCCGCATCAATTCGTTGTAATTGGTTTATTTCGTATTCATTAAAATCGTTTATGATAAAATTTGTTAAGTCTTATTAAATTGTACAAGTGGATTAAATTTCCACACATTTGAATCGTAACCAATGGTTTTTTTTTGATTAAATTATGCATTTAAAATTTGGAAATTGTTTCTATTCAAGTAAACTTATTTCGTTATTAATGGGTTATTTTAAACATTTTTGATCTTTTTCTACCTTATATTACATCATTAAGTGCATTTGAGTAAATATACTTGTTTCATATTGTACCGAGTGTTTTGTTTGATGTAATAGTTTAACCGACTAATTTAGTTATAATTGGATTCATTTCGTATTCATTGGAATCATTTACTATTCTTTTGGTTAATTCACTTTAAATTGTACAAGTGGATAACATTTCATCACATTGAGTACTTCCCAATGGTTTATTATAATAAATCAGGCATTAAATAATTGAAAATTTTTTCTATTCGAATAAACTTATCACGTTTAAATGGGTTATTATGATGCTTTTTGATCTAACCTAATCTAAACTAACCTAACCCAATCTAACCTAACCCAATCCAGCTCAACCAAACCTACCAAACCCTACCAAACTTAATCTAACCAAACCGAACCCAACCCAACCCATCGCAACCCAAACCAACCTAACCTAAACCAAACTAACCTATACCAATCGAACCTAACCTAACCCAACTCAAACTTACCTAACCCAACGTAACTTAACCCAACCTATTCTAACCCAACCTAACCTAAACGAACATAACCTAACCCAACAAAACCTAACCAAACCTAACCTATCCTAACCGAACCTAACACAACCTAACCTTACCTTAACTAACCTTACATAATCTAACATAACCTAACCTAACCTAACCTAACCCAACCTAACCTAACCTAACCCAACCTAACCTAACCGAACCTAACCTAACCCTACCTAACCTTACCCAACCCAACCTAACCTTACCTAACCTAACCTAACTTAAACTTACCCAACCTAACCTAACCCAAACTAACCTAACCTAAACTAACCTAACATAACCTGACCTAACATAACCTTACCTAACCTAATCTTAACAAACCTATCCTAACCTAACGTAACCTTTACTTTAAATTGTACAAGTGCATAACTTTCTACACAATGCTTTACGATGTATTATTCATAATAAATAATGCATTTAATAATTGGAAATTTTTTCTATTCAATTAAACTTATTTCGTTATAAATAGATTGTTTTGATGATTTTTGACATTTTCTCCTTTATTTTACTTAAATAAGTCATTTGGGTGGAAATCAATTAGTTTATATTGATTCAAGCGATTTGGTTTCATGTAAATTTTTTCCGAATCAATTCGTTAAAATTGGACTTTTTTAGTATTCATGTGAATCTGTTAATATTCTTTTGGTTAAATCACATTAAATTGTACAAGTAGATAATGTTATGACCTATGTCAGTCCTTTCAAAATGTTTATTTAGATTAAATAATGCATTTAATTATTGGAAATTTTTCTTTTCAAGTAAACTTATTTTGGTATAAATAGGTCGAGATAATGGTTTTTTTATCTTTTTCTACTTCATATTACTTCTTTAAGTGCATTTAAGTAATAATCATTTGTTTAATATTGTTCCGAGTGATTTTGTTTGATGTAATAGTTTTACCGACTAATTTAGTTATAATTGGAATCATTTGGTATTCATTGGAATCGTTTACTATTCTTTTGATTAATTCACATTAAATTGTATAAGTGGATAACATTTCCACACATTTGAGTCCTTGAAATTTTTTGTTTATATTAAATGTTCTTTTAATAATTGGCAATGGTTTCTATTCGAATAAACTTATGTCGTTATTAATGGGTTATTTTTATTATTTTTTTATTTTTTTCTATTTCATATTACTTATTTAAGTGCATTTAAGTAAAAATATTTGTTCATATTGTACCAAGTGATTTTGTTAGATGTAATAGTTTTACCGACTTATTCCGTTATAATAGAGTTTATTTCGTAATCATTGGTATCGTTTAGTATTTTTTGGTTAATTCACATTAAATTGTACAATTCCACACATTGAATCCTTACCAATGGTTTATTTCGATCTATTTATGTTTTTAATATTTGGAAATAGTTTCTATTTGAATAAACTTATTATGTGAAAATGGGTTATTGTGAAGCTTTTTGATCTAACCTTACCTAACCTAACTTATCAAACCTAACCTAATCCAACCAATCCTAACCTAATTAAACATAACCTAACCTAACCTAACCTAACCTAACTTAACCTTACCCAACCTAACCTAACCCAAACTAACCTAACCTAACCTAACCAAACCTAACTTAACATAACCTAACCTAACATTACCTAACCTAACATTACCTAACCTAACCTTACCTAACCTAACCATCACATTATATTGTACAAGTGGATATTATTTTCACACATTTAAATGCTTTACGATGCATTATTCATAATAAAACATGCATTTAATAATTGGAAATTGTTTCTATTTGAGAAAACTTATTTCGTTATAAATAGGATCTTTTGATGATTTATAACATTTTCTCCTTCATTTTACTTAAATAAGTCATTTGGGTGGAAATCATTTTATTTATATTTGTTCAAGCGATTTGGTTTCATTTAATTATTTTCTGAATCAATTCGATAAAATTGGATTTATTTAGTATTCATTTGATTCATTAAATTTTTTTGGTTAAATCACATTAAATTGTACAAGTGGATTAAATTTCCACACATTTGAGTTCTTGCTAATTGTTTATTAAGATTAAATCATGCATTAAATTATTGGAAATAGTTTCTTTTCAAGTAAACTTATTTTGTTATAAATGGATTCTTTTAATGATTCTTAATCTTTTTCTTTTTAATATTAATTCTTTAAGGGTATTTAAGTAAATAAAATTTGTTTTATAGTGTACCGAGTGATTTTGATTGATGTAAAAGTTTTACTGACTAATTTAGTTATAAATGGTTTTTTTTCGTATGCATTAGAATCGTTTACTATTCTATTAAATAATTCACATTAATTTGTACAAGTGGATAACATTTCCACACATATGAGTCCTTTCCAGTATTTTATTTATAATAAATCATGCATTTAATCATTGGCAATGGTTTCTATTCAAATAAACTTATTTCGTTATTAATGGGTTATTTATTTTTTTTTACTTTTTTCTTCTTCATATTACTTCTTTAAGTGCATTTAAGTAAAAATAATTTGTTTTATATTGTTCCGAGTGATTTTGTTTGATGTAATATTTTTACCGACTAGTTCCGTTATAATTGGATTTTATTTGTAAACATTGGTATTGGTATTCTTTTGGTTGATTCACATTAAATTTAACAATTCCACACATTTGAATCCTTACGAATGGTTTATTTCGATTAAATTATGCATTTAATAATTTATAATGGTTTTTTTCAAGTAAACTTATTTCGTTATAAAAAGGGCCTTTTGATGCTTTTTACTCTTAACTTACTTAATTTTACTTAATTAAAACATTTGGGTGGATATCAATTTATTTATTTTGTTTCGTGTATTTGGTTTGCTGTAATAATTTTCCGTATCAATTCGTTATAATTGGTTTATTTCGTATTCATTGAAATCGTTTAAAATAACTTTTCTTAATTCTTATTAAATTGAACAAGTAGATAAAATTTCCACACATTTGAGTTCTTCCCAATGGTTAATTTAAATGAAATCGTGCATTTAATAATTGGAAATTGTTTCTATTCGAGTAAACTTATTTCGTTAAAAATGGGTTATTTTAATGCTTTTTGATCTTTTTCTACCTTATATTACATCTTTAAGTGCATTTGAGTAAATATACTTGATTCATATTGTACGGAGTGTTTTGTTTGATGTAATTGTTTTACCAACTAATTTAGTTATAATTGGATTCATTTCGTATTCATTGGAATCATTTACTATTATTTTGGTTAATTCACTTTTAAATTGTACAAGTGGATAACATTTCCACACATTGAGTCCTTTCCAATGGTTTATAATAATAAATCAGGCATTTAATAAATGAAAATTGTTTCTATTCGAATAAACTTATTACGTAAAAATGGGTTATTATGATTCATTTTGATCTAACCTAATCCAACCTAACCTAACCCAATCTTACCTAACCCAACCTAACCTAACCCATTAAACCTAACCCAACCTAACCTAACTCAACCCAACCTGACCTAACCCAACCCAACCTAACCTTACCCAACCCAACCTAACCCAACCCAACCCAACCCAAACCAACCTAAACTAAACCAAACTAACCTAATCCAACCTAACCTAATATAACCCAACCCAACCTTACCTAACCCAATGTAAAAACCCAACCTATTCCAACCCAATCTAACCTAACCGAACCTAACCTAACACAACCTAACCTAAACCAACCTAACCTAACCTATCCTTACCTAACCTATCCTGACCTAACCTATCCTGACCTAACCTAACCTAACCTATTCTTACTTAACCTAACCTAACTTAACCTAACGCAACCTATCCTATCCCAACCAAACCTAACCTATCCTAACCTAACCAATATAACCTAACCTAAGATTACCTAACTTACCTAACCTAACCTTACCAAACCTAACCTAACCTAACATAACCTTCACTTTAAATTGTACAAGTGGATATGTTTTTACACATTTAAATGCTTTACGATGTATTATTCATAATAAATCATGCATTTAATAATTGGAAATTGTTTCTATTCGAGTAAACTTATTCCGTTATAAATAGATTGTTTTGATGATTTTTGACATTTTCTCTTTCAATTTACTTAAATAAGTCATTTGGGTGGAAAATAATTAATTTATATTGATTCAAGCGATTTGGTTTAATGTAATTATTTTCCGAATCAATTCGTTAAAATTGGACTTTTTTTAGTATTCATGTGAATCGTTTAATATTCTTTTGGTTAAAACATATTTAATTGTACAAGTACATTACATTTCCACTTATATGAATTCTTGCCAATTTTTTATTTAGATTAAATCATGCATTAAATTATTGGAAATAGTTTCTTTTCAAGTAAACTTATTTTGTTATGAATGGTTTTTTTTAATGATTCTTTATCTTTTTCTTTTAAATATTACTTCTTTAAGTGGATTCATGTAAAAAAACAATTGTTTTATATTGTACCGAGTGATTGTGTTTGATGTAAAAGTTTTACCGACTAATTTAGTTATAATTGGATTCATTTCGTATTCATTGGAATCGTTTACTATTCTTTTGGTTAATTCACATTAAATTGTACAAGTGGATTAGTTTTCCACACATTTGATTCATTTCCAATTTTTTATTTAGAATAAATCATGCATTTAATAATTTGAAATTGTTTCTATTCGAATAAACATATTTCGTTATTAATGGGTTATTTGGATTATTTTTTTGTCTTTTTATAATTCATATTACTTCTTTTAGTGCATTTAAGTAAAAATCAATTATCTCAAATTGTACCGAGTGATTTTGTATGATGTAATATTTTAAAGGGTAATTTTGTTATAATTGGATTTAACATGTAATCATTGGAATCGTTTGATATTCTTTTGGTTAATTAACATTAAATTATACAATTCCACTCATTTAAATCCTTACCAATGGTTTATTTCGATAAAATTTGCATTTAATAATTGAATATTGTTTCTATTCCAGTAAACTTATTTCATTAAAATGGGTTAATTTGATGCTTTTTCATTCTTTTCTACTTCATTTTACCTAAATAAGTACATTTGGGTATAAATAAATTTATTTTTAATGTTTTGAGTGATTTGGTTTGATTTTATAATTTTCCGAAACAATTTGTTGTAATTGGTTTATTTCGTATTCATTAAAATCGTTTATGATTATTTTGGTTAATTCTTATTAAATTGTACAAGTTGATAACATTTCCACGCATTTAATTCCTTTCCAATGGTTTATTTAGAATCAATCATGCATCTAATAATTGGCAATGGTTTCTATTCGAATAAATATATTACGTTATAAATGGGTTATTTTGATGCTTTTTGATCTTTTTCTACTTTATATTACTTCTTTAAGTGCATTTAAGTAAAAATTACTTGTTTCATATTGTACTGAGTGTATTTGTTTGATGTAATAGTTTTACCGACTAATTTAGTTATAATTGGATTAATTTCGTATTCATTGTAATAGTTTACTATTTTTTTATTAATTCACATTAAATTGTTAAAGTGGTTACATTTCTACACATTTGAGTCATTTCCAATACTTTATTTCGAATAAATCATGCATTTAATAATTAAAAATTTTTCTATTCGAGTAAACTAATTTAATTAAAAAAGGGTTTTTTGATGCTTTTTGAACTTTTACTTCTTCTTTTTACCTAAATAAATACATTTGCGTAGGAATAAATTTTTTGTTATTGTTTCGAGTGGTTTGGTCTGTTATAATTTTCCGAATCAATTCGTTGTGATGGATTTATTTCTTATTCATTTCAATCGTTTATGATTACTTTTGTTAATTCTTATTTAATTGTACAAGTAGATAACATTTCCACACATTTGAGTCCTTTCAAATAGTTTATTTAGAATAAATCAAGCATTTAGTAATTGGAAATTGTTTCTATTCGATTAAACTTATTACTTTAAAATGGGTTATTATGATGCTTTTTGAATAAACCTAACCTAACCTAATTTAACATAACCTAACCTAACCTAACTTAACCAAACCTAACCTAACCTATCCTAATGTAACCAAACCCAACCTAACCTAACCCAACCCAACCTAACCCAACCTAACCTAACCCATCAAACCTAACCCAACCTAACCTAACCCAACCTAACCTAACCCAACCTAACCTAACCCAACCCAATCTTAACCTAACCCAACCCAACCGAACTCAACCCAACCTTACCAAACCCAACCCATCCTAACCAAACCTAACCGAGCCCAACCCAACCTTACTTAACACAAACTAACCTAACCCAACCTAAACTAACCTAAACCAAACTCAACCTATCCTAACCCAACCTAACTAAACCCCACCTAACCTTACCGAACCTAACCCAACCCAACCTAACCTAACCCAAACTAACTAACCTAACCTAACCTAACCTAACCTTACCTAACTTAACCTTCCCCTAAATTAACCTTCTCCAACCTAACCCAACCTAACCTAACCCAACCTAACCTAACCTTACTTAACGTAACCTAACATAAGCTGACCTAACATAACCTAACCTAACCTAACCTTACCTTACCTTACTTTACCTAACCTATCCTAACATAACCTTCACATTAAATTGTACAAGTGGAAAACTTTTCCACACATTTGAGTGTTTTACAATGTATTATTAATAAAAATCATGCATTTAATAATTGCAAATTGTTTCTAATCGAGTAAACTTATTTCGTTATTAATGGTTTCTTTTGATGCTTTTTGACATTTTCTACTTAATTTTCTGAAATAAGTCATTTAATTGGAAATCAATTTATTTATATTGTTTTAAGCGATTTGGTTTCATGTAATTATTTTCCGATCAATTAGTTAAAATTGGATTTATTTAGTATTCATTTAAATCGTTTAATATTCTTTTCGTTAAATCACATTAAATTGTACAAGTAGATAACATTATTACCTATGTAAGTCCTTTACAATTGTTTATTTAGATTAAATAATGCATTTAATTATTGGAAAATGTTTCTTTTTAAGGAATCCCTTTTTGTTATAAATGGGTTTTGATAATGCTTTTTAATATTTTTCTACTTCAGATTACTTCTTTAATTGCATTTAAGTAATAATCATTTGTTTAACATTGTACCGAGTGATTTTGTTTAATGTAATAATTTTAACGACTAATTCCGTTATAATTGATTTTATTTCGTATTCATTGGAATCGTTTACTATTCTTTCGGTTAATTCACATCAAATTGTACAAGAGGATAACATTTCCACACATTTGAGTTCATCCAATTATTTATTTAGAATAAATCTTGCATTTTATAATTAACAATGGTTTATATTCGAATAAACCGATTTCGTTATTAATGGGTTATTTTGATAATTTTTTTTTCTTTTTCTACTTCATTTTACCTAAATAAGTACATTTTGTTAAAAAAAAAATTTTTTATTCTTTCGAGTGATTTGGATTGATGTTATAATTTTCCTAATCAATTCTTTGTAATTCGTTTATTTCGTAAAAATTAATATCGTTAATGATTACTTTTGTTAATTCATATTCAATTGTACACTTAGATTTCATTTCCACACATTTGAGTCCTTTTCAATGGTTTATTTAGAATAAATCATGCATTTAATAATAATTGGCAATGGGTTTTATTCGAATAAACATATTTTCGTTTTTATGGGTTATTTTGATGCTATTTTATCTCTTTCTACTTAATATTACTTCTTGAAGTGCGTTTAAGAAATAATTACTTCTTTCATATTGTACCGAGTGTTTTTGTTAGATGTAATAGTTTTACTGACTAATTTAGTTATAATTGAATTCATTTCGTATTCATTGGAATCGTTTACTGTTATTTGGTTAATACACTTTATATTGTACAAGTGGATAACATTTTGCACACATTGTGTCCTTTCCAATGGTTTATTATAATAAATCAGGCATTTAATAATTGGTAATTGTTTCTATTTAAATAAACTTATTGCGTTAAAATGGTTTATTATGATGCTTTTTGCTCTAACCTTACCTAACCTAACCAAATCAAACCTAACCTAACCTAATCTAACCTAACCTAATCAAACCTAACCTAACTTAACCTAATTTAACCTAACCCGACCTAACCTAACCGAACCTAACAGGGGGCGTGTCACTTTTGCCTGCCGCGCATATCACAGGGGGCGTGTCACTTCCGCCCGCCGCGCACGTCAAAGTGGCATGTCAATTCCGCCCGCCGCGCATGTCACAGGGGGCGTGCCCCTTCCGCCGTCGCGCCCGCCACTGAGGGTGCGCCACTGCCGCCCGCCGCACGCGTCGCTGAAGGCTCCACACCACCTCCGCACGCCACGCGTGCCACTATGGGCGCGCCGCCTGCTGCTGAATGCGCCGCGATGCTGTTGCCGCCGCCCACCTCGGCCGCCCCCATGGCAACAGGAGCGGCCCACGCGCACATCACGACGCCACCGGAAACACCAGGTTAGTGCTTAGTGCTCCAACCAGTGTACCACTTCCATGCGAGTGAGGTGTAGTGTTGAGCATAACGGCCTCGTTGGAGGGGGGGCATTTGACGCCGACCGCCGGTGCTCCCTCTGGTTTGCACAGGCCGTTATGCCACAACAACACTTACTCTTAAGTGCGCCGAACACGCCCGAGCGTGATGTCCGCCGAGTGTGTGAAAGTGCGCTGCGACGAACACTAAAGCGACGTCAGCGCCCGGCCGGGTGTGGCAATGCGCCTAACTAATTACATATAGTTATTTGTCAAATTAAAACAACTAAATTAATAACAAGTTAAAAGAGGATTCATGTAAGGGAAATTATGTCTAATTGTTTTATAAGCATATATTTTGTAACTTGTCTTTAAGTCCAAAACTGGCCGGGTCGGTTTTCCCGCGTTTCACGTGGTTAGGCGCGAGGCCGCAGGGCGGTCTCGCGCTCAGTTACCGTCTGGAGCTCGAAGGGGTCGGGCGCTCCGCGAACGTCGGGTCATTAACTTTAGCATCTCTTCAGCATTTCAGCAATAGTGTAAGTTTCGTAAATCTTTTAATCAACTCGGCGCCGACCCCAACCCAGTCGCACGATATTTCGTGCGACTCTTAATTTATTAAATTCTTCCCACAAGGGAACTTTATTTTTATACGTAATTCCATGTCCAGTTTAAGGACCGCGTAGTAGTGGTACGCAATTTTCGGCTGCCTAGCCAATTAATCGTTATCGTCGTAGATCCTCCGTAATAAGTGTTGAGAATAACACTGACTAACTTTCGTCTCTTAACTTTCTCCATTTTTATAGTGCAAAATGTAACGTGTATTTTAAGTGACTAACTTTCATTTGCAAGGGACTTTTACGTGTACGTCCCCAGTTGGCGTGTCCACGTAATTTCTGAAACGTTAATATTTCGTAGCAGGCTAGACTGCAAACCATCCTGAACAAGGATCTTTTCTTTGTATTTACCAGCCAGCCTACGGTGTGGCGATACCAGTTTCGCGTTTATCTGCCAAACCTTTCACAGGGACAAGAAGCAACTGTTTCAGCTCGTCGATATAACTTTGCAATCTATCTTGGTCGCGCGAACCGTCACGTATAGAGATACGCGTGTCATAGCGGTCCGACAAATGACGCGGCCAGTATCTGGACGCATGAGTGTATCGATACTGAATAAAGTGCAGTGTCCTGTACCTCGTTTACTATTTATTTACAAGGCGTCCTGGGTGGCCTGAACAGCCCAGGTAATTTCCGAACCAAGACGCTCTCCTGCCTGCAGCCACAAGGCCGAACCCCCGTTAAAACACCTGAGATCTTTTACAACGCTAATAATTAATTAAAAAACCAAAACAGGCAGCGGGAGTGGCGTTAATGAATTATGAGTAGTGCTTTCGCGTCAACCGCGCTTGTTTTCGTACTGTCTTCGCTCGCATCCCGGCAGGCCCATTTCCTGAGCGCTAGGAGCAACACTCTGTTTTAGTGAGTTTTCGACAACCTTTTTATTCCCCGACCACCACCGTTTTTGTGGGCATTTTTGCCCGTTTATTGACTGTCTGTGATGCAGGTCTAATTCTTTTAGATTTGGCTTGTTCACAGACAGGGTCCAAGAGCCTTGAGCCTACATGGCATCCACAAGCTCTTTCTCGTCCTTGGTGGCTAAGTACTGTTACGGCACCATGGTATCTATAGTATAAAACATCATCCTCGGTCAGCTAGTTTCCACTGTTTCATAGTTTTATACCTCCAAATCCCCCACGATGTCTACAGCGTGCCGGTTAGGCTACTACTTTGACGATCCTGAGATATCGAAAATTATATTACGGAACTTTAATTATGCTGAGTGCTAAGAATGAAAATTCTGGGATTGTTTATTGTAAATTTTTATATTTTACTATGGCGAAGAAAACATTCCAGTAATATTTTAATTATGGCCGGCCCATATAGAATATTTTATAGTATGCATTTATTAGTCCAATTATGTATTTGAAGTAATCACCTTCTTTACCAAATGCAGGGATTGTTATTAAAATAATGTTTTGTTTCCTGTTGTTCCATCATTTAGCAAAGGAAAATAAATATAGACACAGATATAGACGGAACTGCACTTGCTATTTATGCATTTGAAACTTAATGATTCACAGTCTCCCAAAATGTTCCCAGGGAGTGTATCAACGGGGCAGGCAGGCTCAGCGCTCAACATTCCGCGGCTGTACTGGCGCCCGCGCGCGCCCACAGTGCGACTGCCGCGAATTCTCTCGGGGGCTCAAAGCCGGTAGTTCAAGGCGAGACAGGAACAGTTGGGGTCACCGGTGCGCGAACCCAGGGCTCTGGCATTGACCGCAACGAGTGCAGTGTGAGGTGGGACAGTGGTGCCAGCTCTCTCTCATATTGGGAAACCCGACCACGTGCATGTGCGTGGAAGCAGCGAGCCAGAGCACTGGCTGTGCTAACACATGGCTAGCAGTCTCCTGGAGTGAGCGGAGGGGTCCAGTGACAGCCTCTTGCAGGGAGTGCTCCCAGGGGCCATATTGAGCGGGGCTGTCGCCCTGCGCAGTGGGTCATTTCACTAATCTCCACACGTAATCCCATACAGCACAAAATGTTACAGATATGTTTCAGAAATATAACTTTTGAAACATTGTAACATGTTTGAAACATTTCGCCACCTACCTGAAACATCTCGGATATATTTCAGAAACGTCAAAATGTCCGCCCTGTGAAATATTTCAATGAAACCTCCCTGCAACATCAAATGGTAATGTTTCTGAAATGTTTCCACTAATGTCCCATCAATATTTCTGAAACATTTAACCGAAATATTTCCATAAATGTCCTGAAATACATATAAAATGTATCATGTGACCTAAAATACCTCTGGAAATTAGGATGACTGAGGGTATTTTTATAATTTAAAAGAGTATTGCACTTTAACAGATACCATAATGTTACAGCTGCATTGGTCAGCTAGTTGCAGTGAAGTGCAGTGACTGTGTTACAATTCATCATAGCATGCCCTCGTACACTTCCTCTTGATCACTTTTTGCATAATGCCCCTTGACCACTCCCTTGGAAAGTGATAATCGGTGGATTGATATGATCTTGTTCGTATCTTCTTGTTTTCGTCAAGTTTTGCTTGTCCTTAGTAATGTGTCATTTTTTGATTATATAAAAAAATAGATATTGTAATATTATTTTGTTTGAAATTATTTTAAAGATGTGCTCTGGTAGGGCATAGAATGTAAATTTTGGTCGTTTTTAATGTAATGATAATTGATTATATTACTTAATAATTTGGCTTGTACAATTGATGAAAAACCAATCAAAAATCTACTTATAATTTCTAATGTAAGATTAAAAAGGCCTGCCGACAAAATCCAACAATTCATGTAAATTAATGAAACCATATTCTCCACCCTACTGAGCTAAATATATATATATATATAAACCAAGTTAAAGAAATAATTTAATTAATCTAATTAGACATCAGATGTGTTCCCAGGTCAGCGTACCAGACTTGCCTAACATTAATTTTACAAACTATTTTATTATTCTAAAAACAAATTATGGTCATGAAAGTAAAATTTAAATAAGTCTTCAGTATGCTTGCAAAGTGAATGAAACTTACATGAATGTCATAGGAAGCCCAGCACTGGTGTCCATGGTTCCTGTCCATTGCATTTTATTTTAATGGGGAATTTGAATGTGATATAGTGGCAGGCAGGCATGCATCTACATCACTAATATACCTATATACAATACACTAACATATTATAATAGAAAATTCTTACTTGTATGTTGCACAGGAAACCGGTATTGTAAGTATATATGGCTTGTGTTTGTGATTTGGACATTTGCAAGAAAAAAAGTGTGTGCTTGAAAACCCTCAAAAGACATGTAAAAATTTTATGTTATAATTAATGTCTTTTTCTTCTTAAACACACATATACTAATTTACAGAGGGTCTAAATATGAAACAATGCAGTCTTAATACAAATTCATCATATAGCTTTGTAATCGACATATTGTAACGCCCCTCGTGCCTCAAAGTTTAATTATTTTAAATTAATTTAAAAAAAGAGCCTTGGAAACTGCTGGGCAAGAAAAATGAGACAATTAAGTTATTGACCAGAGGTGGCACGAGGTGGAGAACAAGATAATTTGGAACTCCCTGACACAAGGAACTGGGGAGTTGGTGGATCTTTTAAGGGAACAAGGTATATCATAAATAAAGTAACACTACACAAGTAGCTTGGTCTATAGGTTCCCTGTTTTATTATTGAGGAATTTTGTGTTCGTATTATTCAAACCTGACAATAAAAATCTTAGTAAATAACAAAGTTAAAGGGGGCGCCCCAGGATTAATTAAAACGGTACATGTTACACCTTAGCAAAAATTATTACATAATTAAAATTTTGAAAATTGCACCAAATCTGAATGTCCCAACAATTACATCGATGATTAGTTTAATTGATTCTACATATTCTTGAGGAAAGCACTGTTCGCTGGTAGGCTATTCATTCGATTAATGTAGTTCGTAGCTAGAAAGTGGGGGAGGGATGTTGATTTCACATTACCACCCGGGTCTTCAAAAAATAACGTCGGGTCGCGGAAACCTCTCTTCTGACGTGACCCGCAGTGGAGGTGCAGGACCACGAGCTGGGAGCAATTTGTCTCTCCAGCACTTCGACCCTGTCTGAAACCCAAATCAAATCCAAAACGAATTAGACTTGCTTCCAGACAGTCCTATACCGTCGGCGCAAAAGGCCAACAAACGGGAATGGGGGGGGGGAAAGAAAAAAAATTACTCACCAACCAGGGTGTAGAGTTCGGAGCTCACTAGGTGTCTCGCGCCGACATCAGGATGCCGCGGACCAAAAAAACAGGATGCGTGGACGAAACCGGAATTTTTAGAATTAAATAAGAAGAAATAAAAGTTTAACTACGCATGACTTTTCTAAAAACTACCTCTGCCTGGCTACTGTACAAACGGGATCACATCCCTTAAGCAAACTGACTACATTCTCGTGCACGCGAAAATCACCGTTCCCGCAAAAAGCCTCTTAGCGCAGAGGACGTAGAGGAGACGAGGTCAGTAGCCGAGGTCAGAGGGCTGAGTGCCCCGCAATCGGCCAAAGCACCTAATTAAATCGGGCGGTAAGGCCCCGGGTCAAAGGAGGGGGTAGGTTCGGTTCTAAGCCGAAAATTTCCGAAGGAGTCCGAGGCGGTCGTGTCAACAACACGACATGCGCGCTCTCTACCGGACCGAAACGAAAGCAAAAAACAATCGACTTCTCCGGGCCGCGAGAGGAAAGCATAGTGCCTTATGGCACCGCGACGCTGCCTTCTAGCGGCGTAAGGGGGAACTACTTGAGGTGGTGAGCAGACTTGCCACCAGGTGTCATGAGGGTAAGCTCTGAATGCTGGCGACCAGGCCCGCGGTTACTTTTTTTGCCGCTAGATGTCAGGGATGTGTCTGTCGGACCCGGGAGAAGGTTTTTGCATCAGGTCATCGTCCCGTCCGGTCACTGCTCTTAGCTTAATTTCTCAGAACTAAAGTGAGGAGGAGAGAGAGGAAGGGGGGGCAGAAATAGCCACTAAGGTGGGAACGCAGCTCCACTGGAGACTGCTTCGTGACGAGACATGCTTTTCTCAGCAGGCCTCTACAAGGTAGCAGCTTGCAGCCCAGGAGCTGCTCAAAGCAGTTTTGGTCATGCAGGGAATTAAAATTACAAACTCGGGGCGTGACTGCAGGCGAGAGAAATTTCAACCGGGCTGACCATGTCCACATTAGACAGCAAAATATCAGATTGGCCCCCTGGGAAGGGGCTTCGGTCCACTGGCACCAAGTTTAAATCGGTGGCGTACACCGGCCTAACAAAAAGTAAATCACCCCCATTAACCACCAGATAAATTAAAAAAATAGAAACCCCAAAAAAATTTAAAATTATAGAATAAATTTAAAAAAAGTGACAAAATGCCTTATTTCCGGCACATACTCCCCCGCTTGAATGCGGAGCATATAGGGAAGAAAAAAAAACAACACTTACACTGCTCAGTAAAACTAGTACCAGGTTCGCCTGTATCCTACTACTTATATTCTAACACCTTTGAGACGCGTCCGCCTCTTAGGCACAACATATCGATAACCCTTAAACAAACTTATTAACTAAGAGCTTATTAACTAAGTGGCCACTTAAAACTAATACAACGTAAAGCTAGCATTCTTATTTCTAGTGCCATGGATTTTCAAGACCTCGAGGATTTCTGGCATGCCTAATATTAGAGAGTCCCCTATGTTAGGGTAAAGAAATTAAACACATCTACTTTAAGTCAGCATGTGTTTTCTTTAGATGGGAGATGTGCGCTCTGGTCACGAATTCTCCTGAACTGGGGTCAGCTAGGCTAACCGTAACTGGTGTTAAAAATCGCTGTATTAGAAAAGGGACCTCTCCAGCGGTACGCCAGCTTGGCGGAAAACTTATCCACTGCCTTGCTGAGTGGGTGTGCCTTACAAAGCACAAAATCGCCTACCCTGTAAGGGTTAGGAGATCGGTTTTCGTTGTATTTCTTTTTTCTGCTCTCATGAGCCAGGTTGAGATTTTTACGAGCTCTTCTCCAAATCTCCCTGATGTCTCTCGGACCATCGGGCAATAGGTCATTCAAAGACCAAAGATTTGAAAGAGGGGTATTAGGTCGGTAAGTGAACATGAGTTCGAAAGGAGTACTTTTGTGTCCTTCATGATGTGCATAATTAAAGGCCATTTGCAGCCACACCAAATTCGAATCCCATTTATCCTGCTCCTGCGCATGGTAAGCTATTAGAGCAGACCGGAGATTGCGGTTAAATCTCTCAGCATGCGAGGGCTGTGAATAATAAGGCGAGGTTGTGACGTGCAGAATGCCATGTGAGAAGCACATGTTCTTAAAAATCCTAGCCGTGAACTGGGTTGCATTATCTGACACTACTATAGACGGGACTCCCGACGTCTTGAAGATCTGATTACGTAGCGCAGATACAGTGTTTTCTGCGGTGGCTTTTCGCATGGGGATGAGCCAGACAAATTTTGTGAAGGCGTCGATACACACCAGCAGCATAGTGTTTCCTGTCTTTGAGCGCGGGAAAGGCCCGACAAAGTCTATAAACATCTTTTGCATGGGGCGCTCGGCCACATCTGAAGTTAAATAACCGAAACGAGTGTTCTGCGCTGGCTTACTCAGCGCACAGATTTTGCATAGTTTCACCTGCTCGGTGATGTCCTTGTGCATGCCGTCCCACACGAAATGACGTCGGATAGCCTGAATGGTCTTATATATACCGAGGTGTGCGCCCACCGGCGAGGTGTGATAATAATGGAAAATCATATTACGCAGATTTTGTGGGAGCACAATTTTGTATGTTTTTGATTGGGGGGTGCGTTTTTGCAACAGCCCCTTAGACATCCTAAAGTATTTTGGCGCCGTTCCTGAACTAAAAATTTTAAGAATACTGGAAATGTGTGGGTCAGCTTCCTGCTGGCTCTGTAAATCCTGAAATGCCAACGGAAACTCTGTCAATAGGGCTTGACATAAGAGTGGTGTTCCTTCGGGCGGAGCCTGAGTTGGATTTTCGAACATGCGCGACAGTGTGTCCGCTACTATGTTCTGTGTGCCACGAATGTGTTGGATTTTGAACTTTAAAGAGGAAATTTTTGCAATCCATCGCCCGAGTTTCCCTAATTGTTTCGGGTGTGCCAAAAGCCAGGCTAATGCCTGATTATCTGTCTCTAACAGGAATTCCCTGTGTTCTATAAATTGGCGGAATTTGTCGATGCCAAATACCACGGCGAGGCATTCTAATTCGTAGATCGAGGAGGCTTTCCTCTCGGCGTGGGTAAGTGTCCGCGACGCAAACGCAATGGGCTGTCTACAGCCTTCGACTTCCTGTGACAGTACTGCGCCTATAGCCACACTAGACGCATCAGTCTGTAAAATGAAAGGTTTGGTGAAGTCTGCCATGCGGAGTACAGGCGGGGAAGAAATCGCCTGTTTCAGGAAATTAAAAGCTTTTTCTTGTTCCGGACCCCATGTGAAAGGTGTGTTTTTCTTACGCAACGTATTTAGTGGTGCTGCGTGCTCAGCGAAATTAAGAATATATTTTGAGTAAAAATTTGCCATACCAATAAAACGTGAAATACCCTTAGGGTTTGTGGGAGGCGGAAAATCACGAATAGCTTGAGTACGTGAAGGATCAATGGTGACTCCCTTGCTAGAAACCAGGTGTCCTAGAAAAGACAGTTCTTGGACTGCAAACTTAACCTTTTTTGTGTTGACAGTTAACCCCGCTTTACGAAATCTACTTAGGACTTCCTCTAAATGTTTGATGTGTTCTTCAAATGTTTCTGAATATACGACGACATCGTCTAGGTAGTTGTACACTGTTTTGAATTTTAGATCTCCTAGTATCTGATCCAGGAGTCGAGTTAGTACTTGGGCTCCCGTGGCAAGTCCGAAAGGTACTACTGTGTATTGGTACAAGTTCCAAGGGACACAGGAGGCTGTGATGGATTTTGAATCCGCAGTAAGGGGAATTTGGTGGTAGGCAGAATTTAGATCAAACACACTAAAATATTTGGCTTTACTGAACCAATGAAAAGCAGTGTTTAGGTCTGGCAAAGGTATGTTTTGTATCACTATTTTCTCATTAACTTTTCTGTAATCAATTACACATCGTTGTTGATCCTTGCCCTTAGGCAGCAGAAAAGCTGGGAAACTGTAGGCGGAGGTCGAGGGTTCGATTACCCCTTTTTCCAAAAGCTCCTGAACATGATTGCGCATCGTCTGCATCTTAGGACCTAAAAATTGATAAGGGTGAGATCTCACTGGTATTTTATCCGCTAACTCAATTTGGTACTCGACTAATTTTGTGCGACCTAATTTACAAGTCAAGACATCTGGAAAAGTACTGCATAATTTATCAATGGCGGCCCGCTGCTGTGTATTAAGGTGCTTGTGTGAAGTGGTGTTACCCTGATCCAAGATAGCTGCCGTTGGCTCGGCCGGAACTGAAACTATTTGTTCAGGGGTCCCACAAGGAATAGGATTACCCATGTTGAATTTGAAAACGAAATTCTTCGCCTGAAGATTAATGATTAGACCTGTCTTGGCAATGAAATCAGACCCGTAGATTAGGTCTGTGGCAAGTTGATCAGACACCAAAAATGGGAAATTCCATGAATATAAATCAATCTTCACCTTGATCACAACTGCTAACATAATATTTAAAGGCTGCTCTGAAGCTGTGAAACATTGTAACTTAGTGGTCTCAGTCCTTAGAATTAATTTGCTTTGTTTTAACTTGTTAAACAACTGCCCAGAAATTAGGCTGCGCGCTGATCCCGTATCAATTAGTCCCGGTACAGTGTGTTCGCCAATCGTTGTTACTGCATACGGAATTACTGTAGGAATATTGCCAAAAATTTGGTGGCATTTTCTCTTGCCCTTATTTGTAGGATCAACACACGTTTTACATGAATACGTGTGCGTTGAATTACCATTTCCCTTATTTTTGTTATTTCTCCTGCTATTGTGCTTTCTTTGTTGATGTTTGTGACCTCGCTTGTTACTTTTATTCCTGGACTCCTTATTGTTAGGATTATTGTTTTTGTGTAATGGTGTTTCTTGTGTACTGCCATTACTTGGCGCAAGTTGAACTTCCCACTTATAAGAAAAAATTTTAACACTAGAATTTTTCGGTGACCCTAAATAAGGTTGTTCGGGCCACCGCGTTATGCGTTTTTTGGAGTGTCGCCATTCTGTTTGTTGTTTTT
Source organism: Bacillus rossius redtenbacheri (assembly GCF_032445375.1). Taxonomy (NCBI): domain Eukaryota; kingdom Metazoa; phylum Arthropoda; class Insecta; order Phasmatodea; family Bacillidae; genus Bacillus; species Bacillus rossius. The sequence continues at coordinate 49,196,407 of NC_086339.1, read as the reverse complement.
GTGGTAACACTGGGACAGGGAATGTCCGTCTCTTTTACAGAAATTGCAATGTGCATTTTGTTGATATCTCCCTTGTGGCCTTGAAGAGAAAAATGTATTGCCCTGATGTTTCTGTGCTGCATTCTTATACTGCGAATTACTGCGCTCCGTTCCCGCGCTGCTACCTTGTTGACTAGCGAATGTGGCTTGTTTATTTAGCTGAAAATCAGCGTATTCTATGTTTGTGGCGTGTACGCAAAGTTTATCTAGCTCAGCATAATTTTGGGGGCGTGCCTGGAACACTGAGCGCGAGCGCTCCGCTGGGTTCAAACTGTCTAGAATCGTACTCACGACCTCTCTCTCGGAAACCTTTAGCCTGAGTACCTGGTTGGCTTCGCGTATGTCAGCCACGTAATTTGGCAAGGCTTCATTACGCTGCTGCAGTCGGTTAAACCACTCCAACCGGATGTTTGTGAGTAGCCTACTCGGTATACAAAAATTTAACACGTCTTCATGAAACTCGTCGAAAGTGAGGTCATTCTCAATGGCTGCCATGATCCTCTCTCTTAGGGGAGCTTGGGTGTACGGGTAAACAATTTCAAAAATTTGTTTGTCGGGAATCCCTCCCTTTTGCCGTAGCTTTAACAAGACTCGAAGGAAATCAATCAGTTTGTGTGCGTCCAGACCCGACGCCTCTGGCAAATCCTTGAGTAGCCTTTCTACAGGATGGGTGATTTTTCCGTAGAAACTGTAGCCAGTTTCTGGGGCTGTCGTGCTCCTCAATACTGAGTCGTGGGGCTGTGCCGCGGGTCCTGCCGGCTGAGGTGAAAGCTGGTGTGACACCGGGTGCGACTGAATCTGTTCCCGAGTCGCCCCCGAGGGACTGACCTGTGGTGGAGTGATCTGGGGCGTTATGAGTGGCGGCTGCAAAATACCAGCACTCGGCAGTGGGGTGGTTTGCCATGAAGGAAACTGTGGTTGAAATTGAGCATAAGGGTTAAAATAGCCCTGAGTGGTCGGATACGGGAAAAACATGTTTGGTGGGTATGGTTGCGTCATGTGGTGTGCCATGGTTGGTAATCCCTGTGAAAATGTCACGCTAGTGACGGGGTGGGTTGTCACATGACTCGTTGTAATGTTTGTCGCCGCTGTCGTCGATTGCACAAGCGGCTCTGAATGAGTGGTAGATACGTGTATCGGTTGGTTTGGAAGCGACGTTAGTGGCTGTGAGTCAGGGGCTGCGTCTGGTAATCTGCTCGTTTCCGTCTCCTGTCTGTTTACCGTCGCCCGTACTTCTGATTGTCGCGTGTCGGGTTGCTCTACTCCCAGGGGCAAGCTAGGAGCGTCCCCTTCCGGGAAGGCGGGACAATCGATGCCTAAAGCCTGTGCCTCAGCCACATAATGCTGACTGCGTCGTGTGTCTTCCAAAACGGCTGCTCTCGCCGCCAATTTTGAATGGAAACCTGCCGTCTGTTGCAAATATCGTTCTACCTCTTTTATATAAATTCCATGGAGAAGGTCTGCCGAAAGCTGTTTCAGGTTTTGCAAACGTCGGGTAACATGTTTTAGCCTGACTGTATGTCACTCGACATTGGGTAAATTTTCCTCCACATCTAGATAGCTTACGAAAGCCGATATATCATAAAACTTGGCACAAGCAAGGTTGAATTCTTCAGTTACATCTAAATCCAAATTCGCTACACTAGTGGGCACACCATCATGAAGGGCGGCCCTGAGCCTCTTCCTGAGGACTTGGACATTGCCACTGGAGGGAAAATTGCGTAGCTGTAACTCATAGGTCAGCTCGTCTGACAGCAATAACTCCGGCTTAAACATACTGCTCGGACTTAAATTACTGCTAATTAAAACAAAAATTTAACACACATGTACGATTCAAACGTACACCATAAATACTCCTCCCTTAAAAACAATCTTAATTTTAAATACCTCCTAAGGCTTCCTATATTAATATAAACTACCAACTAGCCCCAATGCGCGGGGAGTAAGTCACACTTTCAAGGTGGGGGGGTATGTGCCCAAACTTATTTGCGTAAAGAGTCGCCGTACTACTCAGACAACTGCGCGAGCTTCCCCTGTCAGTATGACTTGCCAACCTGTATACGTCAACGAGGGGACTGACCTGCCGCTCGCAAGGTCGTCTCCCACGATGGACAAGGGAGAGGGGTGTGCGGGAGGAACAGGTCCGTGTCTTCGCCCTCAGATTACGGGCGTGTCGCAGGCTCCAGCTGGCTGGGAGGGATGGGGGGGGGGGGGGGGAACGCCAGCTGAGGCGAGAGATAAGACACGTCTCGCTGCCGGCCTGCTAGTGGACCGGACGCTGCGACACTGCTTGCGCCGCGCACAGACTAAGTCCGTACAGCACTTTAAAACTCAATCATAACTTTAAAATAGAAAAGCAATATAACTACCGGGTGTACCAGCGATCAGTTCACAATGTTATTATTACAAATTTGCTATCACAAAAATTTAATTAATTTTTTTTTATATTTATTATTATTATTATTATTATTTTTTTTTTTAGGTATGCCTACTCGATTTAGGTATGCCTATGGACAAAACCATGCTCTGCTACCAATTGTAACGCCCCTCGTGCCTCAAAGTTTAATTATTTTAAATTAATTAAAAAAATAGCCTTGGAAACTGCTGGGCAAGAAAAATGAGACAATTAAGTTATTGACCAGAGGTGGCACGAGGTGGAGAACAAGATAATTTGGAACTCCCTGACACAAGGAACTGGGGAGTTGGTGGATCTTTTAAGGGAACAAGGTATATCATAAATAAAGTAACACTACACAAGTAGCTTGGTCTATAGGTTCCCTGTTTTATTATTGAGGAATTTTGTGTTCATATTATTCAAACCTGACAATAAAAATCTTAGTAAATAACAAAGTTAAAGGGGGCGCCCCAAGATTAATTAAAACGGTACATGTTACACCTTAGCAAAAATTATTACATAATTAAAATTTTGAAAATTGCACCAAATCTGAATGTCCCAACAATTACATCGATGATTAGTTTAATTGATTCTACATATTCTTGAGGAAAGCACTGTTCGCTGGTAGGCTATTCATTCGATTAATGTAGTTCGTAGCTAGAAAGTGGGGGAGGGATGTTGATTTCACATTACCACCCGGGTCTTCAAAAAATAACGTCGGGTCGCGGAAACCTCTCTTCTGACGTGACCCGCAGTGGAGGTGCAGGACCACGAGCTGGGAGCAATTTGTCTCTCCAGCACTTCGACCCTGTCTGAAACCCAAATCAAATCCAAAACGAATTAGACTTGCTTCCAGACAGTCCTATACCGTCGGCGCAAAAGGCCAACAAACGGGAATGGGGGGGGGAAAGAAAAAAAATTACTCACCAACCAGGGTGTAGAGTTCGGAGCTCACTAGGTGTCTCGCGCCGACATCAGGATGCCGCGGACCAAAAAAACAGGATGCGTGGACGAAACCGGAATTTTTAGAATTAAATAAGAAGAAATAAAAGTTTAACTACGCATGACTTTTCTAAAAACTACCTCTGCCTGGCTACTGTACAAACGGGATCACATCCCTTAAGCAAACTGACTACATTCTCGTGCACGCGAAAATCACCGTTCCCGCAAAAAGCCTCTTAGCGCAGAGGACGTAGAGGAGACGAGGTCAGTAGCCGAGGTCAGAGGGCTGAGTGCCCCGCAATCGGCCAAAGCACCTAATTAAATCGGGCGGTAAGGCCCCGGGTCAAAGGAGGGGGTAGGTTCGGTTCTAAGCCGAAAATTTCCGAAGGAGTCCGAGGCGGTCGTGTCAACAACACGACATGCGCGCTCTCTACCGGACCGAAACGAAAGCAAAAAACAATCGACTTCTCCGGGCCGCGAGAGGAAAGCATAGTGCCTTATGGCACCGCGACGCTGCCTTCTAGCGGCGTAAGGGGGAACTACTTGAGGTGGTGAGCAGACTTGCCACCAGGTGTCATGAGGGTAAGCTCTGAATGCTGGCGACCAGGCCCGCGGTTACTTTTTTTGCCGCTAGATGTCAGGGATGTGTCTGTCGGACCCGGGAGAAGGTTTTTGCATCAGGTCATCGTCCCGTCCGGTCACTGCTCTTAGCTTAATTTCTCAGAACTAAAGTGAGGAGGAGAGAGAGGAAGGGGGGGCAGAAATAGCCACTAAGGTGGGAACGCAGCTCCACTGGAGACTGCTTCGTGACGAGACATGCTTTTCTCAGCAGGCCTCTACAAGGTAGCAGCTTGCAGCCCAGGAGCTGCTCAAAGCAGTTTTGGTCATGCAGGGAATTAAAATTACAAACTCGGGGCGTGACTGCAGGCGAGAGAAATTTCAACCGGGCTGACCATGTCCACATTAGACAGCAAAATATCAGATTGGCCCCCTGGGAAGGGGCTTCGGTCCACTGGCACCAAGTTTAAATCGGTGGCGTACACCGGCCTAACAAAAAGTAAATCACCCCCATTTACCACCAGATAAATTAAAAAAATGGAAACCCCAAAAAAAATTAAAATTATAGAATAAATTTAAAAAAAGTGACGAAATGCCTAATTTCCGGCACAATATTGTTTTCCATTTCACACAAGCTTAACATAAATGAGACTGGACTGGAATCGGCTGTCCTCACTAAACGAAAAACTTGTCTGACCAGCCTAAATGAAGTGAGATGGTGGTGTAGTAGTGGAATATAAATGTGAATGAAACAAATGTGAAATGAGAAATACTTTTTAACATTGCAATGTTACTTTCCCTAATTGAAAGACTTATTGTATCAGACAAGAGCTCAAATTGATCCAGCTTCCCTATCATTGAGTGGCCAGTGACTTGCTGAAGATACAATAGTGGCTGTCCATAAAAAATCTGGTTTCCTTAATTTTTTCCATAGAAAGCATGTTAATCTACCTAAAGTTCGTGGATTAAGCTAGGTTTTTATATTTGTATTTTAATACTACCAAATTGACTAAATAGCCTAAGGATAAAACAACAAATACAATATGGCAATAGTATATAGGGTCTCTAAAATCCAAATTTTCAAAGTAAATACACAAAATAATATTAACACAACAGTACTTCCACACAAACTATATTCAAATGAGATCACAAATTTATTGTAAACAAATAATATAAATAATTTTGTAATATGCAGTACAAAATTTTAAAATAATATGCATGGCGAGTTATACTTTGTACAAAATAGAAGGTAGCTAGTTTGGCCTAACTCGTCAACAATGAAGTCATTAGAGATAGAGAAACTTATTCAAACAGACAATAGGGTTTTGGATTGTAACTTCTATGATCTATGTTATGAAACCAGCCAAGAATGCACCTGAAGTAAGTTAAGAACCATATATAACCATAATCAGAAAGCCACACCAGGTCAAACCAGGTTCTTTCCATTTGAATACTTAACAATAGAGGCAAAGATGAAAAGGGGTATTTTCAATAACAAATAACAACGTAGTCTGAGAAGTATACTTTAATAAAAAAAACTATATATAGGTATATTATATATACAATACATGACATTTTTAACTGACTCTCTATGCAGATGTTCTTGGAGATTTTTGCTAAAAAAAAAGAGAAGAAGAAAAAACAATTATTTTTAACTTGTTTCAGGTCAATTATGACATGTATGTGAGATTTTTAAACATGTAGACACTAAGTTGTTACATTATTTATTTTTAAATTACCATGCAAACAGAAAAAAAAAAGTTTCTGATGCCAATGATAAATTTCAAAACTGAAAGCATCTTAAAAGGGACAAATTGGTATTGCAAACTATGAATTTTTTTTTCAAACTTATTAAGCAGGAATACTTCTTCACTAGGAATTTCTTAACATGCTATTTACATTCATAATAATAAGTTTAATGGTGTCTGGTTAATGCAAAGAGGCCCATAACATTGTATAATAACACATTTTAAGCAAAGTTTTAAAAGAAAACTTTGCCGTAGTCCGGGGTCTCGGGCTCGAGACCCGGTGTGGCTCCTAGTGGGAAAAGGCGGTTCTTGATACGTATTGTCCGGGTGGGCGCCAGACTAGCTCGGCTCTAGTCGTGAGTTTGGGGTCGTGGATGTATGTGCCCCTGCATGGCCCACTAGGGCCGGCGGCGGTGTTGCGTGGGATGATATTTAAATAAGAGACGTGGAGTTGAGGTGGTGGTGTCGTACCTTTTATTCATAGGAGTGAGTCGTACACAATACAACACTCTACAGAGGTCCCCGGGAGGGGGGGGGTGGTTTACTCGTTATTCCGTGGCACCGTATTGTTTGTGTTCCGCGTTACGTGGGCCTCGGACGCTGTTACGTCTCATACGTCTCACTGGTTACGCGGGTAACGTAATTTCGTAACACAAAGGCGGGACACAAAAGTACACTGAATTAAGGGGGTGCGCACAAGTTACGTGGCACTCGTTACTCGGGTAACATAAGTTAGTAATACAAAATATGGGACACAAAATACACTGAATTAAGGGGGCGCGCACAAGTTACGTGGCACTCGTTACTCGGGTAACGTAAGTTAGTAATACAAAATACGGGACACAAAAATACACTGAATTAAGGGGGCGCCCACAAGTTACGTGGCACTCGTTACTCGGGTGACGTAAGTTAGTAATGCAAAATACGGGATACAAAAATACACTGAGTTAAGGGGTGGGCGATTGGAGACGGCCAATCCCGTATACGAATGTCTCTGCGCGGTTGTTGTGCCCACTGTGGTGAAACACGCACCGCAATTAAGTTTGTCCAAGCTCCCTTGCGGGTTTGTGGTCAGCGCCGTGCGCGTGACCTAAAGTAAAGTTCTGTGAGTTGCGGGAGGCGGCCCGTGCCGTATACTGAAGATCAACCCCGCTGACCAAGTGTGGTGCGGGGTGTCTTTAAACTATTGCGGTCGGATTAGGTCCTGGACCGAAAAGGGGGACCGGGTACTCACGGAGAGTTTAAGTAATAAAAGGGGTTCTGTTAATTAGTGACTATATTTACCGGACGTTACTTTCGATGAAGACAAAGGTTGTTGCCTCTCCGTGGGACGTAGGTCCGGCCCGGTCCGCGAGCCGTGATTAACTGCCGAACTGGCATGGCGTCCGAGGGAGGCTCGGCCTCTCTTGCGCCAGGTTTGACCTCATTACGCTAGACTCTAAATAGGTGTGTCTGGAAGAGACTTTATTGTCGCTAAAATCCTAATTTGATGTTCCAGGAGGAATGGGTACGGTTCTTCTCTTGTCTACTCAGGTTTTCGCGGGTTTGCCTTTAATTGCTGTTCGGCTCGCCTGACTCGGGTGGGCCATGGCCAGGGGTGTGTTCCGTTAGCGGGAGCATATACTGGCGGGTGCAGGTCGGGCTCTGGGGTGGTCGTCCGCCGGACGACATCAAATGCCCCCCCCCCCTCCCCGCGAAGCCCGACTTTGCGCCGCTTATGGTCCCGCTAACATGGGGCCACCCCTAGCTCCGGCCGCTCCATCCCGGCGTGGTTCGCGGCTCAGCAGCTGGTCGGCTCCGCGTACCGGATCCGGTGGTCGTGGCTGACTGGGCCAGCGTGCGCGCCGCCCCGGTTGCCGTCGTGGCAGGCGTGGCGGGTAGGCGTCGTGGTGCTGGTGTGGGGTCAGCGGCTGGTAGGGCCAGCGCACTGGACCTGGTGATCATGGCTGACTGGGCCAGCGTGCGCGCCGCCCGGTTTCCGTCATGGCAGGCGTGCCGGGGGCGGCGTCATTGTGCCGGTGTGGGGTCAGCGGCTGGTAGGGCCAGCACACTGGACCTGGTGATCGTGGCTGACTTGGGCCAGCGTGCGCGCCGCCCCGGTTTCCGTCGTGGCAGGCGTGCCGGGGGCGGCGTCGTGGCGCCTCCTAGCTCCGGCAACAGCTCCACCCGGGTGGTGCTCGTGGTGGCCGCAGTTGGTAGGGCCCGAGCACCTGTCCCGGGTCGTCCCGCGTCGAACACCCGGGTGCTGGCCTGTTGACGTTGGCCCTCAGCGTCTGGTACGGCGTGGATGGGTACAGCCTCCTCTCCCGTTCCAGTGTACCGGGCGGGTTTGGAGTAGAGGCCTCCTCGTCCCCGTCGTCCAGTTCCATCATAATGAGTGTGGTGTCGGCGTGGTCGTTGTGCGGTTGTGCCTTAAGCACCTCCCCGGACTCGTTCTCGGGGGGTGACAGTGGTTCCGAGTGTGGCTGCGGTGTCTCGCAGCGTGCTGAGGTGCGGTGGTGGCCAGGATGCCGGCCGGCAGGGGCGGCGACGACCAAGGTCAGGTGGCTCTCGGCAGGCGGGCAGCAAGCGCGGGCGGCGCTCGGCACGGCCCGGCTCAGCCTTCCCGACATGCGGGCGTTTTGCGGCTCGTCGTGCCAGACGGATGACAGGTGTCATCGACCGAGTGACGGTCACGTGCGGTGGTGGGGCGGTCGGGCGTCCAGGTGCCGTGGCGTCGACCTGCATTGCGTCAGGCAGATGCAGGGAGCTCAGGCGACCCGGTAGCCACGGTGACGTCACGGTGTTGTGGCGCGGCACCTGTGGCGACTTGAGCGCGCGTCGCCTCGGCGGCTGCTGTGGCAGGCTGACCGAGGGGCGGCGTCGTGGCGCCTCTGGAGCACAGAGTGCGCGTCGCTTCGGCAGCTGCTGTGGCAGACTGTACGAGGGGCGGCATCGTGGCGCCTCTGGAGCACAGAGTGCGCATCGCCTCGGAGGCTGCTGTGGCAGGCCGGCCGAGGGGTGGCGCCGTGGCGCCTGTGGCGGCTTGAGTGCGTGTCGCCTGGGCGGCTGCTGTGGCAGGCTGGCCGAGGGGTGGCGTCGTGGCGACTGAGCCTCGAAGCCAGGCGGGCACCGCGGGGCAAATTCAGGCGGCGGGGCCTCGCACAGGCGTCTCGGCGTCGTGGCCCTGGGCGTTGCCTTGTCCAGCGTCCCTATTGAGACCGCGTACTCATGTGGCAGTGAGGACGGCTGCATGACGTTGAAGCTAGGCGGTGGCGACGGTGTGGCGCGACGTGTATTTGTCGAGTCTGGTGGCGTCCCGGATGAGGCGTGTGTCGGAGACGATGCGGGTTGTGTCGGAATGGTCCTTCGCGGCACTGTGACGGTGGTCAGGTGCGGTGGCGAGGCCATCCCGGCGTCGTGAGGTGTCTCCGACACGAGGCGGGTTCGGGACGTCGTGACAGACTGCGGTGGGACGGTCGGCGTCATGCGTCGTTCGGCCGGCTTCGGCGGGTCAAGCGTCGTCAGTCATGTTGAGTGGCGTCTGGTCTGCGAGGGGTGTTGAGGCTGGTGGCTTTGGGCACGGAGGTGGAGGGAGCAGGATTGGCGGCGAGAGGTTGACGAGCGTCGGCGTCGGGACGGAAGGCGTCCATGGTGAGGCGTAGTGCGTCGGCGTGAGTGGCGTCAGGTTGATGAAGCGTGGTCTCGCTGGTGACGGTGTTTCCGGACTTGGGTCGGGAGGCATCAGGTCTACGAGGGACGCCGAGGTTGGTGGCTCCGGGACAGGAGGCGACGGGAGCGGGATTGTTGGCGGCATGATGAAGGTCGTCGGCGTCGGGACGGTTGTACGTGACGGTGCGGATGTCGTCGGGGCGTGCATTCGTGATATGTCATGCGTCTGCGTGAGTGGCGTTTCGATGTCGTGAATCGTCGCGGCGTATCGTAGGGGAGGAATTATTAGCATTGCTTTCGAATACCTACTTGGGTGGCTCGTTCTGCGGTACATCGCGCGCACGTGAATGTGAAGGCCTCGCGCCTCAAAGTCCCTTCACGCTCGTTGGTGCAGTCACGATGCCATAGGCCGGCACACTCGTCGCAGTGGTAGCCCATGCTACTTCCCCTAGGACACGACAGGTTTCCACACATCGTCATTCCATATAGGCGATACTCTTGACAATAGCCACACTCGTACCCCGCGGCGATCCTGCCGTTTAAGTACCAACTCGGGTAGAGGTGGTACCACCCGATGCATTCGTCCGCATCCATCTCTTGTTATCGTGCGTGTTCAGCTGTGTCGATTCGTGTTTTTCACTCGTGGCTCTGTGCGCGCTGTGCAAGTCTGCGCGCGGGGTCGCGCTCGCCGGCTAGGCAGGTGCCCGGACAGCCGCACAAAAAAATGGCCGAGAATGGCTGCGGCGCGGGCGGGGGTGCGAATGGGCGTGTGAGGCGATGGCCGAGAGCGCCCGGACAGCCACACAAAGAGGAGGAGAAAACGGTCCGCGCGGGGTGGGGGTGGTGACGTCGCTCCGTTGCTCGCCTCGCCGTGATGACGTGCGGGGGTGGGGGGTTGGAGTGTCCTTTGTCCGCTCGCCTCGTCGCGCCGGTCTGTCTGGCCTTCGACCCTTCCTGTGTCCAAAATGGTCGTTTCGTGTCTCCGCTGTTGCCTGTTTGTGAATTTATCTCGAAAATGTCCAGAAGGGGGGAAAAAAAAATTTTCACGTTATTTTCTGCCCCACGCAGCGGGCGCCAAATGCCGTCGTCCGGGGTCTCGGGCTCGAGTCCCGGTGTGGCTCCTAGTAGGAAAAGGCGGTTCTTGATACGTATTGTCCGGGTGGGCGCCAGACTAGCTCGGCTCTAGTCGTGAGTTTGGGGTCGTGGATGTATGTGCCCCTGCGTGGCCCACTAGGGCCGGCGGCGGTGTTGCGTAGGATGATATTTAAATAAGAGACGTGGAGTTGAGGTGGTGGTGTCGTACCTTTTATTCATAGGAGTGAGTCGTACACAATACAACACTCTACAGAGGTCCCCGGGGGGGGGGGGGGGGGTTTACTCGTTATTCCGTGGCGCCGTATTGTTTGTGTTCCGCGTTACGTGGGCCTCGGACGCTGTGACGTCTCATACGCGGGTAACGTAATTTCGTAACACAAAGGCGGGACACAAAAGTACACTGAATTAAGGGGGTGCGCACAAGTTACGTGGCACTCGTTACTCGGGTAACATAAGTTAGTAATACAAAATACGGGACACAAAATACACTGAATTAAGGGGGCGCGCACAAGTTACGTGGCACTCGTTACTCGGGTAACGTAAGTTAGTAATACAAAATACGGGACACAAAAATACACTGAATTAAGGGGGCGCGCACAAGTTACGTGGCACTCGTTACTCGGGTGACGTAAGTTAGTAATGCAAAATACGGGATACAAAAATACACTGAGTTAAGGGGTAGGCGATTGGAGACGGCCAATCCCGTATACGAATGTCTCTGCGCGGGTGTTGTGCCCACTGTGGTGAAACACGCACCGCAATTAAGTTTGTCCAAGCTCCCTTTCGGGTTTGTGGTCAGCGCCGTGTGCGTGACCTTAAGTAAAGTTCTGTGAGTTGCGGGAGGCGGCCCGTGCCGTATACTGAAGATCAACCCCGCTGACCAAGTGTGGTGCGGGGTGTCTTTAAACTATTGCGGTCGGATTAGGTCCTGGACCGAAAAGGGGGACCGGGTACTCACGGAGAGTTTAAGTAATAAAAGGGGTTCTGTTAATTAGTGACTATATTTACCGGACGTTACTTTCGATGAAGACAAAGGTTGTTGCCTCTCCGTGGGACGTAGGTCCGCCCCGGTCCGCGAGCCGTGATGAACTGCCGAACTGGCATGGCGTCCGAGGGAGGCTCGGCCTCTCTTGCGCCAGGTTTGACCTCATTACGCTAGACTCTAAATAGGTGTGTCTGGAAGAGACTTTATTGTCGCTAAAATCCTAATTTAATGTTCCAGGAGGAATGGGTACGGTTCTTCTCTTGTCTACTCAGGTTTTCGCGGGTTTGCCTTTAATTGCTGTTCGGCTCGCCTGACTCGGGTGGGCCATGGCCAGGGGTGTGTTCCGTTAGCGGGAGCGTATACTGGCGGGTGCAGGTCGGGCTCTGGGGTGGTCGTCCGCCGGACGACGTCAACTTAAATTTAAATCCTAATGATTTCCTAATAAGTGTCTGTCGAACAGTGCCTGTGATGTTACATCATTACAATTCAGCCCATATTTTTTTGCAATAATACTCTAAAATTTCTAGTAATTTTTTGAGCAGATTCTCAATATTATCCTTTGTAGTGCACATTTAATGTTTATTTTCATTATTTAAATTGTACCACTACATAACTATACACATGTAATCTAATAAATCATCATTAAATGTGTTTCCTTTATTGCAATATAATGGATGGAATTAGGTTTTGTCAAACTCTCCAAATCTAACATACATGGTTACTACCATAATTTAGCATAAGATAAACTAATTTAAATAGAAATTCCAATGATGCTTATGCTTAGTACAACACAACTCAAAGACTTGTACCTTCTCTGCGGTAAAGGACAAAACTTATTTCAATTATTTTGCGCTGAAATTCCAGTCCACCATTAAAATGAAGGCCAGATTGCATAAATAACTTTGTTAAGCGAAATGGCAATTAATGAAACCGCTGTCTAATTATATGTGTAGGCCTAGTGCATTCCCTTACAATAAATTACATTTATGACAAGCCAGATATAATAGCAGGCTTTATTAAATTTCCCTTAATAGTAATACGTAGGCCTACAACATACAATGTAAGTACTACAGAGTGCGGAACATAATAAAAATAATAACTTAACCAGTAGAATTGTAAATTATTTCAAACTAAACACTTTAATATTTATATTAAAATAAACACAACATAATAAATTTATGTGTTGTGCACAGTAAATAAACATAAATTACCCTTAACTACATATTATAGGTTATGAAATATATTTACTTAAGTATATTATAAAAGCCCGAAGGTGATAACTGAATAAAATTAATTGGTTTAATCAAATGCTATTAAAACAAAAATATTTAGGAACCTATAAGCCTATATTTGTGATTTTTAACTAAAGATAACATTAAAGGGACTAACCCATACATTAGCATTCGTGTTCTACAGTCGACCATATAGCGGCATAGCTACAGTAAGTAGAAAACTTGTTAGATGCTTTAGCAATTTTATTAAATCGCGAATATCCTGTTAATGCATCACATAAATTAAAAATCAGACTGAAAACAGCGCACATATAAATATGGCAAGGGAATGTTTGAGCATAATAAGCATACTGACATTCCTTAACCTACAGCTTTACACATTTCGAAGATGCATAAAAGATTGTTTCTATACCGGTACTTGCTTAAGTGCGAAAAAAAAAAAAAAAAAATAGTAAACTAACATGAAATAAATAATGTTCAAACTTACAATTTATTCACCACATACAAAAATCCAAGTACCAAAATACTGCGCCAAAACAAAAAATAATACCCAAAGACAAAGATTTCTAAACTTCAGTGCCAACAAGCATGATGGGAAGTTTCAATATAATGTCTCAGATACATTTCAGAATCAACCACAATGTAATATTGCCAAAGGAATCTTGCTGAAATGTATCTGAAACTTCATTTATAGACATGAGTACAATGTGTACAATGAAATGTTTATGAAATATTCCAGAAACATTACAGATGAAATGTAATCTATTCGAAACATAGTAATGTTACTGCAATATCACAGACATGTTACTGAAACATTGTGTGCTGTATGGGCACCTACATCTGTTGCAGATGACTCTAGGAAAAGAAGTGTTGTCTATCTTTATTCATCGCATTGCCTTCAGCAGCACGTAGTGTAACGCCCCTCGTGCCTCAAAATTGAATTATTTTAAATTAATTAAAAAGAGAGCATTGGAAACTGCTGGGCAAGGAAAATGAGACAATTAAGTTATTGACCAGAGGTGGCACGAGGTGGAAAACAAGATAATTTGGAACTCCCTGACACAAGCAACTGGGGAGTTGGTGGATCTTTTAAGGGAACAAGGTATATCATAAATAAATTAACACTACACAAGTAGCTTGGTCTATAGGTTCCCTGTTTTATTATTAAGGAATTTTGTGTTCGTATTATTCAACCCTGACAATAAAAATCTTAGTAAATAACAAAGTTAAAGGGGGCGCCCCAGGATTAATTAAAACAGTACATGTTACACCTTAGCAAAAATTATTACATAATTAAAAATTTGAAAATTGCACCAAATTTGAATGTCCCAACAATTACATCGATGATTAGTTTAATTGATTCTACATATTCTTGAGGAAAGCACTGTTTGCTGGTAGGCTATTCATTCGATTAATGTAGTTCGTAGCTAGAAAGTGGGGGGGGGGATCTTGATTTCACATTACCACCCGGGTCTTCAGAAAAATAACGTCAGGTCGCGGAAACCTCTCTTCTAACGTGACCCGCAGTGGAGGTGCAGGACCACGAGCTGGGAGCAATTTGTCTCTCCAGCACTTCGACCCTATCTGAAACCCAAATCAAATCCAAAACGAATTAGACTTGCTTCCAGACAGTCCTATACCGTCGGCGCAAAAGGCCAACAAACGGGAATGGGGGGGGAAAAGAAAAAAAATTACTCACCAACCAGGGTGTAGAGTTCGGAGCTCACTAGGTGTCTCGCGCCGACATCAGGATGCCGCGGACCGAGAAATCAGGATGCGTGGACGAAACCGGAATTTTTAGAATTAAATAAGAAGAAATAAAAATTTAACTACGCATGACTTTTCTAAAAACTACCTCTGCCTGGCTACTGTACAAACGGGATCACATCCCTTAAGCAAACTGACTACATTCTCGTGCACGCGAAAATCACCGTTCCCGCAAAAAGCCTCTTAGCGCAGAGCACGTAGAGAAGACGAGGTCAGTAGCCGAGGTCAGAGGGCTGAGTGCCCCGCAATCGGCCAAAGCACCTAATTAAATCGGGCGGTAAGGCCCCGGGTCAAAGGAGGGGGTAGGTTCGGTTCTAAGCCGAAAATTTCCGGAGTCCGAGGCGGTCGTGACAACAACACGACATGCGCGCTCTCTACCGGACCGAAACGAAAGCAAGGAACAATCGACTTCTCCGGGCCGCGAGAGGAAAGCATAGTGCCTTATGGCACCGCGACGCTGCCTTCTAGCGGTGTAAGGGGGAACTACTTGAGGTGGTGAGCAGACTTGCCACCAGGTGTCATGAGGGTAAGCTCTGCACGCTGGCGACCAGGCCCGCGGTTACTTTTTTTGCCGCTAGATGTCAGGGATGTGTCTGTCGGACCCGGGAGAAGGTTTTTGCATCAGGTCATCATCCCGTCCGGTCACTGCTCTTAGCTTAATTTCTCAGAACTAAAGTGAGGAGGAGAGAGAGGAAGGGGGGGCAGAAATAGCCACTAAGGTGGGAACGCAGCTCCACTGGAGACCGCTTCGTGACGAGACATGCTTTTCTCAGCAGGCCTCTACAAGGTAGCAGCTTGCAGCCCAGGAGCTGCTCAAAGCAGTTTTGGTCATGCAGGGAATTAAAATTACAAACTCGGGGCGTGACTGCAGGCGAGAGAAATTTCAACCGGGCTGACCATGTCCACATTAGACAGCAAAATATCAGATTGGCCCCCTGGGAAGGGGCTTCGGTCCACTGGCACCAAGTTTAAATCGGTGGCGTACACCGGCCTAACAAAAGTAAATCACCCCCATTAACCACCAGATAAATTAAAAAAATGGAAACCCCAAAAAAAATTTAAAATTATAGAATAAATTTAAAAAAAGTGACGAAATGCCTAATTTCTGGCACATACTCCCCCGCTTGAATGCGGAGCATATAGGGAAAATAACTGCATCAATGATATTCTTTGGTTGGGCGAGTAACCAGGTTCGCCTGTATCCTACTACTTACAAAAAAAAATATGTTGATCACATCGAATGTGTATTATAATAAATTAAATTACCTATAACGGTGAATTATGTCATGAGGAAAATTGATCTCAGATGTTGGGAATGGTGTCACGTGACAAATACTCTAAACATGGGCGCTGTGAGGCAGGCCTAAAACACTGGGCCAGAACCGGAATTTGGTCCGTCGGGTGCCAGTTATGAAAGGTGGGGATTTGTGTACCTCTGAAAATAATGAAAGTGGGAATGTAAACCCCTGTACAATAGTCTTTCCATAAGAAGCCGAAGGCATTGGTACTCAGCCCTGCACAGTCAGGCGATGGAGAAGACGGTCGAATTTGCTGCTTGCTCGAAGGCGAAACAGAGCCTCAGTCCCAGAGTGACACAGGGCCTAAGGGTGGTATTCCCTTGGCGGAATTTTAAATGATTGGGGATGAAAACCCCAAAAGATCAACAATCCGTATGAATGAATGAATTTAAAAAATATTAAATATTCGATAAATTAAGAAATTTCTGCGCATACCACTCTGATGTTTATTATTAACTAATATTTATTATTTAAAAGTATTCTGCAAACAAAACGATAAATTAACGACTCTTCGCACTCAAATTTAAATTATTTAAAGAAATGTAACATGCAATAAACCAACAATTATAAATCAAAAATGGATAACTTATAATGGAGCGGTTAGATCTTCCATGACTGCTGATAGGCTTCGCACTGCCTGAGAGGGGGTTTTAACATAGGCCGTCCAAAGATGAGTGGTGGGAATGTAACCCAAAGCACACTCGAAAATGGTCATGAGATTTTTCACTCAGAGGACCTTGGTCATGGCTCGTTGTCTCAGAGGACCCTAACTTTTGCGCCGCTCGTTGGCTAGCTTGACCTAGCTCCTATTTTAGAAAAACACATAAAAGAAACCAGTTTGCCGTCTGGAAGTCACTTAAATAAAGCATCTCATCGATAACGATGTAAAAGAAATATAACTTTGGGGTAGAATGCAAAAGAAAAAGAAAAAAAATGGCTAAATGTGACAGCTTCTGTGCTCAGACTCTATGTACGTCACTGTACATCACATTTACGTACAAGGAAAAATAAAGAAATAAACATGTAAAAGTATTAACGCAACATCAGTAAAAAAAATCACTACAAACATTATTCTTGCTTACTTTGCGAATTATGCTTATTAAAAAAAAGGAACGTAATCAGAAATTAAATATATAAAATCGTCGAACAAGATTCATGAAGATTCAAAAAATATCAGAGAGGTATTTCTGAGTAAAAAAAAATATTAAAACTATTTACGTCAAGTAGCTTGTTAAAGACTGACATACGTATGTAAAAAAAATTAAAAATTAAAATATCTTAAATTACCTCGAATGTGCTAGCCTAGAAACGGATGCGTAAACATACACAAATTAATTTAGGGGACCTCTCGTTGGAGGTTGAAAAGGATTTCACCACTCTCGGTGATTAGTATAAATATAAAATGAGGCTAGTCACCTCGTAGGTGCTTACTTTCGGTGAAAAACTTTTTTTTTATACACTTGATTATATTATTATTATTATTTGTATAGTTAATATTGTTATAAGTTACATATATAAAATTATTATGTTATATTTCAAGTTCCCCTAGATTAAGAAAATACTTCGCTGCTAGATTTAGTGCAGTATAGATTAAATATAGTGCCTGGTTTGGTGACATGAAAATAATATTATTAGGACATATAAAGCATGGGTAGTTTGTTAACAAAGTACTTGGCACGTGGCTGGAGCACACAGGAGAGGAGAGTGGGTTCCGCGCAGTTGGCGGCCCTGTCATGAGGTGACGAGATAACATGGCGGCGCGCGCACAAGCGCAGAGAGACAAAAAATACAAACATACACGACAGTCCGAAAGGACATTATAGTAATTTATTTTTGGGGGGGCCTCATTAGTAAACAAAATACTGGTCGAACACACAATGTGCTCTGTTTATAATTATTATGACGGCCGAAAGACGTATAAGTTAGTCTGGTTAGCGTCTCTCTCAGAGGTAAGCGACCTCTGGGACTTGCGGGGTTTGGGGGAGGGGAGAGTCCTCACGAGCGCTCCGACACGTACGGGATAAGATAACACCGGCCGTCGGCCGGGCTGAAGAGGGTTAAAACGGGGAGGGGGGGGGGGGGTGTTTCTGCAACCTTGCGCGTGTCACGTCTGATAACTGCGCCGCTGTCGGGACAGCTGTCTGGCTAAAGGACGTCTCGCGCGCTACGCGCTAACTAAGTCCGCACGGGACTTTAAAACTCAATATAAATTTTAAAAATTTAACTCATTACAACTAGCGGGTGTACCAGCGATCAGTTTACAATATTATTACAAAATTGTTATCACAAAAATTAATTAATTTAATTTTTTTTTTATTTTATTTTTGGTATGCCTACTTTATTTAGGTATGCCTATAGACCAAACCACGCTCTGCTACCAATTGTAACGCCCCTCGTGACTCAAAATTGAATTATTTTAAATTAATTAAAAAGAGAGCCTTGGAAACTGCTGGGCAAGAAAAATGAGACAATTAAGTTATTGACCAGAGGTAAGCGACCTCTGGGACTTGCGGGGTTTGGGGGAGGGGAGAGTCCTCACGAGCGCTCCGACACGTACGGGATAAGATAACACCGGCCGTCGGCCGGGCTGAAGAGGGTTAAAACGGGGAGGGGGGGGGGGGTGTTTCTGCAACCTTGCGCGTGTCACGTCTGATAACTGCGCCGCTGTCGGGACAGCTGTCTGGCTAAAGGACGTCTCGCGCGCTACGCGCTAACTAAGTCCGCACGGGACTTTAAAACTCAATATAAATTTTAAAAATTTAACTCATTACAACTAGCGGGTGTACCAGCGATCAGTTTACAATATTATTACAAAATTGTTATCACAAAAATTAATTAATTTAATTTTTTTTTTATTTTATTTTTGGTATGCCTACTTTATTTAGGTATGCCTATAGACCAAACCACGCTCTGCTACCAATTGTAACGCCCCTCGTGACTCAAAATTGAATTATTTTAAATTAATTAAAAAGAGAGCCTTGGAAACTGCTGGGCAAGAAAAATGAGACAATTAAGTTATTGACCAGAGGTGGCACGAGGTGGAGAACAAGATAATTTGGAACTCCCTGACACAAGCAACTGGGGAGTTGGTGGATCTTTTAAGGGAACAAGGTATATCATAAATAAATTAACACTACACAAGTAGCTTGGTCTATAGGTTCCCTGTTTTATTATTAAGGAATTTTGTGTTCGTATTATTCAACCCTGACAATAAAAATCTTAGTAAATAACAAAGTTAAAGGGGGCGCCCCAGGATTAATTAAAACAGTACATGTTACACCTTAGCAAAAATTATTACATGATTAAAAATTTGAAAATTGCACCAAATTTGAATGTCCCAACAATTACATCGATGATTAGTTTAATTGATTCTACATATTCTTGAGGAAAGCACTGTTCGCTGGTAGGCTATTCATTCGATTAATGTAGTTCGTAGCTAGAAAGTGGGGGGGGGGGGGGATGTTGATTTCACATTACCACCCGGGTCTTCAAAAAATAACGTCGGGTCGCGGAAACCTCTCTTCTAACGTGACCCGCAGTGGAGGTGCAGGACCACGAGCTGGGAGCAATTTGTCTCTCCAGCACTTCGACCCTGTCTGAAACCCAAATCAAATCCAAAACGAATTAGACTTGCTTCCAGACAGTCCTATACCGTCGGCGCAAAAGGCAAACAAACGGGAATGGGGGGGGGGGGGGAAAGAAAAAAATTACTCACCAACCAGGGTGTAGAGTTCGGAGCTCACTAGGTGTCTCGCGCCAACATCAGGATGCCGCGGACCGAGAAATCAGGATGCGCGGACGAAACCGGAATTTTTAGAATTAAATAAGAAGAAATAAAAATTTAACTACACATGACTTTTCTAAAAACTACCTCTGCCTGGCTACTGTACAAACGGGATCACATCCCTTAAGCAAACTGACTACATTCTCGTGCACGCGAAAATCACCGTTCCCGCAAAAAGCCTCTTAGCGCAGAGCACGTAGAGAAGACGAGGTCAGTAGCCGAGGTCAGAGGGCTGAGTGCCCTGCAATCGGCCAAAGCACCTAATTAAATCGGGCGGTAAGGCCCCGGGTCAAAGGAGGGGGTAGGTTCGGTTCTAAGCCGAAAATTTCCGGAGTCCGAGGCGGTCGTGACAACAACACGACATGCGCGCTCTCTACCGGACCGAAACGATAGCAAGGAACAATCGACTTCTCCGGGCCGCGAGAGGAAAGCATAGTGCCTTATGGCACCGCGACGCTTCCTTCTAGCGGGGTAAGGGGGAACTACTTGAGGTGGTGAGCAGACTTGCCACCAGGTGTCATGAGGGTAAGCTCTGCACGCTGGCGACCAGGCCCGCGGTTACTTTTTTTTGCCGCTAGATGTCAGGGATGTGTCTGTCGGACCCGGGAGAAGGTTTTTGCATCAGGTCATCGTCCCGTCCGGTCACTGCTCTTAGCTTAATTTCTCAGAACTAAAGTGAGGAGGAGAGAGAGGAAGGGGGGGCAGAAATAGCCACTAAGGTGGGAACGCAGCTCCACTGGAGACCGCTTCGTGACGAGACATGCTTTTCTCAGCAGGCCTCTACAAGGTAGCAGCTTGCAGCCCAGGAGCTTCTTAAAGCAGTTTTGGTCATGCAGGGAATTAAAATTACAAACTCGGGGCGTGACTGCAGGCGAGAGAAATTTCAACCGGGCTGACCATGTCCACATTAGACAGCAAAATATCAGATTGGCCCCCTGGGAAGGGGCTTCGGTCCACTGGCACCAAGTTTAAATCGGTGGCGTACACCGGCCTAACAAAAGTAAATCACCCCCATCAACCACCAGATAAATTAAAAAAATGGAAACCCCAAAAAAAATTTAAAATTATAGAATAAATTAAAAAAAAGTGACGAAATGCCTAATTTCCGGCACAGTAGGTTCGAGTCCCTTCCACTATTCCGCCAAAGAATCAAATTTTAACAACACCTTAAAAGTAACCCAGTATCATACTTTCCACAGTCATCCACACATAAACTCTATTTCACAAGAAGAGGTAGTGGGCAGCATTCTGCTACCGGGAACTCTTCACGGGTCTTTGGTTCGATGTTGGGTTCTGGTATACGGACCACAAGGCCCGCAATAGCTATGATGACAATACAGTTTGCGACAAACTGTGTCACAGTGTTGTCTGATTAAGCAAACAGTCTGACCAATTGTTGCCACACACTGTGCAACACAGCCGATTTCGCGCGGACTACTGCAAGTTTTCGGTGCACACATTTATTGCTAAATACATATTCAGAAAATATGTGAACCCAACTAGAAGAAGTGGATAGTACACTGACGCCGCCGTCAGTGCTCCCTCTGAGAGCACAGGCCGTTATGTGTCAACACCTGATAAGTGCCGCGCCCCGAACGCGCCCGTGCGCGCAACGTAGTGCAGTGCCCCGAACGGCGTGACGTCAGTCACGGCCTCCAACGTGTGCAAAGCGCCCGGCCGGGTGTGGCACTGCGCAAGGGTATTGTTTATTCATGCATTTGATAATATAAACAGAAACTAATAAATCTAAAACCATCAGTAATTAATGTTAATTTAATAATCATTTTATAAAGGGTTATCATTCACAAACCTGGCCGAAGTCATCTTCCCGCGCTCCGCAGTTTTCCCGCGGAATTTCCCCCCTCCCTGGCCCCGGCGGCCAGGGAGGTTAGTCAGTCGCCATCCAGCACTCGCCCGGGCCGGCAGCCCACGCACGGGGAGCCTTCAACTTTCGCGCCAACATCCTGTAACTGCAATAGGTAATTATAGCCAAACCGCTTTTATATCATCTCCCTGGTCGGCCCAAATCGGCCGTTAGCGACCTCGCGCGGTCTATTAATAAAATGTGTATCCCATCCCGGGACTTTTTATATCTTACGTAATCAATTAGGTGATCCTTCGTGGCACCTGCGCCTCACGCTATAACGCCCCACCTCGGGACATAGTTCTTTGCCCATGCAGGGCGGCACTGCGCCAAACGCGACCACAAACATTCGGACGAGTCATCAACTGGGACGTGCCACGGCCACGTGTGTGATATCATACCAGATTCCACCGTGTCCGTACCCAGCTTAACGTGGCCCTCGCCACCCCGCGGACTAGCCGCCTGTGCATATCCTCCTGTGCGGGACTAACCACAGTGATTTAGTGTAATGTGTTTTCGTAAGTAAATTCGCGGGACCTGCCGTCCTTATAGTGTAATGTGTTTTCATAAGTAAATTCGCGGGACCTGCCGTCCTTATAGTGTAATGTGTTCTCATAAGTAATTTGCGGGACCGATCGCCCACGCACTTCACGTTGCGTCCAAGTACTCTCGCATAAGCCAGAACAGGTTCATCGTGCGCGGAGCTTAGGTCGACGATGAAGCGGCCAGTTACGTGAACGTGTGACGTGTAGATGGTGCTACGCAATAAAACAGCTACAAGTACGTGTGTGTTTCATTAATAAGGCGTCCTGGGAGGCCATAACAGCCCGGGGGGCCCTTTGTCGCCGCGTCCCTGCCTGCAGTCACGAGGCCAGGAACCCCGCCCTTGAGAACCCAAAATTAAATTAAACAGTAAATTCACGTAAATTCAGATCAGGCATCGGGGACGGCGTCAACACTTTGTTAAGAAAGCTTACAGCAATCGCTTTTTGTATGTGTGCACAATAATTTGTTTGGTTCGCAGCGAATTTTTTGTCTAAGTGAGTAGTTTATAGCAATTTTCCTTAAGCTTTACTATAACTTGCCGTTTGTTTATATTATACTTTAGGTAATTCTGGATTATTCTATTTTCTGTTAAAATGATGCCAGACAATTTTAAAATTGAATTTTATGATTTGGGTAAATGTTTTTTGTTTGAGGAATTTTCTTAGAAACCATCATGGAAGACTACTATCTGTTGTCGATTCGCTTATAAACATGGAAATTGACTTAGGTTGAATTTTGGTTAGGTTGTTAAAATTTTATTTTATTATTTGTTTTGCGTTATTACAGTTAGCTATCCGAAAAAGTATTTCTGGAATATTTTTTTTTTAGAACAAATAGACTAATGATATGCGGAAATATATTTATTTTACAAGGAATAGACTTGTAACATAACATGGCTGGTCACTACATTCCTAATACTAGAATTGCCATAGATATCTGGGAGGAATTATCTGAAAGAGTAAGTGGTTTTCCTCTACTTTTTTGTCTCTTTATTGAAATATATACACTTTACATGTAGGAAATAATGTTTAAAAGTGCATTTTTGGAAATGTTGATGTCGCATATTTCATGAACACCTTAGTTGTTTTTTAATTGGACAAGCGCGGAATATGGGAGTTTTTGGGCCGGGAACTATAAAAGCTATTTTTCACACATTTCATTTTTGGAATTTTTTTCCTGTATCAGAAATATGCCTGCTTCCCCTCATAGTGGTATTGAAAAAATTAACAGCGTGTTCTGTTTATTATAAATATCCATTTTTCGGAAAATAAAAGTTGTGTGGGAAGTAGTAAATTATGAGGAATAAATTTACTGGGTGGGACTATTTTATAGTTCATGATATAAAAAAAATTATATCATGAAGTCTCAGGTTTAGTAAATTAAGTACTGGTACATATTGCAAAGTAGAATTGACCTAGAGTGGGACTGTAATCTAGTTCACGGTACCTAGAAAATGTATCGAAGTCTCATTTTCAAATAATTAAATACCGTGTTTTATCGCATAATCGTCGCACATTTCATATTAAAATCAAGTTTAAGAAGTAGGGTTGCGATGATTATGTGAAAAAAGCATTTTTTTGTTAGGTAAAGTTATTAATGAGAACAAAACATATTCAAGGAAAGTACGTTCATTTAAAAAGTAGTATATACGAAAAGCACGCCAAACTAATTAAAATTAATAAGTCATGTAACAAAAACATTGTGTTCTACTTTAATTATAAAAACCAAAACTGTGACGCAAACATGAGTCGGAGCACATAACTATCGCAGTATTACACACCATGAGAAAGCATGGGCTATCAAATGGTAGTTAACTCGGCACCAGACAGAGCACGTGCGTTGCATGCGTTCAATGAGCTATCTGTAGGTATCGATATTTGACTTCGTGCGTGCGCTCTATACGGGAAACAACGTAACTAAACATGAATGATGCCAACTAGCGCTGGCTACATTTTTATTAGCGTAGACAGCGGCGACGAAGATTAAAATATAAAAGTTATAATGCTTGAAAAGTCTTTACAAGAAAAATTACACATTAGACAATTTAGTATTTCTGTTAATTAAATGAGTAAGCGGTAACTTCCGAATTAATATTAGAATATTAATATTAGGTTTCAACTTTAAAATACATTGTTTTATACAGGAAAACTACCTACACAAAGCGTTCGGAATCTAAAAACATCATGCAACTTTTTTTTTTTTTTTTTTTTTCAAATTTTGATGTCCTAAAATAGTGGTGCAACGATTATGTGCGTGCGGCGATTATGCGATAAAACACGGTACTGGTATCGCAAAATATAGTAGCCCGGGTGGGACTGTACTCTACGATACAGAGAAAAATATTACAGAGAAATTTCACTTTTTTTACCGTTATCATGAGATTGTATTCTACTTCACGATACTGATAATAATTCTATCTTGTATTTTTGTTAAGGTAATTATTTAATTCTCAGTATTGCAAAATAGACTAGAGGGGGTGGACCTATTTTTTATATGACACCACAAAATTTTAATCACGAAAATGCTAATTTCATACAAATGAAATACCGCTATCGCAAAAAAAAAAAAAACTGGATCTCGTAGAATTTTACTCTTCTTTATGATACCTTCCACTTATAATTTATTAATTCACAAAAATGAAAGGGAGTAGTCTATTTTGCGATTCCATAACTACATTGAGTATGTAACCAAAATGGGTTTGCCCTCGTCATTACCACCCTATTTTTTTTTTTTACGGGACAAGCGCAGGGATATGGGGGTTATTCGTGAGGAACTATAAACACACCATTTTTCATGCATTTTTTTGTTTGAATATTAAGGTAAATGTAAAGCGAATTTTACTATCAAATTTTTGTAATAAAAATATATAAAATGTAAACAGTTAATTAAAATTATATTACACACCCTCAACTTACTTATAGATCTGTACAGTCCAAACAAATAAAGGTGAAATGAAGATACATTGTGCCAACACTTACCTGTACCATTGGAAAATATAAATACAGCAGTTATAACTAAACATTTTTCATAACACATGTGAAACATTATAAAAATATTTAACAGTTGATCAAAATTCCTGAAACTGTTTTCTCATAGTATTTTTAAGCCTATATATACAGGTTATTCGGCAATAGGGTAATAGAGATTGCACTTGCATCCGGAAACAAAACACTGCAAAGTTACAGGTGCGGACTGCACAAATTTTCAATTTGGCGGTCGTATACATTTCCACACTGGCCACCTCATAAGCTTATACTTGAACCTCCCTGGTCTACAAAGAACATTTTAACCTCTTAAACAACATCAACTTCAATAACTTCATCATCAACTCTAACAACTTCATCACCATGGGGAAGGGGGGGAGGATTCAAACACCCTTGCAAAAAAAAATTGATCACACTGCCAGAAACAACCATTTAAAATTAACCTCCTTGCCTCCCAACTGTCTCACCAAAGCAACAACTACAAAACCCTTTGCCTCCAGCAGGATATGTATATCTTCACCCATAACACTGTCAATCTCACCACACCTAGATGATGCACTTAGAAAACTCTGATAACCTCTGCTCAAAATTTCCATGAATAATTTGCTGTTATCCCAAAAAACAACTGAGCTCTTATTTACTTATGTGGCATACAAACTTTAAAATCTTTATGATCCTGACGAAACCTTTATCTTTTCATTAAAATTCAACTCTTTGTGACTGACATAAATATAAATGCAAATGAATTTCAAAATATCTATGACCCATGACTTCATAAACTCTTTTCAAATTGGTGCATTTACATTTTATAATTTAAATACCTTGGTAACAATCATCATTAAAAAATTAACCTTACCAGTACATCTTCTTTACTATAAATCGCTGCAATACAATTATTATACGTATTTTTCTCCACACTTCTCCCTTAGTCAACATTGTACTTTCCTTAGTAGACCATGCCAATTGACCCAAATCCTGAGCTTGCAGAAATTAGGGTTGCTCATTTACAGTCCCTTTAGGTAGCTAGTCTGCCTTGGCTAACTACAAGACATCAAACATACTCTTCTTTCCTTCAACCTTTCAACTTAGCCAACTCTCAATATATGAATACATCTTACACAATACAACAAAATTCTTTCCCCTTGTTTACAATTGCCGTTACCCGACCTCTGTGAAAGGCCCGGGGGGTACCTGACGGGCACTACGGGCGTCGCGATGCTGCTGTTGTCCGGAGGGGCGCCAGGCTAGCGGACTGCTAGGCCGTTGATGTCGGGTCGTGGGTAGTCTGCCCCCGCGTGCCCCGCCAGGTACACGGCTTGAAAGCTAACCTGAACGGTTTTCTCTTGGCTGTGAAGGCCGCTCGGCCGTGTGGAGGACAGAAGACTACGTAAATGATACACAAGTTTGTGAGAATTACGTTTAATTTAAGAGCTTCACCGGGGGTCCGCGGGGGTACAAGGTACGCTCTACACGTTCGCTCCGCGGTTGAGTCCCGCTACAAAAACTCCCACCAACACTTGGCAGCATCTAGCGGTTACACAATTACACTTACAAAACGATCAAAAACAAAAAAACACAACACTACGCGACACTGAAATGATTACCGCGGCAGTCTCGCGGGACGTGGGTCGATGCTCGCTGGAGACAGCCAGTTATAGACAGACAGTTAAAGGGTGCAGGGGGTGCTCGATGAGCGGGCTCCTAAGTTCGGAGAAACACTTACGTGAGTGCAGCCGGCAGGCATATGCACGGCGTCCTTAATTAAAATACTCTCGCTGGAGTCGGCCAGTACCGTAAGTTCCGTGATCCGATACGCAGCATGGTATCACAATGAAGACGGTCGGGATAGGCCCGGTTCCGCAAAATACACGCCGAGTCGACGTGGGCAGCGGTGAATTATTAAAAGGATTTAGTTATGATGGTATCGTGCAGAATAAAAATGAATCAGTGAAACTAACTTGAATGCTGCCCACGGACACAAGTCTGTTCCCGGCGCGGAGTGGTTGGAGACTGCCGAAAGATGGCCGCTTCGCAAGGGAGGCATTTTCACTGTCTTTGTGAGTCGGCACCAAAAACTTATAATAACCTTATTTGTTATATGTTGAGTAAAAAACATACTCCAGGTGCTTGATTAAAACTTTGCACCTGGTAAATAGTTGCCTAAGGCTTAACAGTTGTTTTAATTGATTTACTAATTTAAAAAGCTGCACCAAGTTGGCGACTGTAAATTTAACTATAAATTGTCTCAATGTACACTGTTTGGGTTTGAATTCCCTTAGTTTGGCAAGACCACTATCATAGGCCAATTAATCAAGGCCAGTAGCCGCTGTGGCTAGTAACGAGGGTTGTTTTCTGTTCCATGCGTGCCGCGCACACACGGAGCCTCTACGACGCACTTGCTCACTGCTTGTGATTAATTAACTTTGTCTTAATGCCTCGTTTGGGAATTGTTTTCCGTAGTCGAGCCCCGGGGT
The DNA here is from genome assembly GCF_032445375.1 of Bacillus rossius redtenbacheri. Classification (NCBI taxonomy): domain Eukaryota; kingdom Metazoa; phylum Arthropoda; class Insecta; order Phasmatodea; family Bacillidae; genus Bacillus; species Bacillus rossius. Next base: position 49,169,045 of record NC_086339.1, on the reverse strand, counting down.
TTTTGTGTCCTGATGTTTAGTTCAGTTAATTGAAGTCACACCCGGGGCGCTCGCTTGACTCATTCTGGCTGGGCTAGGGGTGCGCTCCGAAAACGGGATCCGGTACTGGCGGTGCAGAGCATGGGCTTAACGGCCATGGTCGGTACAACGTCACAATAAAGTTAGGTTACTTTTCTCAGAAATTTACACTCTCCATATAGTAAACCCCAAAAACCCACTCAACTTTCAACATGAACAATATACACACCATCAACACTTTTTAAAAAAAATTATCTCATTCTTTAATCCTAAACACCTTTTCTCATGTCTGTTAACTTGACAAAAAAAAATCTTTATTTATAATACAACTCAGTCTTTTTTCACTGTGCCCTGAGCTGACAACAGCTGTTTACATTACCTGCAAAATTTACAAATACATTTATTTTTTTATTTTCCTTTTCACTCTCAGTACCCTGTCCACCATTGTTTACAAATGTAGTTTGCCTGTCCACACACTTATTTTCTGACACCACATTGGCTGCAGTGGTCTCTGCACTCCCACTTGTTTACATTCCGTTCACACACACCAATTCCACATTCTTCAAGATCAGGCTACCTACCGCTTTGCCTGCATCATCTTCACAAATCTTAAATACATGTAATTATGAAAATTACTACTACTTTTTTTTGGCCATTTCTAACAGAAAATTTACCACCACAACCATCGTTCTGCAACTTATGACTTTCTTAAATTTGTAAACTTTCACATTTACAGACATTTCCTGGGGACCTGAAAAATCCTGACTTATGAATTCCACATTTACATTGGGTTGGTCTGGCAGATTTTCCGAGCTTTCTAGTATATCCCGCAAAATCTTCCCCTTCAGTACTACCTGTAGTACCTACTCATGATTCTGTAATGTTACATAGTAACCAACCTCAAAAAAATGTACTTACCCTCATTATACAAAACAAAAACAGTCTTAATTTAATATTTTGCTACAAATTTTGTCCTTGTTTGACTTGCTGCGTTTCGGCGACGAAGACCAGCAACATGAAGATCTAGAAGTTCTGCGTTGTCGGGCACTGTTCCTGTCCTCATACTAAGCACTGGATACTGAATCTGCTTCCCGCAGAGCATTGGAATGCCACAGCGCTGTGATTGCGCGTTCTCTCAGCCAGAGGGGTGGTCTCTGACGACAGCCAAATACAAATTTGTGCGTTACAATGCGTGCCTCTAACTTTGCAGCGTTTTGTTTCCGGATGCAAGTTCCTTAATAAAAATTGCTTGTTTTAGCATTCCCTATTACCCAATTTGCGAATAACCAGTATAAATAGGCTTCATCATGCTATCAGAAAATATTGTTTCGCATGGCAGATGATTTTTTACAAGAAAATTAGAAAAAACTTTTTCAAAACTTTTTCTCTTAAGTGATTACTAAGGAAGTTCTGCTGTCTTAAAAATTATTTAGAAACTTTTGTTTTGAAATAATTATGAAAAACTACTGTAGGTAAGCAAGATTTTGCCAATGTTTCTTACATAAGAGATATTACCCCTATGAACACATGATTGACAGTTTTATTCCCCTTCAGTAATAAAATGTGGTGGCTACCCTTGTTATTGCATTTTATTTGAAAACATTAAACTGTAATAAATTTTAATTATAATACTATTAACAAGTACATCTAAATAAAAAAAAAAGGTAGTTTTGTTTAAACCCTTTCAGGTAAACCATACTAATTTAACATTATATTGCGTTGTTCAGGAGTGTTACTAAAATTAGCAAAAATAATAATGTAATAGTTTTTCGTTGACTCCAAATACTTGTTGCTTTTTCTGTCCCTAGAAAATTCATTTCTTATCTCATTTCCATGAAACCCAGACTGTTGGCTTGACATCAAAATGGAAAAGGCGTATTTACACATCCAGTATTACTGCAAGATATTTGGAACAGATTATTAAGGTAAGCATTAAATGTTTTGGGTCCCAATTTTTGAGTTGTGTGCTACCAAGATTTATAGTACAGTGTAAGGTTTATAGCTATTGCTGTCTTAAAATTATTCTAATCCTTTTCCCACCTTTTCAGTGAATGATTAATAAAACTCATTTTTACAAAATATGTGTTTAGTTTTGTGAAATAAAATGTGTGTATTATCAGAACTGTCCCACAGCCTTTGTACCTATTAGAGTTGCTGCCTTATTGAAGATATCAATGATTCCAACCAGTCCTTATCACTGGAGCTAATGTTGAGATTTCAAGCCCCAAAATTATATCTCTGATAAATAACTACATTTGTGGAAGTTCAGTAGTCTCGATTAAACGATAAAATTTGGACACTGGCAACCTCAGATAAGTAAAATCTCGGATAAAACAGATATAATAAGAAAATTCTTTGTTTTCATTTGGCCCTTTTTTTTTGAGTGATGTTTTTTCCAGATTTATTTTCAGTCTATATTCTTTCACGTTATTCCATAATTCGTCCAAATAATCTTTCAGGTTAATTTTATTTAGCCTTCAACAATGGTTAGATAATTGTCTAGGTTCTCAAGCAAATGTTTTAACACTCATTGCCATCATACAGTTTTAACAGTCATACCTACTGTCATTTCATTTTGGCTTGGTTAATACCGAACCTCAGTTAATCTCATTTAATCAAGGAAATTTAACCATCTATCTTATGTTAAAAGAAAAAGCAATATACAGTCAGTTCCCAACTATCCACTTTGTGGCTAGAAAATTGCACATGTTAAGTCAATCTAGGCTAAATAATAAGTTTGACTGTTGATGCTGAACGTTGTCTAGACATTTTTGTTCAAACAGTACTATTGTGTAATTTGAAGTTTGTAACAATTGATAATTCATTGTTTCATCTTCAGTATGTGTGAATTGATTTTTTTACAGTAATAACCATTAATTAATTAATTAATTAATACTATTTTCCCAAATCATAGCAAATGTTGCCATTGGGAACTCACTAGAAAATTCATGTAAAATATTATCTGGCATTGCATGGCACAATGTAGCGGTTTTATATTAATAGCACTGTAAGATGTTTTGCTGTGAAAGACTGCATAAATGGTGATCGGTGAGGTTGGGCCAGCTCAGGAATTCTGCCCAGTAGAGAGGCTGAAAAATCTGTAACCACTTGTCAGTTTGTGTCATTGCACTGAATGCCAACTGTCGCATGTTTTATGGAAATTCCTGATGTCTTTTATTCTGTATCTTAGGTTGTTCTGAAAATATGTCTTATAATTTTTTTGGCAGGCATAATAAAAAATACTCTACAGCCGAGAATGTGACCTAATGGGTGGGCAGGCTGATTATCTGGTTATGCGATATAATTTAGATTGATAAAGTTTAGCAGTTTATTTAGATTAATTTTTTAAAAATATCTTGTGGATGAGGCCATTACAGTCAGACATTCCCCATACAAGTAAGTGATTAAGGAGACCGAATGACCTGTGGTTTATAGTAAGGAATCACCCTCAGCATTTTCCTGGACTGATGCAATGTGTTCTTGGCAAACTAAATTCCGAATGGCTGGGCTGGGGTTAGAACGGGTTCCTTCCAGGTGTGAGTCCAACGTTTAACCGTTGTGCCGCTTTGCTTGGTTAATGTAACTTGCATTTGTTGTTATTGTCACATACCAGTATTCAAGCTGTGTTTATGGCTGTGGAATCAGCTTTGTTCACCAAAATTTGACAGTTATAATTTTCTTAACCTGCCATTCGTGCTTAAATAAGCATATTTTTATATTTCTAATTGCTATCGTAACTCACAATCAAGATTTGCTGTTGGCGTGATTTCACTTCTACTTCACAATTATTTGGGCTAGACATCTGGAAAACCAGTTTTAACTAACAAACATGGGAGGTAACAAATTGAGAAGAATCAGATAATGGCAACTGGAAGCCAGCTTTAGTAGGTGGAGTTTCTTAACACCACAAGGTCTAATTGATGAGGCCATTAGATTTGGTAACAAGATAGGGATGTCGTATGGTCATACACAAATTCTTTAGGTGACATGACCTTCCAATTATAGTTGACTCAAAACCACTTGGGTACTGACTTGGTGCTCATTCGAACCTGTGATCCTTGCCACGAGAGTGAGACAGGGTACCCAAGGATCCTATACAGTAGTCATGTTTCACCGAGCTAATGTGGATAGGAAAATTCTCTGATGACACAGATGTAATAAGAAAATTGTCATGGTTTTTAGTTGGCCCGGCGGTATTATTTTTCAGGTTGATGGTGTTCCCTCTTTTCTGGAGTGTAGATTCTTTCATGTCACTCCATGATTTGTCAAACCAGTGAATGGTATCTTTGAGGTTACTTTTCTTTATGCTTCCCACAAGAGGCAGATATTTTTCTGGTCGTCAAGCAAATGTTCAAAAAGTCTTCAAGTCGGCCCGGATAATACGGCACCTCTGTTGTAGCATAGAGGTATGATAGTGTTGGCCTGGAGTGAGTTTGGGTGACCGTGCCAAACGTAAATCATAAACCAGGTTGGCCAGACATTGGTTTCTGACGGGGATCGTCTGGGGTGCCCTCACCAGCACACCTAGCTCTGCCTGTGACTTGTTTAGCTCAACTGAGAGGTTAGTTAAGAGTCGACTGTGACAGAGGAACAGCATGTGTCGTGCGTGGAAGAGCAACGCGTAAGGCTATCGGGGTTCCTGCTGCCAGGGGAAACTCAGGGAAACAAAAAGTTATCTTCAAAACCTGGAAGACACTGGGAAATGTACAAAATGTTAGATACCAAACTGTGTTAGTGATGGTCTACACTAGTGTGTTCCTTTAATGTTTAACAAACAGTCCTTATTTTAATCACAAATTCATGTGTAATTGAAAACTATTTTGTTTTCATCAAGTAAACGTATGAGAAACTGTGACTTAATCAACTGTGTTGATTTAATGATTTGAAACAAGATGAAATGTTGAATGTTATTCTCTAGTTCCAATAATATATTGTTTAAAAGTTTGATCAGTTATGTTTTCTTGCTGACTGCCATCACCAGTTGCATATCTTTGATGGAAATGACAACAGTGCAAACTGTGTAATGTGCAGGAAAAGGTTTTATGGATATGTTGAGATTGGATTGATGAAACAAGGTGGTAAAATGTCCAGTTAGACATGGAAAACTGGGAAATCTTAGAGAATTGTTTAAAGGAAAAGTGTGTAAACCCTGGTTAATCTATTTTCAATCCATTACTTTTCATCTAAACAATTTCCACAGTTTTACTGTAGAAGCATTGGAGTTATTATTTTTTTTAGCAAATTTTTTGCTAGATGTGTGATACTGATGATGGTATCTGCTAATTGTAAAAAGTCAAGAGAATATAAATGATTATAATATTTTGTTTGACCCTTGTGTCATGGTCACTCACTAGTAGTCCAATTTCTGGGTTTCCACAGCTGCAGTAACACATACAAAATTACTTTTATGATCCCATTTCTGAAATATTTCTTCATAATAATCAGATTATTTATTAAGACACACACATAGGTCTCACTTAAAATTTATAATTGACAATGGGATCACCATTATTCATCATCAATGATTTTCAGCTAAGCAGAGAACTCACTCTCCAATCTGTGGATGAAGGTCAGAAACATTGAATTAATATTTATTATTTGAGCATTAACACAATTTGACGTATCCTTTAAATGTGAATAGCAATTATTCTGTTCAGTTTTAATTTTCTGAAATAATTACGGTAAAAATATCAAGACTCAAGCCTGAAAGACAAAGTTTCTTGACTAAAATTCTTGATTTATCACTCGTTTTCAGTTTGTGATCTCGCTGCTATCCGTCTTCTCTTGCTTCTATTCTGGTAACCTATTTCGGTTCCTTCTGTATACTCCAGCTGAATCACTTCATTCTATTCCAGAACTTATTTCCCTGTTCTTGCTCACAAGCTGCTTAAAAGAAGATTCACTGACTCTCAGTGTGTTCTCCCTTGTTCTTGACGTTGTTGGCTCCACTGTCCATGCAGCATGTGCTATGTTCACAGAGCTGCAGTCATGTAGCAGATTTTGCCCATAGGAATGGGGTTCACAGGCGACGCCTCGTTACAAAACCAAAAAATTCAACATGGCAGGTGAAGCTGGACATTGAACCGCATAGAGATATCGTCAACATAGTAGCATAAAAACAATTTCATTTGGTGTTAAAGCTCATTGCAATGGTGATTGTTTTAGGTGAAACCGAAATTTTTGAAGGTGCTGGAAGTGAACAAAATGTACACCATCAAGCACAAAGGATCGCAGGAATGCTTCTCTGTGGCAGTAATCAGTGCTTACCATTGCCCCGGGTCTGTCATGTTCCTCTTTAATGGTGAGCAGTGTGACACTGTAAATAATTTACATTTAGTTTGATGCTTTAGGCAGTCTTTTCTCAGTGCACACATCTACTCGTGAAATTTGTAGAAATATTGAGTATGGTGAAGTAAATTTTTACTCCAATATTTATATATATATATAAAAAGATTAAACTATTGCTCAGCCTCTGGGTTGAAGCCACCTCCGTAGAAACTATGGTGTGCCCGACGTTGTGCATGTCTTGTTGTAGTCATCTTTAAGGGCAAGTTGTGTCCGAATACACAGGGATGCGTCCACAGCACATGCCTACATACCTACATGCCTACATGCCTACATGCCTTAGCAATGCAGCAACATGGCAGAGGATGCATTTCTAATGGAGGGGTACTGTTGCTGCTACCACCACCTGTTGATAGTCGGTCGTGCTAATGTGCACGTAACCATCACGAGTCGTGATGTCTGCGAATATTCAGCAAAATGTAAATAACAATGACCAATTAAAAAAAAAATTAATATGGCGTGACTGTTACAAATGTCAACGATCAAAATAAAAATTTTATGAATTAAAAAAAATATTAAAAATACTTATAATGAGAATGAAATACCCCTGTAAGTTTAAGATCAGTTTTCGGTAATTTTTATTTAAGTTTTTTTATTTGTCTCTACTTGTGTTATCACTTATGCATATAACATTTTTAACAAATTTTATGCCAAAAACCTAAAGTAATATTATATACAAACAAAATAAAATACAATTCCGAAGCTAATGGACATAGGGATGCGTTAGTGGATGCGAGTGTCGCATCCCTAGAAACCTTGATTTGAGTGGACGCATGTAGGTGTGCCGATGCATTCCCTTTGAGAATGGGGAAGCAACTAAAAGATGGCCGCATCCACTACGATGCTCCGCTAAGTGATTAATTAGGCTATTATTCGGATGCAGCTCTAGTGTTCACACAGGGTCACTCACAGTCTGTGGGTGGCCACGATTGTAGCAATGTCTGGCCAATAAGGACGAGATGCTCAGTTTGTCCAGTTGTTTGGAACCCACCCTCTCTTCCCCCCATACAGAGACTTTTAAATATCATGTCTTAATTCTTGTTGGCTTCTGGGTCAAGCTCACTGGGACCAATCACAGCTCAGTATTGAATGGCCCTATATAAAAACTCTGGCAGAACATGTGGCCTTCAGTTGTTAGTCTCCCTACGTGGCGGCATGCAGAAACATCAGGCTCATCATAATTGCCACGGTCTAGGCCCCAACTCATAAGTCAAGCAGTAGTCTATGATTCGGGTCATGAAGGCCTCCAGTTTAAATACAGGATAGCTACTTTATAAGTCTGCAATGTGAACATTATTCTTTTAATCAGACAGTGAAGCATAAAACTACCTTTCCTAGTCCCAGAGGGGATACACACTTGGAAAACCGGGGTATGAAAAAATTCTGATTTTTTTTAAAAAAATCAAAAACATCAGATTTTTTGGATTAAAATCGGATTTTTTTGGATTAAAATCGGATTTTTTGGATTAAAATCAGGTTTTTTTGATTAAAATACGATTTTTTTTTATTAAAATATACAACATTGTAATCTGTGTAATATACAGTACATTTTCATGACTGTTTTCATGACTTGACTTTGCTCTGCAGTACAATTAATAACAGATTAATTCATTTTGTAAAGACAACTAGCCTAATTTTCTTTCTTTGAAATAACCACATTTTACATTGCATAATTTTTTAAGGAAACATTAATGATGTCTCTTTATGAAAATTTTTAGTACAGTAACATAGTTAACATTAGTAAAAAAAGATGTCTTATAGAAAATAACTACATCATTGAAAATATATCATATTTAAATGTAACTTGTCACTTCTGTTATCCCTTATAGTCTTATAGTCCAATTGTTCTAAATAAAGTAATTTAAACCAAAACCACAAAAACCTTTTTTTTTCTTCTTCTCGGAATTGTACACATACGAGAGTATTCAAAGTAAAACTTCTACATAAAATATTACTTATTTAAAATTTTAAACAAAAATACAAGTTTTGCAGTTTTTTCTGTACCCAGTCGATTTCTTAGTGTTGACTGAACCAAACCAGACATACCAAAGAACTGAAAATTTCCTTCCTGCAGTTCTAAAAATAGCATTTGACATTGTTGGAAGACAAACCTGTTGCCAAGGAGATGTATGACACACACACAACACAAACACATGAGGTAGAGGAGAGAAGAGAGAAAATGAGGTGGCATTTAAAGGTACATTCCACCCACCTATATTTAACAAGTGTTTCAAAATAACTAAAAATATATTGTAGAAGAAATTAAGTACTATTCAATTTTGATTCTATCTTTGCAGCAGTCAATTTTTATGTAAGTAGGCATGATTACTTGGTTTAAACAATACAGTATAGGAAGTATTAACGTTCATATCATAATAAATTGATTTTAATCACTGATTTAAAAAAAAAATCACATGATTTAAATCATGATTAAAATCACGATTTAAATCATGCTGATTAAAATCAACATACCCTGTGGGAAACTGTCAGTGGAGTTTCCAAACTTATTTCCCTGTTTGGAGGAAATCTTTGCATGTGTACATGTTTGTACATGTTTATTTTTATTTGATTAAATTCTGTGTGGTGAAGGTGAATCAGTATTCTAATGTAGTCACCACTGATAGTAAACAAAATTTAATTCAGCTGATGAAAGATGAGGCTAATAGTTCCTTGTGTTGACTTACAGAGATATATAGAATTTGGAATGCTAACAAACATTTGTGAGTGGAAATTGGTATTTGTTGAATTTTTATAATATTTTTTGCACAAAATTAATTTATTTTCATTTTTCATATGGTAGGTTATCAAGTTGGTATATTACCTTTTCTGGTAGTGTAAGTTAATGATTGTGGCTGTAGTTCAATAATACTTTTATCACAATTTTTTTCCAGAACAATTAACTTGAATTTATGAATAGCTTTAAATAATGTGGTAATTTCTGTTAAAAATTTATTAGGCATGCCACATTTATTTTAAGATTGTCAAATATAAGAAGTGTGAGCGCCTTATCACTTATAATATTGTGTATCTGAAAATCAAAAATTAAAAAAAAATTGGTAAATCTATGGACCTAAATATTTTATATAAAGAAATCCTCACAGGTAAGTGAGGGCAACCCTAAACTAAAAATTTTGCACTTATATTGTGGAATAAATACACTAGCAAGATTTTCAGGTTTAGGAATACACCTACATACCATACTTCTGTGTGATGTGTCATCTTTCTATGTTCCTTCATGTATATATGTTAAGCATATGCATGTTTATGGTTCATGTATAAAATATCTACAAAATTAAAAATTTTGTTTTTTTAAAATCATTATTGTGTATCTTACCCTCCTCCTAAATAGTTTGTGTTGTGGTACAGCTAATCTGAACAATTGCATTATTCTCACTTTTTTTCCTTCATTAAGAAGGGGTTAAAATAACAAAATAATTGCCCTAATACGTTTGCCCTTTGGAAGAATGTTGTGAGGTGGTTGATGGGAGTGAATGGCAGACACCATTCCAAAAGGCACAGATTAACTGGAATGCATATATAAATTTATGTAATATATTTAATAATTTAATAGTAAGTATGTATAGATTCAAATAGTACTCATGCAGAAAATATATGTTCCCACATAACTAATTAAAATTGTATAATTTTTTTTTCTAGGTAAATTTGGAAGAATTCTGTATACAGGACATTGCCGGTACAAACCATCTATGCTGAAACACCCAGCATTGGCGCAAGCAGCTGCTAACCAGGTATGTTTAATTTCGTAATTGTTTTTGCTAAGCAGTATTGTGTAGTAGTAAAGGTTTTGGGAATTGTGCTTTGATACCTGATGATGAGGGTTGCTAACATTTTCATTTGGGGGGGGGGGATAGGGGGGGGCGGCGTTCAAATTATTTCCACACTTGCTTTAATGACTTGAGTGTTTACCTCAAGTCTTATATTGAAGGCCAGTGTATTTCAAGAACTTATTCAAATTTTTGGTGGTGTACATTTTAGGGTGTTAATTTGGTTTGACAGGTTGACACACATTTTTTTCATGGACTTGATGTTGGACTTGCTGGCTCTCTCTGCAAATACTTTGTAGTTTGTTTAGAATTTGGTTTCTTGGTGTCACAGAAGAGAAACATTTTTTTTTGTTTTGGCTGAAAGTTGAAGATGTTACATTCCAGAGTTGGCCTGGCTTGGCAACACGTAATAATAACAAATACAAGTGAAAACACTATTAAAAGTTCATTTATATTAAAAAAATAATTGCTTGTTACAAGTTATATTTTGTATTGTGAGTTGCCACAGCCGGACGTCACACCGGTCCGACGACGAGACACTACAACTGACACGCACCACGCAGTTACCGTCCCTTCACAAGACAAAATAAAGGGTGGCAACCCAGTGAGCCAACCGACCAATCACATTATTTCCTGAAAAATACTGGCATGGGGAGACACATCACGCCACCTCAAGGTTTGCCCCGATTGGCTGGCGAGACAGCTCCCAGCGAAAGTTCCAGTTTCTTGGTGTGCAGTAACACGTCCACGTGCTGGGATTTTCCAACAATGCACTATCTCGAGGTGTGACAAGTGACCTGCTGGCGACAGAGTGTCGCGCCCATGTCCTCCTTTCTTTTCACTCCTTCTAGTATGTTCTCGAAAACTATCAGCCAACTTTCCATACTATGCTTTAAAATATATAAAGAACATTAATAATACATATGTTAATTTTAAATTTTAAAGTAAACCAACAATAAAACACTACCAAACATAATTTAAATTAATAATAATAATATTTAAACACCAACAAAATATTTTAATTATCCATAATAAAAACAATTATTAAAATATTCACAAAAACATTCAACATAAAATAGTCTTATTTACATGTGAAAAATAGTAGGGGGCGGGAATTCTGTAATGTTACAAAGATGCCGTTATTTTAGTTGGAATTTTCAGTAAATTTGTGTGTACTTAGCTGCTTTGGCCCAAAATGCTGTATGTTTTTGGTGCATTGGGGCATTTCTTTGCTGCAAATTTGTGTTTAGGTGCACATTTAAACCTGAGATTGACTTGGTGGCTAAAATCAGTTCCGACAAAATTCCAGGCACCAAAATGATTTTTCCTTGTTGGCCTGTGTTATTTATACTCTTATTCCTTGTTTCCCTTTTGCATCAGTTGTTTTCCTCTATTTTTCATTTATTATATCTAAATTGGAATACTGTTGAATAATGTGGAATGACATCAAGATGGCTGATATAAATAAATTAGAAAATATTCAAAACGGAGTAACAGAACTAATGAATCTTAAGAACTTTCCTCCACCTAATCTGATTCCCCTTGTTGACTGTAGAGCTTGCTTGATTCTCTCTTGTTCAAAATTATTATAATTACAAAATAAATTGTACATATTTCCTCGACAATGCTGGGCTGAAAATTCCTCAATTCAGTACATGTTTACTTCAAACATTTTTTACTCTCCATCACTATGACGCGTGAACGCCTTTCCTAAAGTGCTAGGCAGGTGCGCTCTATGCTTACAATCATTTCATGGCTGCCTGGGGTGTTGCTGATGGCGATTCTTATATTTGGTACTAGTGCAAATTCCTGAGCGGAGTGGGGTAAATGGCAGAATCAACTCGTGGGTGCGTTCCTGGCGAGGGATGCCTTGAGAGTGGCATTCGGGTGATCTGCGAGCCAGAGCCTGGTGCGATGCTGAAGGCTCCGGGGTAGGTACAGGCCTGGACGGACGTGACGCTACTGTGATCTTCCTCCTCCCGGCGGCCTCTGGCATGTACCTGAGGGGCCGGGTCGGGTTAGTACCCTTCCACAGGAATGGAGGTGGTGCGCTGGCAGGGGGCCTTCTCAGCTCCACCCTTGTGTGAGAAGGGCATCTACTTACTGATGGGAGTGGTGCTGGCTGAGGTTGAAGATCTGGTGGCGGGTTTCCCCATTGGTTCTTGTGCTCCCCAGAAGAATACACACTGATTCTCAGACAGCGGTTTATTATCCTGATCTCGCAGGCGGCAGTCTCTCTTGTACACAGTGCTCGAACTGACCAGCTTCCTCTACTCACAAATTCACGATTGACTAAGCTCCGGGCACGATCGCAACGACTAGACTAGCACACACCTCTCTCTCTCTCTTTTTCTTTCCTCCACTCGGACCTCGCCACACGACGGGCGGCACTCACGTTGCCTGGTGTGACCAACTCGGACACTACGAGAGGCTGGAGAGAGGTCAGTGCAGTGAGGTGGGCTCTGCTGCTGAAGACTAGGCTGGGCTGCCGGCAGTTCCTCTCGGGCCTAAACTTGTTTTCCCTAGCGAAGGGCCGGCATTTTATACCCCTCCTGCAGGCCCGGGTTTGACGTCGGGAAGGAGAGTGTTCTGGGAATTGCCGGCCGCTTCCAGGAATTCCACCTGACCTACGTGTTAATAGAAGTATCTATTATTTGTTAACCTTGTTTGGATCTGTAAACATTTGAAATACCTTTCTTATATGAATACATACATTATTTTTTTGTTTGTTTTAGAATCTGGATGTGATGTTCCTTGACAACACTTATGCAGCACCTGAATGCAAGTTTCCTAGCGATGTAGAATGCTTGAAACAAGTTGTAGAACTTATAAGGTAAATTAACTATTAATTAAGGTATTTGGCATTTGTATATCGTCACTTAAGAAACAACACCGCCAAAGTGACAATTTTTTTTTGAAAATTTGTTTTTTGTTTCTCGATGGGAACGTAAGCATTTAGCATCTTCTCACGAATTGAATTTGCCAAAAATCCAAAAGAATGCGCTGCTATGGTCTTTTTTCCAACATCAGCTATTATTCAGTTCCAGCATGGTGCATAAAGTTATTGAGCTCTCCTGAAAAATTTACTTTTTGTAATATAAGCGGTGTTGTTTCTTAAGCGACGATATGCAAGTTTACTTTGTCAGTTTTGTATATATTTAACTATTACATATATATTGTGGTCAGTATGTTTACAGCTCTTCATGTTGGTGCAAAAATTTAGGTGTCGTGAAAATTGAAATATATTGTAACAAGTTTGAAGTGATAAAGATGGAACAGAGTTGTAAAAATGTTTCGTGATTTGCAAACTAAACCAAGATACTTAGTGTATGATCTGCATAATACTGTAGAACTCATATTGTTCAGCAACATGACATTTGATCTCATTTAAGTTACAATCTGACAAATTGGGGCACTGAAATTAAAAGGGACTTGTATTTGTTAATTTCCGATTATAGTTTATATGTAATGAATTATATTTATTTGCCTCTTCAATCTTAAAGTTATTATGTATTGTCAAAAAGTAAGATGTTAGCTATGAAACATATTTGCCAGGTTCAAACAAAGCTTGCAACAAAATAATAACTTTAAATGGATTCAACATAAAATTTTGAAATTCATTCACATGCAGTTTGCTTTATATTTCATGCAAAGTACTCTACAAGTGTAGAGTGTTATTTTAATCACTTGTGTGTGTCTGAACCATTAAATTACAATTGCTAAGTGAAGCACAGGACATCAAAAAAATTACACAGTGTTCTTTGCCTTGGATTGCAGCTCTAGGCAGATTGTTTCTTCTTTCTTGATGTCTCCTGCTCTGACATGTTTCCGGTTTGACGTACTTTATTTTACTTGATCTTTATACTTATCATACTTATGTGGGTAGTTGTAATGGCTCCAGATTGATAGGATTAATTGTATTATTATTGATTTTGTATAAATTTGATTTATGTCCGAATGCATGTTTGAAGTAATTTTTTTTATTACTACATGTTAAAATTTTTTATTTTAGAGCCAACCCTAAGCGCAAAATTTTGCTGGCCTTGTTAGATGAGGACGAAGCACAAGCCCTGCAGTGCCTCGTTAAAGTTCTTAAGGTGAGTGATAGCAGAGACTCTAGCCAACCAGTCTGCCACTGTTCAAGGACAAGTGTTTAACTCCGTAGGCCTCAACTCCTTTGTTACCTCATTGCCTTGGGCAATTATTTATTGGGTGTCATGTCATGAAATAGTAATCATGATGTACTGATGGCTACTATTTGTACTTAATGTGTTTGTTGCTGCACTTTAATAACTATATAAGAAATGTAAATGAAAACAGTATTTTACTGTCTCTATAAACGTAACAGAAATTTACATTCCTTCCTTAATTTTTTTAATTTATGTAGTTGTATTTTTCATTCAGAATTGTCTATATTTGAAAAGAAAGGTTGAATTTGTCTTTTTAAAAATTATAAATGTTTATTCAGTTAATAAAGTGTTTATTAAAACCTCTTCTGTGTGAAAAATTTATGAGTTAAATTTTTTTCATTGTCTTATTTATTTATTTATTTATTATTAGTTTTTATTTGAGATGTGCCTGCTGACAGTTAAGGAACTTCAGTGGTGGGTACGAACATGAACACAAAAAGACACACAAAAAAAAGCAGGCACTGAACGTGGCCAGACTCGCACTGTGGGTGGGCATTAACTGCAAGGAAAACAAGCCAGCAGGTAGCAACACTTGCAAGCAGTCACATCAAACAAGCAGGCATTTTAAGTGTCAGGGACCAGGTGACAACAATAAAAGGAGCAACAAATACAATTACATAAACATGTCAATATATATAAAAACAATAAAATAACACAGCCAGCAGTAACACTTATTGTAACTAATACAATTGTTTCATTAGAAATATAGAATACTAAC
Organism: Bacillus rossius redtenbacheri; assembly: GCF_032445375.1. Lineage (NCBI taxonomy): Eukaryota > Metazoa > Arthropoda > Insecta > Phasmatodea > Bacillidae > Bacillus > Bacillus rossius. The sequence goes on along the minus strand of NC_086339.1, from coordinate 49,153,989 downwards.
CTCTAACAGAACAGCAATAGTGAAGATAGAAGATACAATGTATGTTTATGGTTGAGCAGATGAAAGTTTTTTTTGTGATTCCTTTTTATGTGTTAGTAAGGTGAAGAATAATAAAATTTTTATTGAAATTATATGTAATTCTATAGATAATATTCTTATTAATTAATATATTCAGTTATTAAGCTTACAACTATTGAAAGATTGAATTTTTATCGATGTGGTTCAAGTGTAACAGTTTGAATTTAATTTATTACAGTTAAAAATAAATTTGAATCTAATTTATTTCTTCTGACTAGAAGAGAACCCAGAAAGCAATTTAATATACAGTCATACCATGGGCCAGAGGGGTGATAGTTGACAAAATGGGCCCACTCTCTTACAAGGTTCAAGATGCAAGTGGAAATGTTTTTCGTAGACATCTCGATCAATTGCGCAGTGTTCCCCCATGTCCGATGACTATGGATGGATTTCTGGAAGGAAGCCAGGGAGACAGACTGGGGGGAAGGGAAGATGGAAGGTGCAAAGGACGTAATGTACAAGGTACGGAAGAAAGCAGTGAAGATCATAGTGTGGCCAGTACTGACAACGCAGATGATGATTGCGCTGTCAACATTGAAGAACGTGTTCAACCAGAAGCGGACGGTGGTACTGACAGTGATTTTAAAGGGTTTCCAGTGTGTAAAAACACGTCAAGCAGTGGGGGAAAGAACGACGATACCCTATGAGGAACAGAGTTCAGAAACGAAAGGTTGATTACTGATTTGTAAATTATTTGCCATTAGAGGTTAAGTTCCTTCTTGGATTTTTGGACTTGAGAGGAAGAATATGTTGTGCAAACTATTGAAATTATGTTATATTGAATTGTGTACTCCCTAATTGTAGATTTATGTTTTGTGTAAACTTAACAGTGGTGTAGCAAACTTGCATCTCCCATATGGTGGGAGGAGTGTGGTATATTTGGCTAGTTCAGGTTGCCTGCATGGCTAGCCAAGCGGATATAGTAATACATACAATGAGCACGGCCATGATGTCTTACATATAGTGTGAAAACGTGTGCTAAAGAATATACAATCAAACATAACAGTTAGCATAATACCTTTCACTTGGGAGGGATTTAGTTTTATTAGCAATATAGTCCAGTTTTTTCTTTTTCTTGTACGGTTTGGTTGAAATGCGTTATGAATAGCACTTCAGTTCTTTTAAAGACAGAGTTTGAAATGGTTATTATGGGGAAATATTTCTTATACCAATTTGCATTAGTATTTTATTTTTATCATTTGGAGACAGTATTCATTTCTTCACTTACTTTCTGTTTGAGCTTGTGTTTGTTTTGAACTTCAGTGAAGCCTTCATCATTACCTTCTGTTTGTTTTGAGTGTAGTTCATTTTTTTACTGATCTTGTTTCTTGTGGCTTTACCTGTTGCCAATTACTTCTGTTTGCTTACATGCCTCTATTGACACTCGACATTACAGTATGTAGTTGATTCTTTACCTTCTGTGAGGATCTTCAGGTGTGAGATCTAGCTTTTGTTCAGAATTTCAACAGCAACAAGTTCACACGTTAATGCATTCTGATCTTGGGGCATAAGGAGCCACAAAAATTCATGGCAGTCATCAATAGAGGAGTTAATGGTAACAGTTTGTGATGGACATATGATGAAAATACTAACAGAAAATTACTGTTAGCGTAACTTCCGACATGAATACACACAAACACGTCCGTCAACTTCTGTTGTTGGACGCAACTAAATATGTTTGACCGCTGCTGTCATGCATTTCACATTAATTATGTTTGAGAGTCCACTTGGACTGTTCAGGATAAGTCATGTTCCAATTGGATCGTTTTGCATTAGAAACTTATGGAATGTAATTATTGGTATCAGAAGCTTTATGAATGTTAGTACAAATCTAGGTGGTATGGTAGTAAATAACCAGACTTGCAGTTGAATTTGAATTCTCATCCAGCTATTTAGATTTTAGTTGAAATGGTATCCTGAAATCAATCCGGGAAAACATGATTCTTTACGAAGTGCCATTATGGATTTCTTTCCTGAAATTCCTAAATTGTGTTGTTGAGTTTGTTTCAGTTTTTAATAACCTTGCCAACTCTAATTTGTATACATATTTGCAATAATTCTGCTTTAATAACCAACTGTGGCACCAATCTGACAATTAATTGGGAAAACATTTTGTGTTGCACCATGTAGGTTTCCCTAGCAGAGCTTTTTACTCAGCATACATTGTACGCAGGATGTACGTCTGATTTACTTATTTGCATTTTATTTATTTATGTCTGGAATTTTCTGCTTATCCATTACGCTATCTCACCTCTTTTCCATCCTTTTCATTGCCATCTGCTGTTCTTTTAGTTTTTAGTTGTTTTTTTAAAAACATATCCAAGTGACATAACTTGTCACAATAAAAATAAAACATGTTTATGAGAAGAAATTTTCACAAAAAAGTATTTTTTTTTTTAAGTAAATAAGTTAAGTATTACCAGGGATTTTCTATGAATGTTGTCTTGGATTTAAAATCTAAAAGAAATTCTGACTAGGGTTTTTAGATGTGTGTTGAAGCATTGATGGTGATTTGATCTCTCGTAGGTGAAAATTCTCATCAGCAAAGAAAAGTACAGTACTGCACAGAAGTTGGTGGAGGGAGATGCCAGGCTGTGGTTCACAGACGACCCTTCACAGAGTTCAATCAGCGCGGTTCAGCTCTCGTCAGTCGCAGCGGAGAGGTGAGTACTTGCAGGACCTTAGCTGGGATTTTGTCCATTATTGTGATGAGTAGTCTTCTATATAGTAATTTAATTTAAAAAATGTATTGGCACATTAAAATTTCAGTAAATAGACTTTTTAAATTCCATTTCATATATAAATTTAGGTAATTATTTTTCTTGAGGAAAGTAAATAGAACATTTTACATTATTTTGTTTTTTAGTTACTTTTTTTTCCTTAAGTCTATTTTTATATGAGTTTGTTAAAACATGTCAAATACACATATATTAATGTTATTTAAATAATATGAATCACACATTTCAAGGTTTGTACGAGGGTTATTTTTTTTTTCAACCTCCGATCGGCTGTAATAAAAAAACGGGAATGAATTGGGAAATTATTTTAATGTCAAAAGAAACGTACATCTTTACTCTATTTTTCCACATAATCACAGTGCAGATTGAGGCATTTGTCGTACCGATGCACCAGCTTTCCAATACCTTCTGCATAAAATGATGCCTCCTGCCTATTCAGCCACGTTTTAACAGTGCCCTGCAGTGTGATTACAGTTTCATTTCTCCATGGCATGCCCATTAATCGATACCCTAATCGCTCGTACATGAATCGACACGTCTCGTAGTGTTTACCCCCTTCCACCAACCATGTGGAGCGGCCAACTCACACCTCAGTTGAAGCTTGGTTATGGGAATGTCAACATGGCTGCAACGATAAACTGTACTGCGAAATGCGAGCTGTGTGGAGTCATCCGTTTCTTACAGTCAGAAGGGCACACTGCAGCAGAAATCCATCGCCGAATGAGTGTTGTGTGTTGAAATGTGGCTGAATAGGCAGGAGGCATAATTTTATGCAGAGGGTATTGGAAAGCTGGTGCATCGGTAAGACAAATGCCTCAATCTGCACGGTGATTATGTGGAAAAATAGAGTAAAGATGTACGTTTCTTTTGACATTAAAATAATTTCCCAATTCATTCCCGTTTTTTTATTACAGCCGATCGGAGGTTGAAAAATAAATAACCCTCGTATGAAAGACATGCGTACGATAACACGTGTGCAAACCGACATTGAATATCTAGACTGTGCTGTTATGAAGGAGGGGTCCGGACTCAATGCACCTCCTCCCTGGCTGTGTCTTATCTGCTTCTTCCTCTGCTATTGTAGTAGCTCTGCACAGTGACAGGATCCCTTCGTACAGGCATAGCAAGTGTGTGAAGTAGAGTAGTTCGCAGTACTTCCACATTTGCTGTCTCCCAGGCTCTCCTTTGTCAGAATTTGTGTCCTCACTGTTCAGAGGCACTTAATATCAACACTGCACAATTCGTTATTGCTATCTCCACTGCCTGATGTTTAGGAAATATAGCACGCGTATTGACTCTCTTGTTCCATTATAAACCCACGATGATGAGCTTCCCATTTACCTGAACAAAGGCATAGGTTTTATTCTTAATAGGCTCTCACAAAAGTAGGGGTTCACCTGGGATCTTGCACTAAGGTAGACACAGTTGTGAATCTATTTCTGGAATTCATATGTTAATTTATAATAATTTGTTAAAATCATCTTTATTGAATATTTTCTTATTTTGCGATAACTTCAATTACTATAAGCAAATAGTTTCTAATCCATTAAAAATGTTAACAGAATATTTGGTTTGGCAAATGAACAGTGGTGTATTCCATTACTTCCAACTATTCAAAAGTTTGAAACAGGATATTTTAAAGGAAATGTTCACATTTTTTGGTACCTAAATGGAAAGAGTACTATAATGCATCAAGAAACAAAGAGCCTTCTCTGACGTCCCTGTACGTATCAACACCTTCCCTACTACGGCATGGAAGGAGCGGTGGCAAACCAACCATCGTACGTGAGTCCATCTTACATGATCTGCAGTGGCGTAACTCATGCATTTTTTTCGTCATTTGACCACACTCTGGGCCACTTAATTATGTCCCAGAATTTAGAAACTGGTTTTCTAGATCAGATAGTGTCTTTCGAAACAGTCTATGACCCTCATGGCATAGTGGTCTTTTATTTTAATTTTTTTTGTTTAAAAATTTATGTATCAATTCATTTTTTAAATCACAAATATTTGAAAATTTAAATATATGTCTAAATTTAAAGGCTCATTCAAATGCATGGCTGAAGAAACTTATATGCATCAAGTCTAATTTAATGCATATGTAGCTAAAAAATTATATTTGCACCGAGGTTATATGTGAATGTCCCACTTCAAAACATTAAAACAAAATCACCACTGTGTGTAAACAAGGGAAAAAAAAAGCTAGCAAACAATTAAAATTCTCACTTATTCCGAATCTTCTTTCCCCGCTGTCTGTATCACTTGCAGTGTCCCTGTCACTTTAACATATTATCAATTTCAATGTCAATTCTCCTGTCACTTTTCACATAGTCCCCTTCAATATTTCGCTTGTAACACTATTTCCATTTGTCTACATATAGCTGCTGAACACAACTCACACAATTTTCTTTTATCATCTAGCGATGAAAAGATTCCTTCCCGGATTTTGTTTTGATTTCTGCCCATACCAGCGCAATCAGGTTCAAGTCAGCACGGCGAATGACATCATGGCCACATTCTGTGACTGACGCATCTATTTTAAATTGTTTTGTTACTTGCGCACCTTGTACTAAAAGCAGAAGACTCGCTGCCGTCATTGTTGAGGAGACTGAAATATTGTTGTCTGTCAGCCAGTTTTGGATGTCTTGTTTTAGGAATGATGCTGTAGGTTTTTTTTTTCAGCTGTACATTATGATAACTGACGTTGTCCAGTACCACAATACATTTTTCAGGTAAATTTGGCAGTATTTTACTTTTCACCCACATGGAAAATTTTTAAAATTCACATCATCATGATAGTTTCCAGATTTCTGTTTTGCATTCGGAACAAAGCCTTCTTCTCCACCTGCATGCACTATAAACCAATCCCTCGCATAGCACGTCTTCAATTAATATGAATTCAGTTAGCACGATGTAAATTTTACTGCCCTAGTCTCGAATAGCACGTCTGTAAATTTCAGTTAGCACGAAATCGCCACAGGCTAAAAAAAATCTCGGAAACGACGCGACGTCAGGTATGGAATTCGAGGGGGGAAGAGTGGTTTGGAATGCGAGGGGAAAGAGATGCGCACGCAGATAAACAAACACTGGGCCGTACTGTTGATGCCCGGCCGCAGACCAGGCCCTACCGTTGATGCCCGGCTGCAGACCAGACCATACCGTACAGAAACCAAAGCAGATGAAATTGGACACGTTTTTTAAAAAAAAGCAAGATGATAGTGTTAATTTCACCCCAGAAAATATTTAACTAACTTTTATGTTTTGTATATGTACATATTGTACATACAGTAAACTCCCGGTATATCGCGCCCCGATTGATCGCATAATCGGGTATATCGCGGGTCAAACCATGTCCCCCAGTCAGAAATGAATAATAATAATGGAATAAATGGTTGACAGCCGATTAGGATAATTTTGCGTTGTAACTAACAAACTAAGCATCGGGCAGAAAAAAGCCTAGGCGTAGAAAATGTCCGCAGTAAAATTCTAAACAAGATATCTCCGTACATTATTCCTCTATCTTGTAGGGTTTTCAAATTATGGTCCAATCCAGCCCAGTGATATTTTCTGAAACACTAGTTCTTAACGTCGCTTTATCTCACAAATGAAGCATCGGACAGGGGACCTGATAAAGCCCACCATCCAGCGACATTGTCCAGCGTGACTCGGCTAGGGATTGATGTTGGATAGGCTTGGTTGTCGGCAAGCGCTGGGTAGGGAGAGGCTAGCCGAGAATATGGAGAGAGGTAGAGATTAGAGCGGGCAGAAACACCAGGGGGAGTGGGGGAGGGAATGTGTTCACGCAGCACACAGGCAGAGCATGAGTCACTTGACTGAGCAGCGTCGCTGCGTACAAGGCTAAATCAGGTAGTCCGGTGTTTAAAATTCCACTCCAGAATCTTAATTGGTACTTTACTGGACATCTGTATATAAATGTTTTGTTACAACTTAAACCTACAGACGTAATATTATTGGGTAATTCATTGTATTATACAAGTTCATATTTTTACTTTGGTATAATGTTTTAACATTAAATAGTAAAGTAAATTGGCTAGCGTATTTTTAATCTTTGCCCAGGAATTCCCAGTGGTCCAATATTTACGTGAACCATACTGTACCACTTTTGCCGTGAGGTAGTAAACAAGTCCCGGAAATGTTTATGTGTAGCGGTCTCCCGACCTTTAAACAGAGGCTGGGGAATATAACACTTGCCGATCCGAGCCACACACACTCAGCAACTCGACACAGCGTTTGGTGAAATAAGTAAAGACAAAGTTTAACACGGTTTTTAATACGGCATCACTGATTGCGCTAAAATTAAATTGGCGCAATTTTTGTTTCCCACATGTGGCCATTTATAATTTACTGTAAGCATGGATAATAAAGTTTAACCACTTGACACGATAGACGATTCTTTATTTTTTATTGTACGAATGCTAGAATCGTTTTTTTCCTGTATCTGCGGCCTGCTTCTACAAAAGACAAGCTATCTGTAAGTAAATCTAGAATTTTTATTTTGTCAATAAAACTCGGTACTTTGCGATTCATATTCGGTTTGAAGTATCACTACGGCCTTTCATTTTAGAAGACTTTGACCACAGAATCGTGTGTAACCGCACACACTGCACTTACTTTGTTACGGACACTGACGAAGCAGATACTGTGGCTGACACCACGAGACTGGCAGCAGCTTGTGTGCCGCACGTGTGTATGGCGGCGTGTGGCGCGCTCGTAGGCCGTGCGACTAACTGTGCGCGGCACGCGGAAAAATAAAAACAATTCAACATTTAATATTTATCTTTAAAATTTATTATTTTTATTTTTTCACCCGTGTTTAGTGGAAACTGCGGATGCAAAGTCCGCACAAAGGCGGGCCGTCTATACTGTGCGTGCTTGCCGACCTATTAGAACACAGGCGGTGTTTTATGCCTTTTGACCTTGGTCACATTGAAACATCGCGGTTATGCAACAACGCGGGTTAAAGTTATGTCCCCCGACAACCGCGTTAAATAGGGAGTGTACCCGTATTTTAATGTTATGTTTGTGCTCTAGGGAAAATCTAAATCTGTTTATCTGTTAACTGATTTGTTTACATAGCCGCTTTTATAAGAGGTGTGCATAACAAATTAAATGTTTACATATGGCTGTGTGTTTTAAAGTTATATAAAACCGGTTCTTAATTTCATAAAAGTGTTTTAATTTTGTTAAGTTTTAAACGTAATAACAAAGGATCCAGCTGCTTGCAACAGCAGGCAGACAGACGCGCGCGCGTGTTGAAGGTCACGCCTGGGCGGGCAAGCCAACCTGCTGACTGACGGTAAATATGTTACCACTTATCTCCCGTTACACTGTGCCATGTTTTCTTTATCTAACGTATTCGGTGGTAGGCTTAAAAAGATAAATGATATGGCATGCATTTTCAAGTATTATTCTACGCATTTATATTATGTAAAGATTACTTCCCTACACATCTTGGAACACATTAAATAATTTAGCCTTATATTTATGGGGACTAATGCTTCAGAATACGCGATTTCGATTAACACGAACATTTTTAGGAAACGAATTAGTCGTGCTAAGTGAGGGATTGGTGTACTATAACTAATTGTGGACCTTTCCCAATGGATTTACATGTCTGACTGCCAACAAGAACTCACGCTGTGTGTAGCATGACCATGAGTGTCGCCAACATAAACTACAGTTCTGCCAATCTTACGAAATTAATGTATTTGTTCAAGTTAGCGCCCTCTCCAAGTAGCCATTTCTGGCTTTTCAGTTGAAATCTTTCTCTTTGACACTTTTTCCAGCAAAATCCTTGCTTCTTCAACAAGTTACACTTCAAAACTCCGTCTTCATGCAAAACCTTCTTCAACTTATATGACTCCACGCAGCACAAATAAAATTGTCTACTTTTGATTATTTTCCTGCGCTGTTTTCTAACCCGTATGTGTCGAAAAAGTCCAACTGGTTTTACTCTTTGTCTTACTTCTGCTAGAATTGGTTTAACTGTAGATAGTGAGACACCTGTTGCAGCACTTGTTTCAGGGACATTGTATGTCCATTTAAACAAGTTTTTTTTGTTCACTGAAATGTGCCTAAAGAAGTATAACCTAACCTCACTTATATAAATGCACTTAAAAAAGTTAATAAACACAATTTTCATTACCAATATTCACAATAAATAAATGTTTTTAATGACTTGGACGAATATTCAATATCAATCACTAAAGTATGAAATTTAAAAGCACATATATATAATTTTTATTTGTGTGTAGCTTTTTTTTGTATGTATGAACCTTTGTTTTCATCCTTTGATAATTTCTTTGCATGGTGTGCGTGCATCATAAAAATTCACTTTCATAATTTTTTCGTAATGTGCCATAAAGAAGTTTAATTTAAAAAAAAATGAAAGATAATGAATCATGTCATGAAGTAGGTCAATGAAAGTGATGGTTGAAGCAACATAGTTTGTTTATTGGCAGTAATAGAAGAAAGAATAATTTTGTCTAGTTGTTATTCCAGTTAGTAGCGTTTGTGGAAGGTAAGGTGCGTACATGTGATGAGTTGTGGTGAAATCACAAATAGTGAATATAAAAAGTAATATTTGGGTGTTAGCAATGTTAGACTTGGCATTTGAAAGGTGGGGTAGGTTAGTTATAGAATTATATATTTTCTGCAGATTGGGAGGTACTGTTTAAACAAATATTTTCTTTCCCTATCAGTTGATGGAGGGTGGCATGGGTCCTACCCAAATCTCAAATGTTAAGTTAGCCATTATGTGGTAACGAAAAACCAAATTTGAATTTTAATTCATTCTGTTTGAATAAAAATATTGATAAATATACTTTTCCAGAAAACTAACATCTCTGTGGTCAGTTCTGTTTCTCTTAAGTTGTGCCTGTCTATCTTCTATTTCTGCATTGTGATGGTTAATGTTACAGGAACAAGGACAACTCTGTGGTGACCATCCTGCTGACGTTGCAGCACAAGTTCGGAGCCGGGCTGGAGCTCGCTGGAGAGAGCGACGTTCACGTGATTCCTTACAGCACCCACAGCAGCTACGACGAGCTGGCGTGTTTCGTGTCGCAGCTACGCCCCAGGCAGATAGTACCGATCATCGCAGAGGCCAGCAGTTGGTGTTCCGTGATTCCCAAGCAGCTGCGTAACTTCTGCAGACGGTCATCCGTTGTTGCCAGTCTGGGAAAACCCTCCAAGCGTGCACGTCCGGTCGATGTGGTAGAAACCGTAGGATCGACCGTGAAAAGAACGAGGATGAGAAGCCCGAGAAAAAATCTAAGCTTAAGCAAGAGAGTTGAAGATAGTGCCCGAAACTGTAAGTCAAGGGAAGATGTAGTCCTGGAGGTTGAATCTGAAAGTAGTGAAGTCATTGAGGTGGTAGCGTGCTCAGTTAGTTCTGAAAGTGAGAGCAGGGGTGATCAAGTGCCATTGCATAAGTCGCCCATGCTATCGAGTCCTGTTGTCACGTGTGTTGACGAGCCTGGTGAGCCCCTACAAGCAGTTGATCACATGTTGAGTGGTGACAGTATGTTCAACCAGGGTGTCAGAGTCTTAGAAGATGATGAGTGTAGCATTCAGACCACATCGCCTGGTGTTGTAGAAAGGTATGACCACAAGCTGTTTGGCACTACGTTACACCAGTGTTTAGTAGACTTTGAAGAAAAATGCTCAAGGCAAAAGGGTAAGGTTAGTCATGCCGTTCAAACAGAAATCAAAAACAGCTGTCATCATCTTGATCAATTTTCAAATGATGAAGAAAACTTTTTGCTAAGTGTACACATTTTGCCATTAGAACTGAAACAGAAAATGGGGCTCAGGTCTTGTGATTGTGATTCTTGCATGATAATTAACAAAGAGAAGCATTCAAAACTTTTCCCCAGGCGGACACAGTTAGCAGATGAGAGAGAAGACGGTGAATCAGATGAACTGTGTTCGTTGTGTGCTACCAAGGAGAGAGACCGTGGAATTGACTCAGTGGCTGGTAATTCAACTGCCAAACATTGTCATGAAAACAAAAATTCTGATGGTAATATTAGAGGGGGCAATAAATTACTTTTCCCATTAAAATGTAACGAATCAATTTGTAATTTGATTAATTCTGCGGACATAAATGTAGCTAGAGTGCAACCACCAGTTCGATTTTCTTCATGTTTGACTGAAAACATGAATGATGTTTCATGTTCTGTGCAAAAACTAAACAACAACTGTTGGGTGACTGAATACGAAGTACCCATAAGTATGTGTGCTTCTGTTGATGATAGTGTGAAGTTATGTATGGAGTCAATTTTGGAAGAAACTTCTGGTGGTCACAGTAGCATGTGTGTTAAAACTAATGCAGAAGATAGTAGTAGACATCTTGATACTAGTTCTCATTATGTTTATACTGCAAGAGAGTCAACTGTTAAAACCAAAAACCAAGCCAGTGAATTATTCCAGAGGGGTTTGAGCAGTCAGGTTGAAAATGAAACAGTTGCAAAACAGAGGTCATTTTTTAAATATTTGGACCTAAAACAGGTACATGACATTGATTGCAGTGAAGAATCACAACAGTATGCATCAAATAAGTTTTCAAAATTGCGAAAAAGAAATTCTTGTTGTGATACCACTTCCTCTATAAAAAATACCTGCAGATGTCTGATTCAGCGAAAAAAAAGAAAATCATATCTGGCCACTCGTAAAGTTTCAAACAAAATTAATGTGACAGGAAATTGTTTAGCCGAGTTATGTAACAAGAAGAGTTTGACAGTTTCATTAGTTCGCTTGAAACCTGACCAGATCAGAAGGTATGAATGCCCTAAAAAATACAGTGAAGTAGTGCATAACAGCTCTGAGGAAACATTTTACACTGCAACTGATGGTTTGTTCCAAAGCTGTAGTAATGATGAAACATTTTACTCTACAGTAAGTTCTTCAGTTCCTTGTAGTCTGCTTTCTAAGACAAATATGCCTACTGAAGAGTTAAACTTGGAAGACATCCCTTTAGCTGATTATTTGTTATTAGGGAAGTGTAAAATAAATGGTTATGGGAAATCGTTAAGTACTGAAAACTCTGGCAGGGATCCGAAAGAAAATTACACAGACTGTAACAACATGGCACCAAAATCAGTTGAACCGGAGAATACACAAATAATTTTAAAACAAATCAGTGATGAGCCTGTAAGGTCCAAAGAGAATAATGTTGTGGATCGTGTTGAGCTGTGTAGTTTATTAAAAGATCAGAGTGGAAGTTGCAGTGACATCCATAGATCAACATTTTTCGGTGAGAACATTAGTAGTTCAGAGAAAGGTGTTGATGTTCACCATGAAAAAAACCTAAAAATATCAAATGAAATTTTGAAAGAAAGACGCCTTCCATCTCACAAAACTGACTTACAAACATTTTGCAACAGCACTGAGAGAAGTTATATAATTTGTTCTGATGATGGTGATGATAGCAGCAATGATGATCTCATCAAAGTACATGATAAAGAAAGGGAAAACAACTGTGCTAAGGAGATGAAAGCTGTCGAGACCTCACACAAAGGAAGCAGCAGTGAAAACAGTAACATATTACTGTCCTCAAGAGAAACTAAGCTACGCCAGAAACGTGAAACAAATCACACCAAGTCCCAAACTTTTGGCACATTTTCCACACAAAGAAGGTCTAGTGTTGAAAGATGTGTTTCTGATACAGGCCTTGAAGTTGGTAGAAAGCGAAGATTAAGGCGTAAGTCTAAAAAGTCATATAGTGCTGTTCAAGCTTGCACACAAAGGAGGTCTAGGAAAGTTTATGAAATATACGATATCAAAGATTCAAGTGAAGATGACAGTGTCGAAAGACGTGTTTCTGATGCAGGCAGTGAAGTTGGTAGAATGCGGAGATTAAGTGCTGTTCAAGCTTCCACACAAAGTAAACGCAGTTGTTCAAAGTACAGAAATGAAGGTGGTAGTAAAGGTGAAGATGAAGAGAACCATATGAAGAACACTGTTGCTGATAGGTCTGCCAGGAGAGAGTGCTACACAAGACTTGACGGCAAGTATTCTAGTAGTGATGACAGCATCGAGGTGGTGGAAGTGAAGCACAGGACAGACAGTGCTAGTGGTTCCAAGGCTGGCAAGCAGAACTCTCCCCTCAGCGTGTCTAGTAGCGAGAGTGACTCCAGCAAAGCTGATTTTTTCCTGTTGAGTCCGAGCCGGAGTACCAGACTGAGGCGGCGGATTATTGATGCCATCAGTAAAAAGAGAAATGAAAGTGAAGTCTCTTTTTATGAACTTTCTTAAATAACTTAATAAATTAGTTGATAATGTATATACAATCTTAAAATTATTTATTTATGGTAGTGATGTGCGAGTCTCGGCATCATCGAGAACGAGTCGAGACAGAAATTTTCTCGATCTCGTCTCGAGATAATTTTTTTGGCTCGGAATTTTCGAGAATTTTGTAAACAAGAAATAGGTTAGGTAATATAATATATTGAGGCAGCATTTTGTGTTGCGTGTTGAAATAATTAACATATCTTCAACGTAACGTAGATCGAATAAAATAAAATATACTTGTTACGCTAGTATACACAATAAATTATTAAAAAGTTAAAAACGAACAACTTCCGTTCACAAGTCACTACATGAAACGGTAAACGTAAACAATGAATTGTGCTGTGGTTATCACATTAAGTTACAGAAGAAAATGATTATTTTCCGTTAATAAAACCAACATTAAAGTTAAAAATAAATCATTTTCGGTATCAATATCAAGTATCAACGTAAAACGGTAAGGTAAAAAATAATAATATAAACATGACTGCAGAACTTTTCCGCGATTGCATTTTGTTTTATGGCCTTAGGTTATACACACGGCCAGCAGTATATAACAAGCAACATGTTGTTTAAATTGCAGTCCGTATCGATAGTGACATATCGATAGTGGCGAATGTTCAGACTTTCATGATCAAGTACCGTCCATGGCTCAAGGAAACTGTATAGACTATGGAGTCAATAACGTATGTTTACATACGACAGTAGGCAAATAAACTTGAGTGTAAAGGTAAAGTTGTAATTGCAATTGCAATTGTGGATACTTGATAAAATTATTGAATACAGTAGAATCTCGTTATAGCGAGAACACGGCTATAACGAGGTATTTTTGAGGAATTTACGGCGTGATCGCTTGTAGCGCGCTTTTGTTATTTGTCTGCTTTATCTCCACCCCTCTCGATCGCCACTAGACATCTTGCCGTTGACGCGTCACATTCTTCAGCCGCGCAGTCGCCACCTAAGTGCGTGGCTTAAAAATAGAATCCCATCCTTTCTTTCTTTTATCAAACTTCCGTTAGTTATCTGTGCCGTGTGTAGACAAAGTTTGAGATTGGAACAGAAACAACGTAAGAAAGTATTTTTTACAAATTTGAAATATGTATGTTTTTATAATCGCGTATTTTCATGTTATTTTTTTTGTTATCTTAAAAGAGATAATATCAAAAAGCCGCTCTAATGAAATTTAATTGTTCTTGGTTAACAAAAACTATTAATTATCAAATATTGTTAATTGTTTATATTCTATTTATTATTATTTACGCGACGTCATACTGTACGCGTACGCAATACGACTGGATTCGTTGATGCAACATAACATAGCATGTTATGCGGTATCAGAAGTAACGAGTAACGTAACGATAGTAACGAGTACTAATTGTTATAGTAACAAATACATACGGTTACACATTTTTTCGTTACTTTTAGACCTCTATAGTCGGCACTACCGTATTTATTTCCGAATCGCTAGGGCAGTTTTCTTGTAACTTCGGTCAGTTGTTGGGGTATCTGTCCGAGAAAGGGGTGGTGATGGTTTGAGTTTAATCCCAAATTTATTTTCTAAAAAAGTTGACTGGTTTCTTTAAATGAAAAAAGTATAGTTTTCCAGCGACTATTACGTTTGAGGCGTACGTGCGTTGCCGCAGCCGCACTCCTGCTTTTTTGTAAGGAATTAAATCGTTGCGCTACACTAGCACCACCTGTTAACGACATCCCGAACCAACATGGCCGCCAGCAGACAGCCCGCGTCAGCAATAGATAGCAGGACAATGCTGCGTCGGCCGCGGGCTGAGATGCTATACTTACGTGGCTTGATAGGGTATTCTGGTTATTTTGACGCAATCGGTGATCGCATCCGTACTTATGGGGTATCGTTTTAAAGAAAATTCACACATCTGCTCACAGAAATTAAGATTTCGTTAATATAACCATTTATTTTCCAATTATACAGGTTTAAACACAATTTTTATGCTATTTTCGGTTAAATTTTATTTTTTGGGGGCCAAAATTTGTCCAATTCGGTTATAGCGAGGACACGGTTACAGCGAGGATCAAACCCGGAACCGTGACACCTCGCTATAACGGGACTCTAGTGTAATTATGTATGTTTGTCAGATTATTGAGTTTTACTTTTTTGGATCATATTATCCTGTTAACTAAAGTACAGATTTCTCGATCTCGACTCGATTCTCGAGAATTTTTAAATTGCTTTCTCGATCTCGTCTCGAATTCAAAAAAGTCTTTCTCGCACATGCCTAATTTATGGTGCAATTCAAGTTAAAATAATGCCTCTGTATATGAAACAAAGTTGTGGAAAATTGTATAAACTTAAGTTTTTTGGATGGTAGAGTATTTCATTCCCTTTTGTATTAATATCTTATGTTTTTGTTAATTATCAGCACATATATTAATATTCATGTTACTTGATCTGAGGATATTATGCTGAAATTTTTTTTTTTTAAACTTTATTTTCCCAAATCAATATATATTGTATGCTGTAATATTTATTTAATGTTTCAATGTGTCTTTTTTAAAATTTATTTTGCCAAAGTTTTATATATATATATATATATATATATATATATATATATATATATATATATATATATATATATATATATATATATATAGTGTGTGTGTGTGTGTGTGTGTGTGCGCGTGCGCGCGCATGTGTGTGTTTATATATATATATATATATATATATATATATATATATATATATATATATATATATATAAAGAGAGAGAGAGACACACACACTAGGGGTGAGCCGATCACCACATTTGCCGATCATGCCGATGCCAGAGATGTGGTACCGATCATGCCGATCTTTTTGACAGATTAGTGCATTTTTAAGTTGGTTGTAAAATATGCTCCAAATTACTTGAAAAGTATTGCATAAAGATACAAATGTGATCACTGTTGGTAAAAAAAAATATATGCACGGTATATATATGCACAATATATTTTGCGGTCATGAAATGACATTAAATGTCTCGACAAATTTGTGGTGTTGAAGCCACGTGTCGAATTTCCACTACGTGAAATTTCGTCTTTGCTAAGGTTGCATCTTGCTTTCCCCTCATCACCTACAACAACGGTAAAATGTTTCCAAACAAAGCTGCTTTTCTTTGACATTTACAATCAAAATGCAATATTTAACTGGAAAATATAAACTCCAATTTTTAACTCTGACTTTCAAAACATTAACAAAATGACTAAACGAAAAACGTGATGAAAATACTGTTGTAAACACGCCAGACAATCGAGGTCCACTATCGCAGTTTGTTACACAATCGATTAGTAATGGATTGTTTCCAATCGAGTCGTCCATATACATACCTGTGTTTTATCACACAATCGTTGCACCATTATTTTAAGACGTCCAAATTTGGAGGAAAAAAAACGTCGCAATATGTTTTGGTCCCGCTGTTAGATTCTAACTGCTTTGTGTGTATAGTTTTCACATATAAAACAAGGTATTTTATAGGTGAAATCTATTATTCATTTGGATTTTACCGTTTACGTATTAAATTGTCAGAAATACGAAGTTGTCTGATGTGTAAATTTTCTTTTAAAGATATTTTCAAACGTTTTAACCTTAATCTGTTCGTCTTTGTCGCTGCTACGTATCGCATATGAAAATGTAGCCGGTTGGCATTATTTATGTTTAATTATGTTGATTCCAATGTAGAACGAGCGCACATCGTCGAATATTGATATCGATAGCTCGCCGTACGCGTGCAATGTGCATGCTCTTTCTCTTGTCGAGTTAACTAAATTTAATAACCCGCACTTTGTCGTGGAAAGTGTGTACTACGACAATAGTTCAGAAAACAAACCTGGACAACGTAGCAAACATTCAAACACAACGATGAAAATAAACAAGTAGTATGGACAACACGACGAAATGCAACTTTCTTTGTTCTATTTTAAGTTGAACAAAATGTTTTGTTGCATAACGTATTAAATGGTTTGGTGTGCTTTTGTTTACTCTTTTTAAACAAACGTACTTTTCATGAATATGTTTATTTTTTAAGAATAACTTTACTTAATTTTTTTTTTCTGCAGAAAAGATTAAAACACGTAAGTAACATAAATGTTACTTAAAAACGTCAAGCAACAGTTCTGAAGCAAAAAATATGTTGGCGCTTTTGTGTTACGTAAAGAGATTTTTTTGTCTGTCTTCAGAAAGCGGTAATCGGCAAAAAGGTTCGGCATGCATGAAGCCGATCATGCAAATGACAAAATGACCAAAATCGGCCAATCTTAATAATTGGCAATCGGCATCGGCTCACCCCTAACACACACACACACACACAGATGCCAACCTTGTGGACTGCCTGTCAGTAGTGAGCAACATTTGGCATAATAAAGAGTGAAAAAAAAAAGGGGGGGGGGGGTCCAGGAAAATTTTGTTTAGTAAGTGCAAAATGGTGCTATTTAAACCATTTTCCTGGTAGAAATACCAATATTATTTTAAGAACCTTTTTCTGAAATAGGAGACTGGGGAGGGTTGATACCGTATTTGAACAAATAATGTCTGCTAAACACATAAAACAATCAAAACACTGCCTTAAATTAAAGATAACTTGCAATTTAGAGAAAATAATCACTCAAAATACATATAACAAAATCATTTAAAGAACTTAATATACTCTTAACTTAAATTAGATAAATGTGTATGCACGATTCAAGCTGAATTGTAAACGTAAAACCAGTACTACTTACTTGTCTTGCAGCTTATTTTTTGTTGCTTGTTTGGCGCTCATGAGGTCCTTTCTTTGAAAAGTGTTTTTGGTAACATAGTTCAGAGCATGACACCATGTTTGTTTTTTCCACCAACAGTGCGCTAAGAGTCTTTGTATTCAAGTTGCTTCGGAAGTCTGTATGGTTTTTGCGAACAATGCTGAATATGCGCTCAGTCGCAGCATTGCTGTGTGGTGACGTCGTCCAGGGCTACGCCCATCTGAGCCCGATGTGCCACCACTTCCCTCCCTTCCTGTTAATCCTCCCGGCTGACGTGTTTTAAATAGCGCGCCGCCGCAAGAGAGCGCTGTAGAATCAGTGCTTCGCTCCCCAAGATATAATAATACTGTGCAATCTTTTGTTTTGTTCCCCAAGTGCCATATGTTTTTATATTAAAATTTATTGTAATTTTTATGCATTTTAACCACGTCCGCGGCACGACGGGAGACAGGGTAACTGTTCAGGGCGCTTGGCGCCAAACACCCCCCCCCCCCCCCCCTCTTCACCACGCTACCTCTGCGGCCATTGCTCGCGCAGTCGCTTCCCGTCGCCAGCTGAAGAGAGACGCTCCGTTCCGGCTCTCCGAGGAAGGCGTTTTCATAGAGACATTGTGTTTGCGTGCTTCGAGTGTTGTTTGTCGGCGTGTGGGGCGCCCTGAGATCCCACTGCGTGGTTAAGGTAATTGCGAAAGGGGGAAACGAGTCACGCCGCCACACGGGCTACGTCACGCCTGAGACAGAGTCTTCTCGCCGGGTCCGTGCCCCCTAGACACGGTGGCGCCCACTAAAAGTACGTTATAAATACTACCGAATCCCCCGACCTTGTCAATTGGCTCCCAAGAGCGTGGGGCGTGACAAAAAGCTGCCTTAACCACCAAGACCGGATGCGCGGGAGTTGTGCGATTGTTAACCGGAGTGCGCGGAGCCGAGCAACCATTGTCCGTGCAGCGCGCCTAACGGTACTCCGTCGGAGCCGAGCAGCCATTGTCTTTGCAGCGCGCCTAACGGTACTCCGTCGGAGCCGAGCAGCCATTGTCCGTGCAGCGCGCCTAACGGTACTCCGTCGCGACCGATCCAGTGACCACTAGCGCGCTTCCAGGAATCCAGGCGCAGCAGAGGCATTCCGCATCCCGGTAGCGGTAATTTTGTTGCAGTGCTTATGTGAGTTGAACTAATGCGAGCATGGCAGATGATAGACGACCGGCAGCTGGAGTGGGCTTAATTAAACCAGAGCTCGTGTTTAACATAAACAGTATGTATTGCGTCACGTGCGCACGTCCGAGGCACGTGGGGGGCGTCACGGGGGCCTCGTGGATGGACACATGCGTGTGTCTGGAACGCTGCGAACCACGCCTGGACGGTTTTGCGGGGCGAATGAATTCAGTCGGGATAGAACGTTTGAAGTGTACTGTGGCAACCTGTACTGGAGAGGCGGGCAAGGACGCTTGGTGCCGAAACTGCCGGGCCTTCAAACACGTGCGGTGTATGGACCAGACCGAGCAGGCTTCTTCACGCGACAGTTGGTACGACTGCACCGAATGTCGAGAGGTGAAGTTCGCAACACGCGGGGCGGCGTTCGCCACGGGGACGCGAGTCTATGTCGAGCCAACAAATGCGTGCGCGCGACCTACGCCTGTGGGTCACATTGAGCTGCCCGAATTTTCTGGACGGACGTGTGACGACCCGGGGAAGTTCGTGCGAGTGTGTCATGAGAGACTGAATCGGTACGGCGTGCCGGACGTGGAGTGGGCAGAGCGCGTGGGAGGCGCGCTAAGAGGGGAGGCGAAGACGTGGTGGAGCATCGTCAGTGAATTCGACATGCCCTGGTCGGAGTTCACACGGCGATTCGAGGCGCGGTTCGCGGACGTGAAAGCGGAGATGAAGGTCAGGACGGAGTTGTACTGTCTGGAACAGAGTCTGAATGAATCGGCGGAGGCGTTCATTGTCAAGAAGCTCCGGCTACATAGACGGCTGTTCCCGGCGAGCGGCCCGGAGGGATTGTTGGAGCGCATCGTCGAGCTGATGCGTCCGGAGCTACGCCCGCATCTACGACATGCAACCCGCCAGACGGCCGAGGAGTTCACGCAACACGCGCGCGCCGTTGAGTATGACCTGAAGTCGGTACGGTCATCCAAATCGACAGTACGAGCAGAGACCGTGACAGCCGCTGACGCAACGGCTGTGGTGCCGTACTTCCCATCCGCCAACAACAGTCGGCAAGAACGCCCGCCACCGGCGTGGCGTAGACGCGAGATTGGCGTGGGGCCGCCACCGCAATGCCACTCGTGCCCGAGTGGCACCTTCCACTGGCATGAGGACTGCCCAGTGCGCAACCGATATCGACCAGCAGCCCAACGGAACGATCCGTCGGGAAACGGGCAGCCGGGGGCGACGCGCTAACACGGCCCGCCACCCCCGCGCAACCGGCTATCACAACAACAACAGCTGGACCAAGCCTGGGGCACGTGAGCGTGGAGGAGTGCGTGCTACTTCGCATCCCGGTCGTGGTCAACGGGCGGGCAGTCAGTGCCCTCATTGACACCGCCGCCAGCCACAACTGTGTGTCATCGCAGTTCGCCGAAGGGACGCCCTTCGAGGCCTGGCCGGGCCAACTCCAGCTGGCGACCACTGGGAACGCCTGCCACACCAGGGGCGTCGTAACGCTGCACGTGGACGTGCGCGACCAACGTTCGAGCACCACGGCGTTGGTGGTCGACGACCTCCGAGACGACGTTATCCTGGGACATCCGTGGCTGTACGACCAAGGTGCCATGATCGAGGTACGCGATGGGTGCGTACATGTCGGCAACCAGGGCCGCCGTACAGTGTATGGCCTCGGACGCTCACCGCCACCAACCAAACACCAGGTCAGTCTCGCTACTTTCAAGCATGGGGTGCCCCGTGAGCACCAGGCAGCTATCCAGAGTGTAATTGTACCCCGCAGTGACGTGTTCGCGACTGCCGATCCGCTGAGACGTACGACGGTCGCAGAGCACTCTATTCCTACTCACCCCCACACCCCTATGTTCATCCCTCCTGGCAGCTACGGGCACACGGGGAAACAGACCATCCTGAATCAAGTGAGGGAAATGTTGCGAGATGGCATTATCGAGCCCAGCGAGAGCCCATACAACTTCCAGGTCGTACTAGCAGAAAAAAAAGATGGCACTTTACGTTTCTGCGTTAATTTTAAACCAATTAACAAGGTAACAGTAAACGCACCACCTCCACTGTTGAACATCGCAGATACAATCGCGGGGTTGGGTAATGCAAAGATTTTTTCCTCGTTAGATCTAAAAGCGGGTTACTGGCAAGTACCCATACGCCCAGAGGACCGCCCTAAAACCGCTTTTACGACTCCGGACGGCAGACGGTTTCAGTTTTGCGCCATGCCCTTTGGATTGCAGGATGCACCCGCCACGTTCCAGAACATGATGACGCGTGTATTAGGGGACTACGCGGGCAAGTTCGCGGCCGCATATCTTGATGACATTATCATTTGGTCACAGACATGGAACGAACACGCGCACCACCTCGCGTTGATCCTAGAGCGACTAGCCGCCCACGGGCTTACATGTAACCCCGAGAAATGTCACGTAGGTACAACGGAACTAGATTTTTTGGGCCTGGTCGTGAATGCGGAGGGGAATCGGCCAACGTCACAACAACTGTCTGTCATTGTAAACAAGCCTATCCCAAACACTCGTAAGCAGCTGCAACGGTTCATCGGACTGGCCAATTGGCTACGTGCGTTCATACCAGAGTTCTCTGTCATCGCCGCACCACTAACGGAACAGCTGTCACCAAAAAAGTCCTACCGGTGGACCACGGAAATGCAAGCAGCTTTCGAGGAATTGAAACAGCGTTTCCGGCAATGTCACTTGCTGGCCCGACTAGATCCAGGGAAGCAGATAATTGTACAAACGGACGCAAGCCAACAGGGAATAGGAGCCATATTGTTACAGCTTGGAGATGCTGGCGAGCCTCGCATAATTGAGTATGCGAGCGCCAAGTTCGGGGCAGTAGAGCAACGCTACAGTGTGAATGAGAGGGAGTGTTTGGGCGTGGTGTGGGCCCTGAGGAGGTACAGGCCACACCTAGAGGGCCAGCATTTCATACTGCGGACAGACAGCCAGTGCCTGAAATGGCTTGCCACTATGCAGGGGCGGCGGTCAAAATTGACGCGGTGGGCTATGGTCCTGCAAGCACTCGACTTTACTGTGGAACACGTCGCTGGCAAACAGAACGAGCTGGCCGACGAGCTGTCGCGTAACCCAGACGACACGGTAGAGGCGCGGGACGACGCGGACTGGGACGAGCTCCTCCCACCCACGAGCGGCACACCGACACCTAGGCCACACACACTTAGTCAGGCGGCGGCGCTGTGTGCGATCACAGATGTAAACAATACCCCCACCCTACCGCCAGGGGCGGAACTAGACGATCTAGACGCATTCGTGCGCGCGGCACAACGCAGAGACGAACACACGCAAGGGCTAATACGTCAGTGCGGGGAGGCTGCGTGCGAGGGGTACTGTGTGCTCGAGGGATTGTTACAGGCACGCACCGCAGGCACTCAACAACCATGGCGGACATTTGCACCCGCAGTGACGCGACGCGAAATATTCACAATGTTACATGTGAACAGACTAGCCGGACACCCGGGTACGGATCAGACTGTACGTGCAGTACGAGACCTCTTCTTTTGGCCCGGGGTTAACAAGTATGTGAGGGACGGCGTGCGAGGATGCCGACACTGCCAACGGCGAAAGGTGCGGCGAGCCGATGGGCGAGAACAACAAAGACCCCGGCGACCATCCGAGCCATTTCACACAGTCGCTCTGGATTTGATGGGGCCGTACCCAAGGTCAGCACGCGGGAAGAGATTCCTGTTGGTTGTGACGGATTGCTTCACGCGCTGGGTCGAGGCCTTTCCGCTGTCAAACTGCCGCGCTGGCACCATTGCACGCACCATGGACACAGAATTTTTCCCGCGCTGGGGCTACCCACGCGTTGTGTTGACGGATAACGCGTCACAGTTCTCGGGACGGAAGTGGAGGGAGCTCTATGCGAGGCGTGGCGAGTCACGACGCATACCACGCCATTGTACCACCCCCGCGCTAACCCCACCGAGAGGCGCAACCAGGAGATAAAGGCGCAGCTGAGACTCCGGCTGGCTGAAGACCACACCCTGTGGGACACGCACATCCCGAAAATCACTTATTGCCTGCGGCGCCGTGTGAACACAGTTACCGGCGAATCTCCAGCCACACTCGTGCAAGGACGTAACCTACCCCTGCCCGGCCAGTACCGGGTGCAAGAGAGATGCGCGGAGGACAGGGAAGAATCCCCAGAGGAGCGCGGGCGGAACATCGCTATGACGCATGAAGAGGCTCGTCGCAGGCAGGCGGCCTACCAGGCGCAACACACACCCGTCACCACACGACCACCGCCGCCACTGACACCTGGGCAGATGGTGTATGCGCGTCTACATCCACTCTCAGCTGGAAACAAAAACTTCTGTGCGGGGCTTGCACCCAAGTGGATCGGCCCCATAGCAGTGTTGCGCATACCAGGTCCCACCGCGGTCGTAGTGACACTTCCGAGTGGTCGTGCCGCGAAGTACCATCGGGATGATGTACGAATCGCGCACGGAGGCAGGGAAGGAGGCCCTGAGGGAGAGGGAAGCGAACCCGTGACCCCCACAGTTACCGAGGACCAACATCACGCCAATGCTGCGACATCAACCCCTATGGAGAACGAGGGCGCAGGATTCCACGGGTTTCCAGGAGTGGAAGTGGAGTCGCCAGTTCCAGCCCCACGCAGAACGGGCCTGACAAGACAGCTGTTCACAGAGACAGACGGAGAGGACTCTCCCTTCCGCGGGTTCGCGGAAACAGACGAACTGTCGACGAGAGGAGACGGTATGCCCTTGCCTCTGATATGGACGCCAGACGAAGCGGACGAACGACCAGAGTCGCCGGACAGCCATGAGATGATGTGGCCATTCCACTATTCCATAGAGGACTCAGACTTTCGGGTCTTCGTGGAAGAACCCGCAGAATCCGAGGCAGGTGAAGGAGAGAGAGAAGCACCCGAGCCCGCTCCAAGGTACAACCTACGACCCAGGAGACATCCAAGGGCACGGAGCTGCTGCTCAGCTGGCGAAATGTAAACATTGCCACAGGGAGCGCGAGGTAAACAATGCCACGCCCACTCAAGGTCGGGAGATGTCATCACATCGGCCTACTTTAGGAGGGGGCAATTGACGTCGTCCAGGGCTACGCCCATCTGAGCCCGATGTGCCACCACCTCCCTCCCTTCCTGTTAATCCTCCCGGCTGACGTGTTTTAAATAGCGCGCCGCCGCAAGAGGGCGCTGTAGAATCAGTGCTTCGCTCCCCAAGATATAATAATACTGTGCAATCTTTTGTTTTGTTCCCCAAGTGCCATATGTTTTTATATTAAAATTTATTGTAATTTTTATGCATTTTAACCACGTCCGCGGCACGACGGGAGACAGGGTAACTGTTCAGGGCGCTTGGCGCCAAACACCCCCCCCCCCCCCCCCCCCCCCTCTTCACCACGCTACCTCTGCGGCCATTGCTCGCGCAGTCGCTTCCCGTCGCCAGCTGAAGAGAGACGCTCCGTTCCGGCTCTCCGAGGAAGGCGTTTTCATAGAGACATTGTGTTTGTGTGCTTCGAGTGTTGTTTGTCGGCGTGTGGGGCGCCCTGAGATCCCACTGCGTGGTTAAGGTAATTGCGAAAGGGGGAAACGAGTCACGCCGCCACACGGGCTACGTCACGCCTGAGACAGAGTCTTCTCGCCGGGTCCGTGCCCCCTAGACACGGTGGCGCCCACTAAAAGTACGTTATAAATACTACCGAATCCCCCGACCTTGTCAGTGGTATAACAAGCACTTTAAGCATAACCTTAGGAAGTTTTTTGTACTTGTTACACTCTGATGCATCCTTTAATTTGGACATTTTTGCCCACACAATATCCATTCTTTCTGTCTGCAAAATGTCTTCATTTAGGGGATCTCCCTGGTAGAAAGAAAACTCAACTTCCAATCTATCTTTATCACAGCTAGAAAATACGTTTGGAAATAAGTCAACAAAGAAAAGTACTGATGAAAATGAATAAGTTCTTGTTGAAATATCCACAACTTCTGCATGTTTCAAACAGGGTCAGAAATGGGAAACTCGAAAATATATGTACATGCTGCAGAATAGAAATTTCTCACAAATTTATAAAACTTGTTAATGTCATTAGCAGACAAAGACCCAATTGTACTTCCCTGTTTCATGTACTGCCTGTTTGCAACACCAATCACAATGTCATCATTATGTTTTTGAATTTTTCTGTTCACAACATTTACAGGGTTCGTACCCTCTTGGGCAATCAAAAATTAAGGAGTTTTTAAGGACCCCTTTAAGGATTTAAGATATACATGAATACCTACAAATATTTAAGTAAAATAAGGCATTATTTTTGATGTCTCTAGTACATACCATACATGTGATATTACGAATTACAATTTTGGGAACACGAATAGGTACATGACCTTATCTTCACATGTAAATGAAATAGTAACTAGGTAAAATCTCATTATGATGTTCATTTTCAACACAAATTGCACAAATTTTTGTGATAGAAAGCAAGGAAAATAATATGTGAAATATAAAACTTTTTTTTTTTTCACGAATATCTTATGTTGCCTAGATATTTGACAAAGGTATTAGTTTTTCAATTCTTTCACTTTCTCTTCTATTTGTTGCACCAGAGATTCAACTGACAATTTTTTAACTTTTGCAGTTTTTCTTAAACTATTAGACTTTCAGCACAGTGTGATTGATCTTGTAAGCTCTGCTGCTTCACTCAACTCATCAGCTGACTTAATAAGTTCATTAATTTTTGCTTCTAAACAAATCTTCTTTCTTTTGAGACCTTCCAAGTCATCTTGTAATTTTCTCTTTCGTTCCCAAATGACTTCTTTTTTTTCATTTCCTTTTCGCTGGCAAGATGAGCCATGCACTTTAGTCTAGCACTACTTGCAGATGCAATTAATTCATTTGAAATTAAAACCTTCGATAGGCCTCCACAAACCTCTATATGGTCCTTAACAATCCTTAATGAAACATATGAACGCTCTTTGAGATGCTCCACTTCCATATTTTTATTAACAGAAAACAGAAAATCCTCTTTTTACGGTAGCCTGCCCATGAGATAATATCAGCAGCATTTTGACTACATTCCAAATACCTGCATGAAGAGCCTTTGACAAGTGTCTGTAATAAAATTCATCAAGCCTACTGCTATTATCTTCAACACAAAAGTTCTGGAAAGTAGTACTAGGACATATATCAGTAAACTCCTTGAATTGCAGCAAAAGTGTATCGCAGTCCTCTACTTTTACAAGGTTGCAATCACCCATGTGAGAAAGTACACTCTTCATTTTTCTTACACAAGCATTTTTGTCAGATGTTATTTTCTTCTGATCCAAGCATGAGAGATTCCATACAATAGAATATTTCAGTGGTATTTTCTCCAAAATTTTATTTAAAAGGGCAAAAATGAAAGACATGGCTTCATACTTCACTTGAAGTAATTCTTTTTCTTGAATGGCTTTGGTTTTCACCAATTCTTTAAGCATTCTGTCTGCAGCGAAACCTAAACTAAATTTGGAAAGATCATTCTTGACTTCATTGCCAAATTCAAATCCTGCTAACTTTACTGCAGTGCTGATACAACTCATTTTTTCTTCCTTTAAGGCATTGAAAGTTGACAGAACATTTTGAACCAATCGTGTCAGATGTGTTGCAATGAAAGGCACTAATGGTTTATCAGACTGATAAAAAGTCAAAAATGGCTGCATTATATTTGCAACACAAAGAAAAAAATTCAATTTCACTGGCATCAAATGGTCTTCAAGAACAGAACACACAATTTTATATGAACTACAGTTTGGCTTTGTAATTTTCTTCTTAGAAACATTCAAAGCAAACAGTTTCAAACTATCCTATAATTCTAGAGCTCTTTCAGCAGCTGGAACATTATCCAACCACCTGTGATTGCAAAACTTCTTGCCTACTTTATCAGTCTTCGTTGTGGTTGCAACCACTCCTTGTACTCCTTTTTCAAAAGCCGTGTGGCTTTAAAAACACACTTTCCTCCAGGCATTAGAATTTGAATTATAAACTACGTCATGCTGAACACTGAATGGTCCGCCATTACCAAAACAAACACGGACACGCCGCACTGAATTCTGGATAGTACTAATTCATTCGTCACACACCCAGCGGTGTAAACGTGCACGGCGCATGCGCCAAGCGTTGTTTATTGCCGAAGTCGTTACCGCAAAAGAAACAAAAATACCAGTAGTCATTACGCTCACACAATGTTTTTTAAGGAGTTCTTAAGGACTCTTGGTAAAATTTAAGGACTTTTAAGGGCCCTTATTTCATAAATGAAATATTAAGGGCTTTTTAAGGATTTTAAGGAGGCGTACGAACCCTGATTTATATCTGCAAGACATTTCAAACCACTTTCAGACTGCTTTCTCAAAGAATCAGGTTTGATAAACCTCACTAATAAATCCATGAGCAAAGAATTTAGTAGTCTAGAAACTTTGTGTATGTAAGGAGCTTCTTGCTGTAGCATTACATTGTATTTGATGAAAACTGGTAGGATGTTTTTCAAAAACAAAAGATATAGTTTTGAAGGGCCACTTTCCATCACAGTTTTCACACCAACAAATCTACTGTCATGGTTTCCACTAGCATTGGTATCTTCCCCAACATGAAACATTATCTTCAGTGCTTTCCATTTCTCTAAAACCCTGTTTACCGATTCAGTGAGAGGATAACCACCTAGTGCTAACATGCTTCAGTATCTTATGGCTTTTAAGTTCAGGTCCACACATCTCTTGGCAAACTTTCAAATGCATTTTTCTGTTAGAGGTCTTTTCAATATAAAAATATACATCTACCAAGAATGATTCAACGTTGATAGCCAATTCCAATGTTTTTGTTGCTTTCTTTGATGCCAAATGAAGCAGATGATACACACAGCCCTGTAATATCATTCAGGATGCTGCTGCTTCAGAAATGCAAGAACACCCTTATTCTTGCCAATCATGGTGTTGGCATTATCACATCCAAATGACACACAATTTTCCCACTTCAGTGACATAATTTTCAACTCTTTGTCTAATATCTTAAATATTCCTTCCCCTGTTTTGTCAAAACACTCAATGAGTGAAAGCTGAAGTGTCATAACCTGTTCCTTTACTTCACAATAATATGTAACCACAAAAGGTACAATTTACAATCATTATTGTCATTGCTGCCGTCTGTTGCCAAAGAAAGGGTGCGTTCTGAATCCTATTTACGATACCTGCGACTGTTTCATCAGACATGCTTTTCACAATTGCGGTGGTTTTTGTTCTCCCACACAAATATTTGTCTGCTATCTTTGAGTCAGGAAAAATTGCTTTAAATAACGGTTTTGCATGATTAGCTGCTGATAATGGCAAATTGAGTTCAATGAGAAATTGTGTGGAATAACACTCTGCACGAATAACACTTGTGTCTTCAGCAGATGTGAAAAAAGAGGTAAGTAGTTTACACTGACCTCTAAGGCTACCATTTTATTCCATGTTTTTTGGATGCGACTTGACACCTACAATCATCACGTCCGTGTTTTACAGAGAAATCACACTTGCACGTCTCACAAAACACTTTGTTTGTAGAGGTTTTTGAAGGTTGTAGGCATGGATATTCTTCCGTGTAAGATCTCCGATACTGCTGATTCGGCAGCCTGCTAGATTTCTTCGAACTTGAAGGCTCGCACATATTTTCAGTGATAGAACTTTTACGTTTCGACATTTTCTGTCATATCGCAAATAACACGCCAAATGTACAAATGTAGTGTAGCATAGACACGGAATCAATACACACATAACCTAACCGACACACAGGAAAATAACAAAGCAAAACGAAACGGCATAGATACCGTATTTACTCGCATAATGTCCGCAGTAATTTGGCTACATTTTTGAGAAAAAAAAAATGGGGTGCAGACATTATGAAGTGAAGTCCGAAAATATTTTTTTTCCTCAAAATTTTACATGTTTTGTGTAGAGTAAAAAAATTTTTCTCTCATAATTAGTTTACTAGTACCCTGATTTTACATATGCCTTCGTTTCCGTGGATTGCATTAGTAAAATCGCTGCTTCGTAAAATTGGCACCCTTCCCTCGGCCCAGTTGAAAAATATTAACGGCGGCACACTACTTCGCAGAGCGCTGGTGACTGGCGACCCTCCGCAGCAGACGTGAGAAATGTGACAGGTGTCGAGATAATTGGGTGCCGGCGATTAGTGGAAGACGCCACTCTTTTTTTTTTCTTCTCTCGCAGGCCTCTAAGAAGCAGCCGCTTGCAGGCCAGAAGCTGCTCTATGCGATTTTAGTCATGCAGGGAATTAATATTACAAACCCGGGACGTGACTGCAGGCGAGAGAAATTTCAACCGGGCTGCCCACGTCCACATTAGACTAGCAAAATATCAGATAGGTCCCTGAGAAAGTTGCTTCAGTCCACAGGCACAAAGTTTAACTACATGGCGTACACCAGCCTAACAAAGTGTAATTCGCCCTATTGTAACCAAATAAATTGAAAAAATAAAATTTCCAAAATTAATTTAAAATTATAATGAAAATTTAAAAAGGTTTCGAAATGCCTAATTTCCGGCACAAGTTTTGAATATTAAGTTTAATTTTTTTTTATTTTTAAAGAAGGAAACCAAAAAAATAGTTGTATTTTTGATTTCATTTAATTTTTATTCTATTACTGTACTTTCCGACGTAATCTTGTGTAACCCATTGCACCTGCGCTTGTTCGCAGGCCCAATTAGATACTTTTGCCAACGATTGGTTATCGCAACATCTCGGCCGCAGTTTGCATCACGTTTTCTCCCTGTAATAGTATGATTATTTGTGCTAGCGAACACTACCCCAAGCCCCGTGCTAGCATCTTTCATTTCTCGGAGGCAAACATAGGTAAGCTGTTTGCCAGCACGTCGAGTTGCATATTACAGTCCCCGGCGACGCCTCGGAACAGTCCACACAACCCGTTTCCCAGACGACTTAGCAAGTTTTGACTCCCATTCCCTCATCTCCCACCTGTGGGTTCTCGGGAACTTCAACCCGGAGCATCGACCTCCAGTGAACCCACGCAGAGTACATGGTCTCTCCAAGGACATATTCCCTTGTCCAACAGAGCCCTCAGTGAAGCCTAGCGGCGGCAAAAATCCCTAACATTGCTCTGTCCGCTGGTGGCAAGTGCGCTCAGTGCACTCTAGCGGACGTCTCTGTGACCCTCCAGACAGTTTCTCATCTTGGCCGCCAGAGTGCTCTACTCATCCCTCCCATAAGAGACAACTTGTCATAATCGACTTTGGAAGCAGTCGCGGTGCGATTGCGACCTTAGTCCGCCCGCGACCCTGGTAAGAGCGCGGCGAGCACTTTTGCAGTCTGCTTCGTTCCTTCGGGCATTTTCGGATACCTTCAGGTCACCACCACCACCCTTCTTCTTGGATCAGTGCTGTAACTTAGTTAATTAGGTGCGCCGATGCCATTTTTGAAGATTCTAAGGGCAGCTTCTGGACAGTACGCGCCAAACGTCGCGATTTGCGAGAGTCCACCTCAGTAAGACTTGACACTACGTTATGTAGTCACGAATGTCAAGACTTAAATGCTTTATTTTTCTTTTTTTTAAATTGGCTGCTCGTAATAGTTTTTTTTAATCAAAATTATTTCTTCACTTTTCTCGTCATAGCTACCTCGGACTTCCGCGCCGGAAGTTAACTACTCTACTCCTGGAGCCAGCGAACGTCACTTCACCCCTCTGTTATGTGTAAGTGGTCGTCATATCTCCCCTCTTCTTTTTTGCCTTTCCCATGGCGTAGTCTTGCCCAGCCTTAGCTGCCTGTTAATCAGTCTAAGCAATTTGGGACTTTGGTTACAGACGGGGTTCAAGATTTGGATACAAGAATTAGAATGGAACTTCTCTGCCAAAATTAGCAGTCCATGATTGGTCTCATTTTGTCACAAGTTTTCTCCCCACACCGGTCCACATATCAGTTTCTTCATAAATCAAAATCTTCTGAAATTTAATCTACAGAAACCTCCGGTGCCAGGACCGCCAGTTTTCAGGACACAGGATTTGGTTAGATTCATTTCAAAAGCAAATTAAAAACAAATTGTAATTGTCTTTCTTTTGAGCCTGCGAGCTCACGTAAAATCAGGGTCAAGTTTAAGAGATATGGTTGTTTTACTTTTATATGTGTTTTGTTGCCCCCAGGGCTCCCTTCTGTTTATAATTAATGTATTTTAATACATGTGTACTTAAAATATAAAGATAAAAGAAAATAAAAGCTAAGTAAATCATTTTAGTAAACGGGCAGTTATATAAATCAAACCAGCATTATTGTTATTTCATTATTACTCATCCTCGATCCACATAGCCTCCTAGAGCTTCTAGTAGGTTATAAGTAAATTCCTTTGTACGATGTCTGGGCACCTCTGTGATAAAAATTGTTGTTTTTGTTTGTGGGCTGAAGCTTCCAAGGCATTGTTTTTTTACTTATTCATTTTTTGAGTGTTTATCTGAAGCCCAGCGTATGTTACAAAATCTTGCCAAAACACTCCATTTAATACAAAACTGATCCTTCAAGTTTTGGCAATTGACTACTGCTCTTTTATTGACTATTGTCTCAGGTAAAACAATAAATGAGGAATATCTGATGGTATGGAAGCATACAAGCACTTGATTATTTTCCTATGCACCTAATCTTGTGACTATCCATACTGTTACAATGCGAAAAAGCCTTATCGCATTTGTCGCACTTATATGTCTCTCGAGAGATTGTCGGAGACCTACTGCAGGTTATTAGATGTCTTTTCAAATTATCATGTCGTACAAATTGTTTGCCACACTTGTTACATTGAAACTCTGTTCTTTTCAGTAAATTATTTTGACACCTGCTTTTTGAATATCTGCGAGCATTTGAAGTTCTATTAAATGATGCACCACAATATTTGCATTGACGGCGATGTACGCTCTTCATTAATTGAAGTCTGGAATGCAGATGATTAAACTTCAGCTGATGATGGAACAGCACGTATCGTTTCTCCTCTGCAGTCGGTATCGGAATCTCCACAGCTGTCGACACCGCAGCCATTGAGCTCTCCGTTAATGTGGTCTCCTCTGCAGCTGGTATCGGGATCTCCGACACACCATCATTGTTGCTCTAATCGAGGTCCCCGCTGCTGACGGTAAACAGTCTTGCCCGTTCGACATTGAAGCAGTAACTATATCTCGTGAAATTTACTGAATAGAGAAGGTCCATACTGCACCACAGCCAGAGGTGGACTGAGGGTCCACTCGTCTGAACCTCGCTTAAATACCCGCGGTCTACTGCAATACTACATGAGTCAAAATATTGTCTGTTTTTTAAATTATTTTTTTATTAGTTACCTAAATATTATAGAAATAAAAACACACAAGTTCAAGTTTTATTTATAAAAATTACACAAATACATATTCGGTTAAGGAATTAAGCATTTTCGCAAAAAAAGTCTTTAATGATGCACGAACTGCCTCGTCGACTCTGGTTACAAATGGCGCGTCGACTCCGGTTCCAACTGGTTCGTAGGTCACGGTATCAGGGGCACATGTTTCCAGCTGGTCATCTTCTGCGACGTCGACATCTCTAGCGAGACATGGTCGGTGACATCTGTGACCACGTCTGCGCCTGGGCTTTGGCTCAGTGCTAGTTGGGACAGATTCACTGCCTGAACTTCGATGACGAGACAAAAGTCGCTTGGACGTCTGCGTAGAAGCATCACAAGCCACAACAGGTTGCAACACGCTCATGTTTGGTGTTGCACGTGCAGACGAGGCGACTACCTCAGCGATGCTAGCAGGAAGGATTGTGTGCTGTCTCATGTGATAAACAGCGCAGTTTCCAGGTTCGCAACAATCTAATAGCTGCTGAGTCGGTTCGTAGGACACAGGAAAGTGCGCAAACCACCAATGCTGAGCACCTCCATCACAGGTTTCTGTATATGTATGTAGATACCCGGAATCCCAGTAGCTGTACTCGAAACTAATGAAGCTAGGTCTTACGCTCACGTACACATTAGCAGGATGAAACGTAAACATCTTCTTGCAGGTCAAACGACAACTGAAGGCACGTACGAATGTACGCCTTTTATTTAAGAAGGGTCCTACTAACACCATGTGTGCCATTTCTGCATTAACTGCGAGTTTGTACCAGCACATACTCGTTCAAACTTGTCACATGACTGCACGTCATATATTGAACTAAGCTTGCACAGGAAAGGACAACCATAGTCGGTCTGTAGGTCTACAATTTCAACAGGAGCTTCACACAACTTAAATTTTTTCTGTTCAGGTCTAGCAACGAAAATTATTTGGTTTTGAAATAATAAATCTTCAATGGTGTTTTTGACTTGGTGGTACAGAATTTTTCCTTCGTCCCACTCTAGTCCGTGATAATATTTACGTAGCCGATCATTCGACCAATTGCTTTTTTCGTCCAGTAGTTTCCAAGGATACGGAGGTCGGAACGTGCGAGTTCGAATCTTGTCTCCGGAGGTGACGGTAATTTTCTTGAGCACGAATCCATTTTGACTCTGGAAACCTTGCAGGTTGCAGTACATCTTGACGCTAGCAATGCTCGGTCATAATTAAATTATTATCGATAACTATATTGTATTTATGTCAGAATTTTCACAAGTTTTTCTCGACAATAAATTGTACAGTGCAAGCCGATCTTGAAGTATTAGACAAAAAGCATAGGTGTTTGGTGGAATATTTTCGCTAGTCGTTATCTCGATCCTACAGTCGATGATGTTTGAATTTATTCTCTCATCCTGTTTGGAAACGTCAAACACCATTAACGGAGCCTTGTTCTTGGAACTGTCGGGACTCAGAATCGGTGACTGTCTCTGCTCATAGTAAGCTTGCTGAAATTTGGCGTACATTTGATATGCGACAAGAAATCTTCCACTTTCAAACTCCATGTTCATCCAATAAGGAGCGACTTACTCCTGCATTGAGCTGTCTTCCAGTCTGAAGCCCGACGATGATGTATCTTGGTTTTTCCGTAGCGAAGCTGGACTTTACTATCCAATTGATATGCTGACTATGAGGCAAGCCAGGATAAACTTCCAGGCTCCAGGATCGGAATGACACATCGAAGTTCTTGCCATTTTCTATGTTCTTCAACATCTTGACTCGTTCAACGGTGCTCACTTGGATGTGGGGCAGCATCCACTCGATAGACTGTAGTGTTAGCGAGACATCTTAAGGGTTTTCTGCAGCGGCGACAATTGCATTAATGTGCATGTTGGTTAAAAGCAGTACGAGCTCTTGTTTCGAATTAATGATTATATGCTTGTAGTCCTTAGCGAATCCAAGAAGCATGGGCAGAGGAACACAAACTTCGAACTTTCCTTTGGCATAAACCAGAAGCTTATATTCATCCTCGAGAGCCCAACCGGCCATCTTTGAGCAGATAGTTCATTTGGCGTGAGCCAAAGGTAATTTTTCGTAGCAGATGTTATGCATACATCTCTCGTCTGGTCTACCTCGACACCATTGAGTACATATGTAACACGCTCGATTAGGTGAAGAATACCATTGCAGGATATTGACGTCATTGTCGGATGCGTACCATCCGCTTTTGTCAGCGTGCCTCTTATACATAGAAATGACTGCGAAGGTAGAGTACAGATATCTTGGTGCTGTACAGCAATGCGTACTTCTGATGGTAGTGCGTACGGTCCGAGAAGGAAGACTGGTACTCGTACAATTCCATTTTCGTAATGCTGTCATCAAAAATGACCGGATCTTCCACGTTGAGGATTTCGTCTTCCATATTGTATATGATGTAAATAATAATAATAATAATAAGATAATGTAAATGATACTTTGCGGTAGCTCGACCAGTTTATATCCTGGCGGGACCATCGGCGAAAACTCGTGAAGCATGTTGCTTAGTTTTCCATTGATATACGTTCCACTTGCCAAATTAAACTTTATTCTTATGACATTCACAGGCAAAATGTTTACTGCACACATGGATTCGTATGTTGTTCCTGTATCATACATCATTGATTAGAATCTGAGCATCGTACCTATGGCCCCGGATTTTGTAAAGTCGACATTTTCACTGCATGTTAGAATGCTTTTTTTGAGTGTTTGGATTTCCACGCAGTTGAAAGTCTACATCCTATGGTAACATTTCCCTGATGTAATTTTCAATGTCAATTTTGTAAGAGCCAACAGGTAACTGTACTTCAAGAGCGGTCCCTTCGCTTTTCAGGAAGCAAATCTCGCAATTTTCCTCGTCGATATTCTGTATGGCATTATACGTTTGAAAATCTACGAGTCCGATACACCATTCTCCGTCTAAATCCAGAGGCGGGAAATTAACTGCCCGCAGCTCAGATGCGTGACCTGTCAAGGTAAGTGTTATCGACATGACTACTAAATTATAATCTCTGCACAACCTTTAAGGCGCAATTGCTTTTGTCAGCTAATTTTTTTTAGTTAAAAAGCGGACACAAGTGTCCGCAGTTTGTTTGATTAGGTGACTGTTTGGTTTTGTAATTGTAGAACAATGTAGTGGTTCTGCCCAGGTCCTGCCTAAGTTATGGTGGAAGCCGTAAATTTCCAAAACTATCGTAGTACTCTACAACTTTTCCAGACTTTATGTACGCCACTCAGTGTGTGCCACGACCCGACGATGTATCTAAATTAATTATGGCGCGCTCATATGTCTTTGCCTTGCTGGGTAATGTGTCTCGCATAAACACGCCTCGGAAGTTTGGTATTTTCTTTTTGTGTGCAAACTTGATTAAATCTATATTGGAGAGCGGACTTTTCGGCAAAGAACTTAGGATTATTCATTCTTTTCTTTCTCATGCCTCGACCTGATTTGTGAGGTCGTAAGTAGAGTCCACTGTTTTTTTTTTTTTACCCATGGCTATGGCTTCCTTGCTGGCGTTGTGTCGTTGTGCTTCTTTTAACTACTTACGCTCATTCTTCGAAGTGTTTACTGCCCGCACTATACCGCTTTTTATACCGATGAGACCGCAGAGAGCACCCAATGAAGGCAAAAGCAAAGGAAGAAATCCTCCTATAATCTTCTTGTCGAGAGTCTTAATTTTTGCTTGTCTTTTTGCACGCCTTCACCAGTCTTGCATTTTGTCTTGCATGCATTAGTCTTTGTCTTGATGTAGCTGGCTCGACGAGCACCTAGTCCTAATTTGGTCTTTGCCTTCAAGATTTTGGAAAAGCCCCAAGCCGCGATTTTCTCTCCTAGTCCCGCGTTCGTCGATTTACTTATATCTTCGGCTTCCTGTGCCAATATCTCGTCGGCCCGGTGTCTGGATTCCAGATCCTTACTTAATGAATATGTAATATTGTGCTGCTTGCAGTTTTCGTCGAGAGAATTAATGCCCACGTCACCGCGAGCTAACCTTTTCGCTAGTTTAGTGCCGGGGCCGCAGAATCAGTAGCCGGGTATGTGTACCTGGAATGGCAGATTGTTTATCAGCAGGTTCACGAGTCCTGCACCGATGTGTTTTTTGTTATTACCTCTTTCAGTAATTGCGCACAACTGACCAGAAAGTATAAATATGCTTCTTTCAATAAATTTTTGTCAGTACAATGCAAGTCGTCAAGCAAGAAGTGTGTTTGCCCGTGCAATTTACGTAAGACGATGTATTTAGTGCACGTAAATCACGACATAGGTTACTGTTGCCTTCTGGCCGAACGATGACTAATGGTGGGTTCGTCCAACTGCGGTAAAACGTGCGTTCTACTGAGTTTATTAGAGGAACCAAATGTTCTTAGGTTCGATAATGTTTACCTCCATTCCAAATCGTTAAAACAGCCAAAGTACCAGCGACTAGCTACAGTTATACAATCGGTGGATGGTCTGGAGTATTTCCCGTTTAATGATAATGCGGATGTGGTACCTCCAAGCGAAACAAAAGCCAATTCCGTGTTTGTTTTCGACGATGAAATGTGCGAGAAGCAAGGCATAATACAAGAGTACTTTTCCATTGGCAGACACGCCAAGGTAGACTACGTTTACCTGTGTCAGACGTACAGTCGTATTCCAAAACATCTCCCACGAGACAACGCAAATGTCATGGTGCTTTTTCGCATGAACGAACTTAATTTATGTCATGCTTATGACGATCACGTAAACAGCAACATAACATTCCAGGAATTCAAAGACATGTGCTCCTTGTGTTGGAAAGACGAATATGGATTCCTAGTTATAGCCAAAGACTGGCCTCTATGTAAGACGAGGTTTCGATCAGTTTATCGTCAAACATGAGTCATAGCATTTCAAGATTCGGTCGTAGCATTCTAGACTTACGTATTGCTCTCAAGTCTCATGACGACATTATCCGCAAATACATTGCTCTACTGGCTCAAAAGTAGAAAGTGTGAAAAACGAATTACTAGAGTATCGCGTTGCCATCGACCAGCGCGTGGAAGCTTCGGATTCTTGAATTCGCGACATGATAGAAGCATAGAATGCACAAAGATGTGACGATTTGAGGACTTTTCAAAGTAGTCTGAAAGCATCACTAACTCACTTGTCAACAAATTCAGATTTAGTGAAACACAAGAAAGAGGTTTCTGCAAACGAAGAAAAAAGTATAAAAGGAGGTCTTGCAATATGTTTCCAGCCAGTACAATGTCGGACCTGGCCAGTGACCTTCATCGAGCTATACAGTCCGTTCGTAAAAAATATCTACTTGCTAGACGAACCAGACTTGTACGTGAGATGGAAAATTAAGGGATATTTAAACCAATCTCTAGTCGCCTTGACGAACATATAAAAAATAATGAAAACAGAAGTTGAAGATGAAATGCCAACTGTAAAGAAGAGAATGTATGAACTAGATCGTGAAGAAGAGGAATAAACGAGTACAGAGTCCATGCACTGTAGCCTGCTACCCCGTGCCGGGGCGTGCAGCCCACGTCCGTCCCTACCAGGACAGCCAGTTACAATCATTCTGTTTGAACTCCGCTGACTTTGACTTTACCATGGCTAGTCGCGTGGACACGGTAGGGACGCAAAAACTAAAATAAAATGCTTGCTTATGCGTTGAGTAGATTATTGCATCATTCGTAAATTTATTCTGACACATAAAAAAAGATAAATTATAATACACGGACTACTTACAAGTGGCATAAAATACATAAAAAAGATATAAAAAATTACAATCCTGACGTGATGCCCGGCCTTAGCGATCACGTTACCTACAACACCAAGACCTTGCCTTCGCATAAGTCTAAGACCGTACTCGAAACACGCGGGGGCGAGGGGAAGTCCACACCAAAGCTTGCCTACCATCCCAAACCTTCTTCTTCCACCAATAACAAATTAAAGTTTTACTTACAGTAATTCTCGCCATGTAGTAGGGATTTACCAAAACTGTAGCGCCTCCGGGTACCTGGGCTGTAGACTCGGCATAGGTGACACATGTAGCACTGTCAAAAGGCAGCGGTCTTCGCACTTCGGGACGAGGTGCGTTAACACTCGCGTTTCACGAAAAGTTTACAATCGCTTACGGTAAATACGTTGCCGTTCCTGCCAAATTATAAATAAAAATCAGCTGATGCAGGCCGCGGCCACGATAGTTCCGCATAGCAGTCTCCAGTGTTAACAGCTAACAAGAGCCGTGTGGGTCGCGTCCATACTCCCGTGCACGGAGCTACACCGAGACCCCATATTCATGGAATTATCATCTGTTCTGTCGTCGGTCAACGCCCGCGAGCCACTGTCTTCGCCAGAGTCCAACCAGTCTCTCCCCCACAATCGTCACACACCCGTGACGTCATCCACCTCCCTCCGCTAATTCCCCCTCTTTCATACGTGGACAAGTCCATTCAACAGAGGTAAATGGCCGCACGGAAAACCAAAGTTTTTGATTAATTTTAACTGAGACTTTTGAATACATAAATAAAAATAAATATGAAAGCATTAACTAAAAAATTAAGTTAACATTAAAATTAAACATAGTTAAACATTAAACATAATTAAATGAGACAACAAAAGTGTCTCAGCACAAGAAAAAAATACCGAAAAAGGGACACCAAGTTAATGCAATGGTCCGACAATACCTGATATCGTTTACGAGTCGGAATAAAGACATGACCTATGGAGTGTACAGTAAACATAATAAGTGTAACCTCGGTGCTAAAGAAATAGACTTTCTACCAGGAAATATCGTGCGCATAGAAGAGTTCAAAACGCGAGGGACTCTGGGTCTGTACGAATTGCTGTTTCGCAGGGAGCCTAAAGGATATTCTAACAAAGACTTACAAGAGTACAAAAAACTGCTAGAGCTAACCAATGCACATTTTCGCGATAACGATCCAGATAGTGGTGTATATAAAGACGAATATCATGAAAAGTTCGACATTCTCGCTAATCTCTTCAGTGAACTAACAATACATGGTGAAGGTTTAAAAAAGCTAGAAAGTGGTTAGATATTTGACTATGTATATTGGGACAACCCCAATGAATTAGTTGATCGCCTTAGAATTCTACATGCTTCGCTTAGTGTAGGAAACTATTCGCATATCAACGAAATAGTCTCCATACTCGAAGAACTGAGGGAAGCCCGCTACATACAATGAGTCGAACCGGAATCGCTCACCAACTTCATGCTCCTGCTAGACGAAAATAACTTCGTCGCAAAGTCATCGTTCGCGGAATTGACGATTTATTCCAGGCGGACATTTTTGAGATGATTCCATATTCCCGACTGAATAAAGGTTTCAAGTACATGTTGACAGTCATCGATGTTTATAGTAAGTTCGCTTGGGCTATACCTTTAAAATCAAAGTCTGCAACTGAAGTAGACAAGGCCATGGATAATATTTTGCGTGATGGTCGTGTACCATCGCACCTGCAAACGGACCTCGGGAAAGAATTTTACAATGCCACCTTCAAGGCTTTGATGAAGAAGAATAACATCAAACACTTTTCTACATTTAGTAATGTCAAAGCCTCTGTTGTCGAACGGTTTAACAGAACTTTGCGTTCCAAGATGTGGCGACAGATCACGGCTAATGGAAATTACAAGACGCTTGACATCTTGCCAAAACTAATAAGCGAGTTTAATTCCACGGTCCATTCTACCACGAAAATGAAGCCAAAGGACGTAAAGGACAATCGCCTGCTTCGAACAGTGTTTTCCAACACGAAGAAGAAAGATCCACGAAAGCTTAAAGCTAACGTCGGTGACATTGTGCGAATCTCCAAGCAGAAAGGTATCTTCGAGAAAAGATTCACTGCGAACTGGAGTCCCGAACTTTTCCGTGTGACACATGTAGGTGAATCAGAGCCTAGGAGCAACTACCTCGAAGATTTGGACCACAAACCTATCCGTGGCAGCTTCTATGCCGAAGAGGTACAGCCTACATTGTATCCCGATACGTACTTGGTGGAGAAGATTATAAAACGAAGAAATGGACGATCCTACGTCAAGTGGTGGGACTTTCTACCTCGCTTTAATTCGTGGGTGGCATATGCAGAAATCGAGAAATCCACAAGACTTTAATAATTTGTCTGTGTTTTTTTGTACTTGTAGTAGTATAGCATTTATGTAATATTTGTTTTTTGTTTTTTAAAAGAAGTTGCGGTGTTTTTTTCTCAAACATGTCACTTTGGTGGCACTTTTTAAAATTAAAGTTTTTTTGTATTGCCCAGGGATTGAACCACGGACAAGAATCGATATAATCGATCAGTATATTAAAGAGTTATTTTTTAATGAATTTATAACTTTTTTACATTAAAATCGGATAATGAATAAAGATTTTCAAAATGGCGTCCGTAACGATCTTTGATACAGTGGTGACATAATTCAAAATGTCGGGTGTGGTGTAAGATGTTTTTTATTACTTTTTATTGAGAATTTTTAAAATATAATAATAAATTACTGGTTTACTCTCGCCGGAAATCGAACCGAGGACTGAAAACAATTAAGTAACTAAAATTTTGAAGTAGGCAATTTTTAAAATATTTTTTTGGTTTTTTCATTAAATCTATAGCATTAAAATTACAGATTTTCAAGATGGCAGCCGTTATCCATAATTGCAACAGTTACATCTTAATACAAGATGGTGGTTCTGTCTCGAACAGGTGGTGCTATTATTACTTAAAATTTAAAAAACTTACAAATTCGAATATGCATGTTATTTTTATATATACCTTATTTAATTCTCAGTTTGGTAAATGTCTCGATGGTCGTGCAGTTAAAGGCGTATGTTTTTCAACCTAGAGATCAGAGCTGCGATGGTTCGAATCACAGCTCTTCCAATGTATTTTGCATAAAAAAAATTAAATTTAATATGTCGATAAGGACCATAATAGCTCTGTTAGGTAATGGAACATCGACCTTATGTGATGAGACAGAGCGATGCTGGTGCTCTATAGGAACAAACAGTGAAAACAAATTCGATGGTATCCAAGATGGCGGCCTCCAGTGGAAAAGAAAAAAAAATCGATATGGTGGCCGTGACAAAAATTTCATCATGAATGAGAGGGGCGCTCTATTTAAAGATGGCGGATCCAATATGGCGGATCCAATATGGCCCCGGGGTCAAGGTCTCGGGCATCCAAGATTGCCGCCGTGATGTCACAATCCAATATGGTGGTTGGCACCACAGTCACCACACCCTGGAACCTTGTCCCTGGAGCCCCCAAACTATACTACTTAGAATTTTTTTTCAAATAACATATACTAAACACATCAAAACTCCCCTCACTGCTTGTCAGGAAAATGACAGTATGAACGATTACACACTAAACGATTTTACTTTGACTGCTTTAAGACCGAACGGTATTAGGCCAACATTTTCATACTGAGTTATTTTAAGTATAAAGGTTTAGCTGAGTTTATTTTCGACTAAATTGATTTTGGCTCAAAGATTGTAGGTTTTATGAATTAGGTTTGGTGTGTTAGTATAAAAGGGCAGGTATGTAAGTTAAAGTCCAGTTAACTTTCCTAGGGCTAAAAATATAGTGTTTGTAAAACATAACGAGTTTAAAGGCCAGTTATATGAACCTTGGCTAAGCCTATGGCTACAATTGAACTGGAGGATACCTCTTATTTTCGTTTTACGACCCCTAGTTAGCGCCTAACTCTTAGATAACCCTTCGGCTAACATATCCCGTGGATGAACCGATGGCTAGCTAGTTAACCTGAGAGCTAGTAAGTACCAGGAAAGAAAATGGCGAGATATAAGGCGGGGTTATTGTTGACAGTGATAGTGAGGATAACTATTTCCGAAATTCCAGTATAATTTAATGCAAACTTCGAAAACTGATTTAATGTTGCACACAAAATGCTTCTTTGCCGCGACATTTGATTACAAATTATGTAATGTGATACATAATTTAGGCAGGTCTATCGGTGAGTCGTATATTCTATTTTTCTTTAATTAAATACATGTAGACCTATTGCTGTGTCGTATTGTGCGGTAACAAGATTTCCCACAAATTAATTAGGCTTATTATTGTATATTTTAATTAAGAGTATTGAATTATGTTATGTTTATTTTCCACCTTTGATGTTTACAGCTGCAGACTATATTTTACAAACACTTATTTTCTCAGTCCAACGATATAATAACAGTTGAATATATTTTCGAATATTAACTTATAATATTGTTTGTTATTTTCTTTGTTTTCAGCACGGATTTTTTTATATGTTTGTAATCTCTTTGGTTCAAGTTTGTTGTTAAATTTAATTATTTTTCTTTTAAATTTAATTATATCTTACCTGGTTCTTTGCCGCGGATTGTTGTCTGAAGGCCATATGTTTTATATGTTCTTCAGCCAATCAGCAGCCGGTTCAGGTCAGGAAATTAATTAAATTTTAATTGTTAAAGAGAGAATGTAAAATAAGGCGTCATCGTGGTATGGTTATTACCAATACGCCGCTTATTTTGGTGATTTAACATGTGAGTTTTAGCTTCAGTGTTTATATCTATATATAAAATAATTCACCAGACTTCACATATGGTTTGTGAGTATTAAATATGACATTAATTGACAGTTCGGCCACGTATTTAACAAATACGTTTTCGCGTTGTAAAGGACGCGACTTGGAACATCATTCCGGACATTGATATATGTTAATTCATTTAGTCCTCACAAGAATTTACAATTAATTTCGAAACATTATATGTCTTTGAGCAAAACGATTTAAATTATCTAAAACATGAACTTTTTAGTATGGAATTAGAATTCGAAAACCAGTGGTCCGATTTCATAGTTTCTCGAAGCTGACCCTGAGTTTTAGCCGTGGTGATAATTAATTTTCATTGAACCCTCAAGTAAAATAATAACATTTATATCTCTACAACGTACACCGTGAATGGAAGTAATAGCATTAAATAATTTTGACGAATAGACTCTTGAAAGTGTATTTCTGTGCCAACCTTATTTCCTGTAATTGATCCAGCGGATAATCAGACACATGTTACGAATTTCAGGTTAATCGTATTAATAATTTAATTAACCATTATATGGAATGAGGTATATGTGATACGTTAATAAATAAATATGTTATCATAGAAATTACATAGGAAGTATTTTATTACTTCTATTCTTCCTACCTCTGTGTGTGTAATTGTAAGATTAATGATTATTTATGTGTACCTATCACACTAATAAGCCTTCAAATAGTATTGTTAACCTTAGCAATACTATTAATAAAGACCAGTAACGTTGCAGTATATTGTTTGTATTTTA
The DNA here is from genome assembly GCF_032445375.1 of Bacillus rossius redtenbacheri. Classification (NCBI taxonomy): domain Eukaryota; kingdom Metazoa; phylum Arthropoda; class Insecta; order Phasmatodea; family Bacillidae; genus Bacillus; species Bacillus rossius. Next base: position 49,110,235 of record NC_086339.1, on the reverse strand, counting down.
TTAAAGTTAGGCCTATCGCTGGGTTCTATTATTAGGCCTATCTATATAAACAGGCTAATTATAAAGTCCGTGAAACATTTCATAAAATCGGTACAGTGAAATGGAAAAGAATAACGTAACAAATTATATACCCCGTGAAAGAAAAACTCTCAAAGTATTTTTGGAATGTAGCGCCAAAAAGCTATTTTAAAAAACAACCGACAGGGGCGCTAGTGCATGTAGTTGCTGAAAATGGCTGAGAACCAGGCAGAGAAAGCCTTTTGTGTGCTTGAATACGCCCGTAGCAAATTGGTAGTGAGTGTCCAAAGAGCTTTCCGTAGCAAGTTTAACAAAACACCACCAGTTTACAATAGCATAATGAAGTGGTACAAGAAATTCGAGGAAGACGGCTGTTTGTGCGACGCAAAACGGTCCGGTCGGCCAGGCATGTCACAACAGACAGTGGATTGTGTACGGGACATGATGGTGCGGAGTACCAAGAAGTCAACTTATCGGGCTAGTGCAGAATTGAACATCCCTCGGCCAACAGTGTGGAAAATTATTCGTAAGCGATTAAGAGTGAAGCCGTACAAATTGCAGCTTCTGCAAGCCATCAGCCACGATGACAAATTGCTCCGACTGCAGTTCTGCATTGCCATGCAGAACCGTCTTGAAGACGATGACTTTGCAAGCAAATTAATCTTCAGTGACGAAGCCACTTTTCATCTCTCAGGAAGAGTCAACCGACACAACACACGCATATGGGGGTAGCAGTCACTAACCCGAAAGTCATTTGGCCGAAATTTCGGCCTAGTGCCTTTCGGTCTACTGCCTGTCGGCCTAGTGCCTGTCGGCCTAGTGCCTGTCGGCCAAGTGCCTTTCGGCTTAGTGCCTGTCGTCATAGTGCCTGTCGGCCTAGTGCCTTTCGGCCTAATGCCTTTCGGCCTACTGCCTTTCGGCCTACTGCCTGTCGGCCTAGTGCCTTTCGGCCTAGTGCCTGTCGGCCTAGTGCCTTTCGGCCTAGTGCCTTCGGCCTAGTGCCTTTCGGCCTAGTGATTTTCGGCCTACTGCTGCGGCCCCAAAAAATTGCTGCCGCGATAACGCGAATTAGGACGTTTTGAAACGAAAAACGCGAATTTGGACGTTTTGAAACAAAAAAAACCTGAATTTGGGCATTTTTTAAAATTTCATCTATCATTTTTCCATATTTATTGAAATAATTTATACTTACGCACAAAAACGCAAAATTAATAAACAAAAATACATCACGTAACCTTCAATATTTACTCTCACGACAAGAGTAAATGTTTATTTACACGCGTTTTACGCCATCTTCAAATATATCATTTGCAGGATAACCAACATAAATGATAGACACGAAAAATCGGTGAACGTAAAATTATTATAACACTATGATAGTGTTTCAAAAACGTGAAATTGTTTTGTTTTCATTTTGCCTAAATAAAGTTGAGACATACACGATTTATTCACGTTTTTTAAATACATATTATGGTATGCCTAGCTTAAAACCGCGCCATTTTTATCATTAGCCGTGGTTGGTACTTCGGTTGTGTACCGACTGGCCGCTCTAATATTCGTTCTTGTTATTTACGGTCTGAACACGGACAAAGGTTAAGTTTTGTTAGACCAAGAAAATAAGTATATTTTCTTCAGAATGCCGAAGCCACCCGTAAATGCCTATTTACGGGCAGGTGAATTCAAAAATAATGGCCTGTATGCTACCGATGCAAAAACTTTGATGTGTTGGCACTGTAACTGCCTGGTGGCCTACGAAAAGAGAGACGGCGTTGTTAAACACGTTAAAACGTCTAAACATGAAACGGCCGCAAATAAAGTGGCGACTATGTCAGAAGGAAATAAAATTCAAACGTCAGTGCTAAGCGACGAAAAGTTTCTGTTGATAACTTGGCACTGAAAACAACAGAAGCGTTTGCGAAAGCGAATATCCCGTTAGAAAAGCTGGAGGATCCAAACTTAAGATCATGGATGATAAATTTATTGAAGGCGCAGGTGACTTGCCATGGGTAAGAACTCTGAGAGAAAAGTACGTCCCAAAACTAGCACAAGAGCGAGAAAATTCTCTCAAGGACTTGGTGCGAAACAGAAAAGTTTTCATCCTGTCTGATGAAACCACTAACAGCAAAGGAAGATGCATCTTTGTAGTGCTTTTCAAAATTTGTTTTGATAATTTGCAAGACCCAGTTTTGAAAGTAGCTTCAGTTAGCTTCTTAGAAAAAGCAGATGCCACTACTTGTATGCAAGTAGTGAATGAGTGTGTTCAGAAATATGATATTCAATTTTGCAATATCCAGGGTCTTGTAACCGATTCTGCTCATTATATGACAAAGTGCGTGTCATCTTTGCAGGTCCTTTTTGGGGAACATGTTTTACATGTGCTGGGCACACAAGCTAGCACTTGTAGGAAGTGTCATGTCTTGTGAGTTACATGAACTCAATGATGGTGTTGTAAAAGTAAAGACTGCTTTTCTTAACACACGAAAACGCAGACACCACTATCTTAAGTACCTAGCTGAAAACTCAGACAAGCCTGCAATATTGTTCCCGATGCCAGTTAGTACACGCTGGAATTCGTGGTTCAAGTCTGTGTTCTACTTGTCAGAGTACTTGGTGGATATTATCTCCTTCTTCAAGCAGGAAGACTTGAAAGTGGACAACAGTGGCATTAAGTATTTGACATCTTTACCAAGCAAGAATGTATGTATACTTTTAGCTCAATGTCACTTTGTAAAAAATCATGCTGCAAAACTTGTTGAAATCTTGACAGAACTTGAGGGGTCACAATATCCAACAGCTCATTTGTTGACTGGCTATTTAGACGACCTTATAAAAGGCTTCGATAGTGTTTCTCAAGGCATTTTTTTTGCGGGATTTCAAGAAAAAATCTCATCTTTGACCACGACTGACAAAGCTCATGTGAAGCAAATGTGCCAGAAAGCTTCAGCTGGATGTATGGACAAACTGCAAGGCCTACAAAATGCAGACCCAAGTGCAAGAATTTTCAAAACACTGAACAAGGTTTTCAGCCCAAAGCATATCTCGCTTAACAACACCAAAGACATTTTGCCAACCATAAAATGCCTCCCCGGGGTTGGAGATGTTCACGATTCAGTGCTTTACAGAGGCTACAAATCTCTGAAGGAAGCTGTGCAAGAAGCAGTTAAAGCAGGGCAAGAATGTGATGTTCGTAAAATGCTGGTGGCTATTGGCACAGAACAAATGTCATTTGCTGCAGCTGCACTTCAAGCCATCTTCCTCCCAACAAATAATGTGGACAGTGAACGTTTGCTGAGTCACTACAATCACGTGATTACCGACAGATGCCAGAACTTGAAAGAGAAGAATATTGAATGTTTCACCATGCTCTCTTTTGATGACTGATTAATTATTTTATATCATATACAACTCCTACTTTATAGGCATTAGTAGGCCTACATGTCACACAACTGAACTGATTTTTGTTGACCATTTTAATTTAGGCCTAATGAAATTAGAAATCATACAGTTTAAATTGTAAATAGGCGAGCTAAATAAATTAAGTTCCATTGAAAATAATTTTCAAACAAAAAATTGGTGGTATTTTAAGGAAAATAATATCTATTTTACAGTAAAATAACCTCTATGTGAAAGAAAAATAACACCTATTTTATAGGGAAAATAACATCTACTTTTTCAGGTCTCTACCCATTATATACAGCAGCAAAGGGAGGATAATCTCCCATATAATTCATTAAATTTAATGTTTGGTAATTGATAGGTTTTTATTAATTTTTTTAGGCTTAAAAGTATTTACTAATTATTGCTCACCGGGCAAACTGTGACACTTGCTCGCCTTCATACAAAGGAAACTTACGTTAACATGCTTGTTTACGAAGAAAGTAAAAATCATTAAACTTAAAAATTACTATGTGAAAGCACATAAAAACATAAATACAAAAACAGGTAAAAATAAAGCGTAAGGGCTTATACACCATAAAGCAAGTAAATTGTCAAAACACTTTAAAAGTATGAAACAGTGTAAATTATGATTATACCACCTATGGCAAACATAGGATACTTCTTAAAAGGAATCAAAAGATGTTATTTCAATCTCATAAAACCTAAGCAATGTATTGAACACGATGGGACTCCATAATAATTCATTAAACCATTTAACAAGTGGGGAGAGCAGTGGTCTGGTTGTTACATTACCCCTCCAACTTTTCAATTAAATAAACATAATATTTGATTGAAAAGTTACAACAAAAAGGCAAAAGCAAGCAAGAAAAATATTACATAACAAAAATTTTAATGCACAACAATTTTTCGTTAGAACATGTAGATAATACCTCAAAAAATTATATTCCCTGCTGCTTAGGAAAATATGAAAATTACAAAACTCATAAACTCAAATCTCGAAAACGTCATGGGTTTAGAAAATATTGCGATTGAAATTCTAAAACATTTTGTTCACTTCCTTTCAACAAACAAGTTGACTCAATTCAATAGTCTTGGTATGACGAATGTTTCATACACAAAAACCATTGTACATCCCCAAATTACAAAACCAATTAAAAGAACAATTGTCTTTTACTTAAACTTCAAACTGGACAAACTTGGCAAGTAGCAATGAATAATACGTAATAACACTGATGGGGGTGGGAGCGGTGGAGAAAGGACTTTGGTGCAAAAGGAAAATCTGAACAATATTTTAAGCTAAACTCCTTGCCTCCAGTAGCCTCACAGACACTACACACATATACCCATACAACCATTCACCTGAATTCCGCTCATCCTGCGCGCACAAATGATCCTGCAGTTTAAAAACTTGACAGTATATGACTGTATGTTTCAGCACTGCATTTCACACCTTTAAAACAATACTGACACCCTGTCATTCAATACAAAACACATTGCAAATCCTCTTACTTAGTTGGTACTTGTAGCATATTGCTTTAAAATTTTCACAACACAAACAACGCAAACATGTCTTTGGTTCATATTTTTAGACTGTAAACAGCATTCACATTATAATTTGGAGCTTTCACAAACATTTCCCACAGCATATATTTTAAATTAAACTTTAACAATGTATTGTTTTGTATTTTTAAAATGAATCATTAAATCTCTTCAATAATTTGTTCATACTACACCTGTGATCAAAATGCTTCCCATGAAAGTGTTAACAAGTACCTCATTATTCATTACAAAGGTTAGTAACTGGTATTTTTTCACAATTTAAAATTTTATACCTATTACTGCACAACTGTGATACTAATAGGTATCAGAGGGATGTTTATTACCAATAATAGGTATGGCTTCAAATAAAAAGTACTGTTACGACCTACATGGGGAGAACTGGTTTGTAAAGTATAGCCCAATTCAGTTTTATTAATTACTAATACTTACATTAATAATAAATAATTGTACTTAAACATGTCTTACACAATTCACTGGCCCTTAATGTTTATCCTCAAGTCACTAAATGTCAGTCAAGTCCTGCAGTTCGCACTCCTCACTGGAGCTAGGCTCGACAGTGGTTAGCCCCTTACCTCGCGCCTGTCCTCACTCACAGTATGGCCACTGTCGCAATATTAACCCCAGCAGACCCTCCAGACAGTATAGGTACACAATGCACTGAACATTCCAGCTTGTCTGTTTCACTGTTCTAGTAACTCACTAAAATGATGTTTTGAATCAATGTGGTTGCTCAAATCTGTCACCATTTTTCAAATGTCTGTACAGTTTTTTCTTCTGTTTTTGCCATTTCAGTTAAATTTGCTTAAGTTTTTGTAAAAGCATGGCCAAATATTTGAGCAATAGCGCTATCAGGGAACATTTTACAAAACAACAACCTAGTGTGATCCAAACAACTAACGGGAAGATTGTGTGCTAAATAAAGAGTAAACAAGCACTCAACATTTGTAAAACTTTCTTCTTTCTGACTTGCATCGTTACAAAAACTTAACATCTTGTTTTTATCAACAAAATGTATGTTATCTTGATGTTTCTTGATCTGGGTGTGTTTCACCCCATCTCCTGCAATACAGCAGTGTCACAATGACACAGCGAACAAAATAAACATGTTCTTCCTTCCTAAAAGTTAACATACTAGGAAATTCATCACTGTAAGCTTTTTTTATACAGGGTGAAGTATTGGTCACTTTGTTCTCCGCCATGTTACTTTAGATATGAAACGTTACTTGCTGCTTTTGCCAAGTAATTCATTTCATAAACACGTTCTTTTGCAGTTTGACACAAACTACTACAAATGACAGAATGAAAAATCCAAGCTGCACAATGAACACAGGAAGACATGATTTCTACAGGTGAAGTGTTCAAGCTGATTATGAATTAGTTATGCCCTTATGCACTAGTCGAAGCGAGACCAATGTTTCCGATTACGCTATGGAATATTCCACTTGAGAACTACATGTCCTTCTTTCACCACTGCTAATACTCTTTTTAATGATAGGCTTAATGAATGGGGTGGCAGCGTACTTAAAAAAAAAAATTCCAAATTTGTTTATCACTGTTGTGCTTGCCATTTAATCAATTTGGCTGCAGAAAAGTCAGTGGCAACATATTAAAAATATTTTATTTCTATCTTGAAAAAAGAGCAAAAAGAAAAGATAAGCTAAGAGAATTTCAGTTATTGCAGGACACTGAAGTGAAAAAAAAAAAAAAAAAAAATGCAACAGCGGGATTCTCTGGCTAGATACTTCAATTCTTGGGGTAGGTCTTCACGTTCACATGAGAAGTATGCGAAAAAATGTCCAAAGCTATGTCTTCGCCGAGCTGTGTGACAACTGAGCGAGCTCCGAGTGAACTGCCATGACCTCAGTCACACACACCGCCACTACCAACCAGAAAGAAGCAGGAGATTGAAATGCAACTACAGGAGGGCAGGAGATTAGGTGCAAAGGTGGGGGTCTCTTGCCTAAAGAAGAAGGGTTGGCAGGTATGAAAGCAGAAGGCATAAACCTTTCACAAACATTAGGACACAAGTGATATGAACTCTTATATTGGTTGTATTTAGTGAAGGGTCAGTCCCGGCTCTGCTGGTTCTTGGCAAATTAACCAGTACAGAGTACCGTAGATATGTCGGTACCGGTACCACGGAAACCAGTGAAAATACAATAGACTCTCGGTAAAACGCGGCAGTATATCGCCAGCGACCAGCATGCACACGTGGTAAATATTTGAAGATCGCAGGCGACACCGACAAAGGGCAGTGTCCCCTTCCTTTTCTTCCTTCACCGCCTTGCGCTAGCTGCTAGCACGCTCAGATGGAAAGACAACGCCGGCAGGAAGTGTCGGAACGAAAACAGAGTTATTTATGCTAAGATCGCAAACCTTTTTTGTCCCTCTTTTCACTAGCAGATGGGGATGATTATTTTAACTAAAAGTAGACTTATGGAAAAATAACACTACTCAATATACTTTTTAAAATTATAAAAAAAAATAAACTACCATGATTTCAGTTATCTAGTACCAATTAACTGTAGGCATTGCCTAAGACATTTGCAGCTGAATATCACTAACTAGAGACCTAGAAATATTGCTACTAATAAATTTCCAGAAAATCACCAAAAACTATTAAACAGCAAGAATTTTTTTTTTAATGAAAGTAAATATGATTTTAAGTGTATTTTGACTATGGATTAATTTCTGAACTCATATAGAAATGATTTTAATCCTGAATTTTCGTATCTATTTTCCAATACCCAAGAATGTTTAGTTATTTAATTTTTTTCATTACACATAAAACAAATAGGCACAAATGCATAACAATGGTACACTGTACAGGATACAGTCTTACAAATTATCATATTCTATATCCAAATTTATTGTATGTGACTGCAGATTAGTATTACTGTAGCATTGGAGCAGCAGTGGGATGCATAGATTATCTCGGTTTCAGACAACTAGCATTTGAAAAATTATAGAACTTACTTGTTCAATGTGTTTTATTGTCATTAAACCTGTTAGATTATCAACAAAACATTTTTAAAGCATCCATCACTGGTGTATGGCAGAAGCTGCCTTCAAGCAGGAAGAAAAAAGATAACCAACTATCTTGGAGGCCCGTGCTAATTTGGCATTTTTATAAATAATAAAAAAACCTGCCCTTGCTCTAAAAGCCTTTAAGGCCACAAGACAGGTACCGTATTTAATCGTGTATAGTGCGCACCACGATTTTTGCAACAAATTCCAAAGAAAAATTTTTTTTTCCCCATAAATAAAATTTTACTAACATTTTGTGGTACCTGTACGTGTGAAACAATTGATAATTTAAATTGATGTGTGGTGATGCGTCAGGAAAATACTTAAACTCTGCTGTGTAGACGGAAGATAATGAAGCGCTGTATCGTCACAACTGGTACGTGGAGGGAGGGAGGGAGGCAGGCAGGAACGGGACGCGGAGGACTAGATGACTCACCGGTAGCAGCTGCGACGAGGCAGCGGAGGAAGAGGGAGGGGGAATGGCGACAACATTCTTTCTCTCTCTTTTATTTTACTAGCTGCGCTGGCTTTCTGTAGAGGGGGAGGTCTAAAAATAAACAAGAGACCTTGCGCACGTGTGTGTGTGTGTGTGTGTGTGCTGTGAGCATGTGTGCGCGACAGACCAGGTTGTGTGCGTGCGTGTGTGTGTGTGTGAAAGAGAGGCCTTGTTGCTTGTGCGTATGTGTGGGGGCTGGCCAGAAACGTCACCCGTCAGTTAACGACTTCCACTCCTCCTCCCCGCCACACCCCCTTTTTTTTCCGTGTATAGCGCGCATCCTTATTTTTTTTCCTTTACTTGAGGGGAAAAAAGGGCGCGCTATACACGAGTATATACGGTACTTTACATCATCTCTCTCATTCCTCCACTGACTGGCTGACTTTTTTCATCACTCTCACCCCCTTCTCCAATGGCCAATGGGATGTTTTTCCCTTCATATGATATGCCCTTCTGACTTGCCTGACAGCCTCAGAACTTCCACCCCAGTCAACCAATTTTTCCCATCCACAGATTTTCAAGCCAAATGACCCAATGACAATAATAATTAAAATATTCTGAGGAGTTGAGTTTTGCCATACAAGAGTCCTTTCATTAAATATTTATTAAATAAGTTAAAAATTAGCTTTTCTGAAAATATTTTGTTGTAAGAAGGGTGTAAGTGGGATTAATTTTTAATTATATAATTGCATCTAGTGACACAGAAACACATGTGCTACTTGGGGCTAGGTGGCTTGTTTGTGTTCTAAGTGGGGTGCTGATGAGTCATATCAAACCTACACGTTATTCATTTGGGCACACTGTGTCATAGCTCACTTGGAATTGTGTGGCGGTTAACTTAAAACTAAAAACTGAGAACCAGCAGGAACAAATTTTAAAGAACGGGAACCGAACTGAGAACTGGGAAAAAATAGAACCGATACCCACATCACTAGTTTTACGTATTTTATTTTATTATGTATGAGAATATCTTAATTTTTCTGAGGCGTGTTCAGAATATCAGTTGTCCCGGAGACAATTGATTAAACAAAAGTTATGACTTTAAATGTTGATCTAAAATAACAGCCCTTAGAGAATGCAAAATAAAACAATTACAAATAATTATGCATAATTGGGGTACGAGGGGCTAATTCTACATGCTTGGGTGAAGGCGTGCTGTTCGAAACACTACATGCTGACGTACAGGACCGGTACAATTATGTCAGGGTAGGAAGCAGTGATAGTGGCGTCGCATCGGGCTTCATGGGGCATAGCCTATAGACGACACCAACTTATCGAGTAATTGACTTGCTGTTACGTCAGTCAAGGAGCCACGACAGGTCTGTGACATGACCTCATCTTGTGTTTAGAATTTTTTTTTTGTATGGGTAAACTTTGCCAAACACCCACGTCAAGGTGACGACATACCAGGCACAGACCTGCCAACTCTCACGATTTTGGTGTGAGGCTCACGATTTTAAGGTCCATTTCACGCCCTCACGCCAAAACAGTATTTCCTCATGATTTTTCGGGGCCCGAAGATTTAGTTTGTAAAAGTTACAAAACAAGTTTTACGAAAGCTTACAGTAACGAGTTTCCATCAATACTCGAGTCACGTAAAGGAAGCAATTTTGCGTTTTGAAGCGTGTGATGTGCTGATTTTTCTATCTCGCATTGTGAAACATGTCGCTACAAAAAAAAACACAACTAACACGTGAAGTGTATTGCTTCCAATAAAAAAATTAATTTTGCTGTGAACTGTGATTATAGTGTTAAACGAGCAGAATGTTATTTTACATCTTTTTTTAGTTGCGGCCCTGCATGATCACTACACGACAGCGCTAAATTATGTTCAACTAAATTAAATCTGCCACCTATAATTTGTTGAAATAAATTTTTAAGTAGAGACTATGTAACATATGTACAGGTATGTCACTTAAATTTAAAGATTCTCATTTGTTGTTTTTTTATATCTAACCTGTATTTATGGGCCTGAAAATTTTTATCGAGGACCTCATGATTTTTTAAATTTGAATGTTGGCAGGTCTGCAGGCAGTAGTTTGACCTGATAATTTGCGACGAACTAGATAGTATTCTAGTAGGAATGGCAAAACCATTAAATTAATAAATTAGAAACCTTTTTCATTGAGCCTGTAAGTTCAGAATCCCAGTAACAGCTGTGCCTATTCTCGGTTCTGTACAGAGCTATGTATTTTATTTATTTTTATCCTTAAAAATTGCTGCAACTATATAAGAAGGGGGGAGGGGGGCCTTACAAGATTATAAATAGAAGTTGAAGTTTTTACACATTCCTGGATAACTTGAAAACATACTGAAACACAATCCTTGTAACTATTTAATTTATTTCATTAGTTTTCATAAGTAAACATCATCTGCACATTTTTATAAGGCTACACATACTTTATATCAAAACAATTCAGTAATTGCACTTCAAAAATAAACATTTAAAATTAAATAAAAAGTTTTTTTTTTGCAATCTACTAGTGTGACAAGTATTTTTGATAATGTATTGGCTCAGTTAAGAGCCAATGCTGAATTCAATGCTGAATAGAACGTGCAAAATATTTCACAAAGGAAAGTAGGATGAGAAACAGCAGGTCAAGCATCCTTTCAGATGACGAATGAGCAATTGCACTGTTGTGGCAATCTGCGATGGGTTCAAATGTGAGACCCCTACAGAGAGGCCTGCTGGCACAACCGAGTGACTGCAGGACTTCAGGCGACACTTCCACCCCCCTGCCCCGGTGCCCCGTCAGATGTCGATGATGACGAACACTTCGTGCTGGTTCTCGTTGTCGTGGACCTGCATGTTGGAGTACGTGATGGCCTTCACTTCCGTGCCCTGAGGGTGCTTCCCGAGCCGGAACTCCTCGCCGTAGCACCGCGCCTTGATGCGCAAGTTCTCTCCGTCAAACTCCGTGATCTTCACTTTCTGGAAGCAACCACACACCTCATTCATTTATAGCCTACAATCCACAAAGTTAGCTTCAGTAGCCATGGATGAAAACCATCATCTAACCAAAAGTATATGCGATTTTACGTCGAGATTAAGCACAGCAGCTTGAAGCTCCGTGTTCAATGTGATTTTGCTGATTTGGAAAGTGAGACTAGAGTAGCTACTGCTCGGAAGCCAAAATAATGGTGCTAAAGCATCTAAACATCTAAATAAAAAGTGTGAGACCAAGCTTTAAGATGATGTGACATTCAGGATAACAGTGGGTTATAAACCATTTGTATTACACCTATAGGCATGTACTAAAATAAATAAATGAAAATTCATGTCCAAACATGGGCATGGTAGCAGGTTCAGATAACCAGTACACAGTGGTTGCAAATTAAATGCTTCTGCAGTGACCTTTCGAGATTAGATTGGAGCAATGATTGAATAAATGATTTTTTTTATGGTTGGGGGGGGGGGGGGGGGGGGGGGGGGAGGTGCACTGAATGGGAGTACCCTGAGAAAATTCACCAGCTCAAGGCAATGTCCGCCACATTTCCAACTTGTGAAAAATCCGGTTGTGGAGAGGTACTTGTGTTTGATTAGTTAATTTTGCTGCATTCAATATTTTATGTAAGGGAATCCTTTGACCAAGACAACAGAAATACATGAAACATCATTGGTGAGATATACATGTATTTAATGTACATGTGTGGTTATTTTGGAAACCGATACATATAACACTGGTATTGTTAATCTTTATCTCATTTATATTAAATGTTTATCTTTTATAGAATGAAGTTTTAAGCTATTTAGATTAATTATTTTATTTAAGGGGTTGTCCATTAATCACGTGATGTTTTCTTAGCAAATTTTTAACCCCCCCTCCCCCCTAGTGATTTGTGGTGAGGTTTCACGTGTATTTTTTTGGTACTTTTGGTATTTTTAAAAATTTCAGAATATTATCTTTAAATATAGGTATGATCTAATTTAATTCTGGAAAATGAAGCACAGTGATAAAAATGTCCAGACACACATTAAGGTTGCAGGTTTATTCTCACTGGTATAAAAATAATAAAGGAAAGGCTTATATGTGATTTACGCATGTATTCGGCGCCAATATCACAGTCTTACTGGCGACTGGCAAGCCGAGCCGGGTGGTTCATGTTGCGGCGGGCGGGGATATTGTTGCCTGGCTACGGCGAGTCAAGGTCACGCGTCACTTTTCGGTTTGGTAGAAACTGCACAAAAAAATAAATACACGTGATATCTCTCTACACCCCCCCTCCCACCTTGTGATATTTCATGATTTTTCCCTCCCCCCTCCCCCCCCCCCCTTTTCAGCCTCACGTGATTAATGGACGATCCCTAAACCTCTACAAATAATAAGTCTTCCCCTAGAATCTCTTGAGAGGAGGGCAGCAGATCCTTGATTTAAGTCTGAATGCCGTAAATCATCTTGCAACTCTACCATAATGATTAATTTTTTTTGTCTATGAGTTACGTCATTTTCCCCTATATAAAGATACCATCTGCTCTTGTGTGGTTTTATTGTTAGATTATAAAATTATAAACTACCCCCTTTCAATTCAAATCCGAAGTCTCCAAATTTTTGTTAAAATATCTGTGATGTATTATTTTATTATTGGTATATTTCACATGGATTAACCTTCTACCTAGACCCATAATCTGGTGTATAATGCATGTGGCATTATCAGGTTTCTCCTCAACGTTGCCTGAATCCCTACACTGGATTGCCATGATAGTAGTTGTATGGAACATACGCATTTCAGAATCTATTCCCGTACTTTCATAAGTTTTTCCTACCATTTAAAGCATAACATTATGTGTTGTTTAACTTTTCATTGACAGCGTGGTCAACAGAAGCAGTTAACACAAAACTTAACAAATCAGGGGTATCAGAGAAAGAATTGGCCATGACCTATAGCAAGAAACCATCCGAGTATTTTTCCTTGAGCTGATTTCGGGAAAACATGGTTTCATTTGAATTAAGGAAAGAATAAAATAATTTGATGCTGACACTTTAAAAAAGAAATGTTATTCAACACTGTGAAATATCAAGATAAAGCACTATAATGCATTATTCACAGCCAGAACACATCAGCTCAGTTCAGTAATTATAAAAATAAGTAGCAAGCCTAAGTAACGTGCATACTCACCATACAGCAGACATGTGAACTGAGAGCTGTAGGCATGTATTGTACTAAGAAGTGTGATGTGAATGATGACCTCAGTTACAGCAGTGATTCTAACAAAGTACATCACTTTTACCACTCGCAAAAAATAAGGTTGTTTGGGAATCAACTCAGATTGCTGTGGTGATGGACTGATGGATGTATGGATGGATTGATGGATGTAGAGATGGATGGATTGATGAATGTATGGATAAATGGATAGATTGATGGATGAGTGGATTACGGCTCCACAGTGCGTCACTACAGACGAGGCGTGATGAGGTGAGGATGAAGTAACTCCAGGTTGAACCCCAGCTGGTGCTGGAGCCTGCCTCACCCGCACGATGAAGAAGGGGTCGTCGCAGAAGAGGAACAGGCACTCGTCCAGGAAGTGGAACAGCAGCGACAGCATGTCGTGACCTTCGGCCTCCACCTCCTTCACCTCCCTCATCTCCACGTACTCCAGCTCCGTCATGTACCCGAACATGGCGGTCGCACACTGCTCGAACGCCTCTCGCAGCGAGTCGCCCCACGCGTGGATCCTGGCAGCACACGCACCAGCCGTACTCAGCACCGATCAACGCACAGAACAACACTACTGTCTGCCTCCCACTTCAGGTCGTCATTTTATACTTATATTAATCACTGGTCAACTTTTGGACTATTTCAATTGTTCAACTTTCACGAAATTAAAAAAAAAATATACAGCACATACTTTTTGCATAATTAGCTGCAAAAGTTACATTTTTAACGTTTTTGGGTTGTACAAATAAGGAGAACTTAATTTATTGCAGAACTGGAACTTTTTAGGTTTAACTGCAATGCCACTGGTTACTTCATGATATGGTTTGCACTACTATCACAAAAATTCATTTCATGTTTCTTGGCTGTCAAAATCATAACAAATTTTAGAATTTTGAAATGCCAGGTAAAATTAATTAATATTTTCTGAAATAAATTCAAACCATTTCTTGAAGTAGCCAGTGGTATTGCAGTTAAACCTATAAAGTTTCTGTTCTGTAATAAATTAAATTCTCCTTATTTGTACAGCACAAAAATGTTAAAAAAGTAACTATGGCAGCTAATTATGCAAAAAGTATGCGCTGTATGTATTTTTCATTTAGTGAAAGTTAAACAATAGAAAAAGTCTAAAAGTTGATCAATGATTGATATAAATATAAAATCTTGACCTGAAATGAAAAGCCCTTAACTTGCAAAGCTGACAAAATTAGATTTACTTTAAAATTCAACAAATGTTTTTATACTAAATATAACTCAGGAATGTTTACGTTAAATTCTGCAACCAACAAATTTCTACTATCCCTTTATTTTTACTAAAACAAGGCTTGAATCCTGCGACCAAGCCTAAAAATGATTTGAACTCTCCCAGCCACCTGTTGTGTTCGAGACCTAGTGTTCTAGTCTGACAAGCTGCGGTGGACACAGCTGACAGCGCACTGTCAAACAGCTGGTAGCGTCTCCACGTCTGACATTGCAGTCAGAATGTTTGCAATTAAATACTGATTGCATTGACAAAATAAGAACTAACACTGTTCAAAGTCTTATAAATCAAAGAGAAACCATAAATGAGATTGTCTGAACAGTTATCAACCAGATGATAAAATACACAGAATTTAAACAAACAACCAGTATTATTACTCAAACTGTGTTTTGTGCTTTATTAACTAAAAAAAATAATTTATAAGATTATAAATGACTACAAACAGAAAAAAAGAATTGAATAATAAACTTAAGTTATAAACTTTAAGGTTCTGAAATAATCTGATCAAAATAACATTTAATCTGCTGCATTTAAGGTGTTCTTTATAATTGTTTATGACATTTCACTGAATAATAACTAAACTTTTGTGTTCTGACACTGCTTTACTGTAACATAAAAGCCATTTTCAAAATATTATTTCCAAAAAAATTTTATTTTACAAATTTTAATTCCTAATTGTACCGACAAAATCTGCTATAACTGTAAAACTTGGTCAAGAAAAATGCTCTCATGAGTACGATCATGCCACTTCGCTGAATACTTTCTAGAGCGCTTTGCCAACCATAACTAATTAAGTGCCAGTTTGAAGCAACTTAAAATTGAACATATCTAGGTACATACATAAATGAATGAATTATGACTAATCATCAAGGACAATATGATATCTGATAAAATGAGAATGGAGCAATGACTGAATGAAAGGGTAGGAGAAAAAGGAATATCCAAGAAATCCACTAGCTCACTACAATGTCCATTACATTTCCCACTTATGAAAAATGCTGGGATTCAAATCCCGATCATTTTGGCATGAGGCAAATCTTATCATTCAACCATTGTAGCCTCTAGCTATTTACTGTGTTCTACACCTACCTTAAGATTAAAAAAAGTGGAATTTTGGATGGAATATTTTTGTTGTTCTATCATTTATGAAAGAACTTCACTACTGGTAAACAATTCAGAATGCAATAATTCAAGTTAGCTCTGTATGAATTAACATCCATATCATGCAGCAATTCTGCACAAACCTTCAATGAAACTCGGAGGGTGACTACATAACAATTCTGTCATCCATCAAATTTGCCTGAGAAAACCTCAAGTTTCGTACTTACTCGCTATGTTTAAAAGAAAAAAAATTTGTCCTAAGTCATATTGTTTGCAGAGTACCTTTCTCATATTTACTATTCCTTGCAACACTTACTGAACATCAGCGGTGTGGTCCAAATCTACAAAAATAAAAAGAAAGAAAAAACAGCTATAGGTCCTAGTTATTTAACAGAATATTCGCTACATTTCTAAATTAATGACAAGTTTATAACTCTTTCCATATAAATCTCAAAGCAAGTAGAAAGATTGGTCTGAAGGACACAAAATGCTAAGGCATATTCTCAGCATGAAACATTTTAAGTATAACTGCACAAAAGAAAGAAAATATTATTTTGTTCAATTCACAATCTGAACTGAAGGATGAGACCAATTTCAAATTCGCAAGCTGATTACGATTCAATCTCAAAGAAGCTATAGGTAACCTTTTCATCGCTATGTTTTGATGTTTAACGTGAAACACAAACTGACCAGGAGCTCATTCATTTGCATTACCTTTTGTTGAACATCTATTACTGAAGAAATTGCATGCTAGCTAATGGAAAAGATGACTTGAGACAGAAAGAATTTATGATGGTTAGTGTTGAAATTAGTGAACCATTCGAAAGAAGGTGAATTAGGTTATCATATTAGGTTATATATACTTTTTTTTCTTTCGCAATTTACAATTAATTTAACATTTTTATAGACAGTATTGTAAATTACAAGTAGTCTTTTTTAAACCATATACAATTTTATTTTCTGCCCAAATGTATGCCAAATTGATGACTGATACATGAATTTGCATGTGGTATTAGAATGTACACACACCTAGGATTCAAGCATGTATTATGATGTTACATCAATAAACAGTTTATGAATTTAATATGTCCAATACACATTCCTATAAATCTTCATCATCAAGATGTCAGATAATAAAAAACATTAATTGCAAATATGTTATTTGTGTATAATTTGGTGTGTAGACAGCTAAGAGAAAGTGTTAATTAGATTGGTGGAGAAATTTAAGGTAATTCGTAGAGGCTTTGTCCATTTGGTAGCATTGTATTTTATGATTTAAGCATTACTGTTATCTCGCTATCTTAACTTGACTCTAAGAATACTTTTGTAAGGGAAATTTGTTAATATGGTGACATGTGGAAAAAAAAATCCCCAAAGTAATTTTACACACTATTATCACAATTTTATAGCTAACTTAACCAATCATTTTCATATATTTTAAAGTATTTATAAACTAGCTAACCTAATGATACTATTTCAATGCCTTTTTAGAGAATAAGAAAAATGTCAAAAACCAAACAGAAAACCATTTATAGATTTTTTTTTAAATGTGCCACTATAGTAATAAATTATGGGAGCTACAGGATTAAACCACAAGCTCTTGGGCACCCATCATGTTACTTACAACTGCAGGTTTAGGTTACAGTAACTCTGAAGTAAACCCTACTTTTCCAAAGGAAATTTATATTTTAAATACTCCCTTTTTTTATTTTATAGCATGTTTTCCAATCATTTTGGGAGAATGAGAGGTTAAGTTTGATTAGCTTACATTGTGTGTGTTCATGTATGGCATATGTACACATACACACACATTACATTACAAATGAATTGTCAGTTGTGTTAAGATAGCTACATTAACAAAAAAAAAAAAACTTTAAATTAGTATGGGCGGTTGGTTACGTGAGCTACAAACACGACATTCTAAATGTGTTACTTTTCGATTCTACTAATCTTTGTGGTGGTTGTGTTGAGACAGTCATACAAAATAATGCAAACTTTTTACAGTGCTGTATTTACGTACATACATCATAAGCGCCATGTTTATTCAGTGTGTGTTTGTTTTTGTATTTTAAAAAGTAACTTCAGGTGAGTTTAAAACTGATCAGAATGAAAACAAGAATACCCTAATCTAAATTTGTTGTTTGCATGTAATTTGGTGAGTTGACTGCTAAGTGAACGTATTAATTAGATAGGA
Source organism: Bacillus rossius redtenbacheri (assembly GCF_032445375.1). Taxonomy (NCBI): domain Eukaryota; kingdom Metazoa; phylum Arthropoda; class Insecta; order Phasmatodea; family Bacillidae; genus Bacillus; species Bacillus rossius. Next base: position 49,092,025 of record NC_086339.1, on the reverse strand, counting down.
GCAGAAATTTAAGATCATTCGTACAGGATTTGTCACTTTTGTATCGTATTTTCAGATGTAGGCAATACTGGTGTTTTTGGGAGTGTGGTGAGGTGTACGGTAGAATGTACATCAGTATGGTCGGTGAATTTCTCATTTACATTGAGTACCACGTGGACTTCATGTTTTGTCCAAGGTTCTAGGCAATTGTGAAGTCTCTATTTTCTGCTCGAAGCGAAGATGTATGTGCCTCCAACATCGATGAGTAGGGACCCCAGAAAATGGTAAATAAAACTGGCTCATTTCGGTGTAAAAAAATGACAAAAGCAGTGCAAAAAATCTGTGTAAAAATAAGCAAGCGGTGCTAAAAATCTGTGTAAAAATTTGGTGAGATACATTAAATTAAAATTGAAATTGGCAAACAAGGATTTTTTTGCTTCAAATTTTTTAAAATTTTAATATTAAACATAAAATGCACTAAGTTGGCAAACACTAAAAAGTTTTTAGTGTTTCTAGTTTTCTTCTTATTGTTGTCTCCTTTACAGCAACCCTGTGTTCCCCTAGCCTGTTTTTTTTAAATTGTGTTGTAATATTACTATGTTTGGAAATTAAAATAATGTATGGTCTGAATAAGAAGAAGAAAATGAAGTGGAGTGAACTTTTTCCAAAGGTATGTTTGCCCCCACCATCATTTCAACAAAGTCAATTATAAATTGTTGTTTGTTTACAACTATGTTTTTAGAAGTTTGCAAAGCAGCTTCTATAGACGTCTGTTTTGCAGTACCGGTAGTCGACGTTGATGCCGCACATAATTTTTTTTTTATGAGTTGCGTTAGAAACGTGTTTTAGGCATGTGTTTCGACGCATCCAGTCCACACGAACGTTGCAAAACTTACACATTATTATCTTATCCTTAACATCAAATATATAAAATCCTTCCTGCTTCATCTCTCGTTCTCGATAAAAAACCGTAACTATTTTCGGCATCTTAACACAAAAATAAGCACTACTAACTAGATGCTTGGAAATTAATACCGAGTAACCGAGACGTCATTAAAAAAATCACTACTGCAAGCAGTGTTGCCAACCTGTACTCTCATGGAATCCCTAGAAACCACACATTTTCCCCCCCCAGATTTCAATAAAAATCCCTAGATGGTAAAAAAACAATAATAAAATTCAATCACATCTAAAAATGTTTAGTTATAGAATATAACATTGGTGAAAATCTGAACTATAAACCAAAAACCAAAACAGCGAATATTCACATGAAAATTACTAGTAAAATCTGTTAAACTTACCTTACTTAGCCAGTGTAGCAATACATAGACGACCAGAAACACACCAGAGTCTTGAAATAAAATAAATTTATACTGGCTGGAAGTAACTTGAAACACTATTTCACTGACTCTTGCTTGTTTAAATGTGAACCAATAAGACAAACTTCCAAAGTGGAAGTACGATTTATTATGTGAGCCATTCCATTTCAATTCAGGCAGGAGCGTGTCAGGTCACCATCTCGGATTTGCTTTAAAAAATTACAGCAGTTACAACCAGTGCAGACAAGAAGTATGCCAAAAGGATTTTGTCCCAAAAAATTTTTTCCCCATGTTATAGCCTTTTGAAGTTGGTTCGAAATCAAAAAAGGTGGAAAAAGGGGTGTTTATTAAATGAGCGGCATTTCAAAACTATTATACTGATTTTGTTGATTTTTTTTTATTTTGTACCTATTATAGTGAACTACAGAGTGGAATAGTTCCAATGAGCCCAACGACAATATCTTTAAGGGGGGGAAACTAAAGAATTTGGCAAAAAATTTGAATTTTTTTGAATTTTCAAAAAAAAAATTTTATGTGGAATAATCAATTTTCATAATAAGTAATTCTGGTAATATGTGGACCTATTACAGTAGTTTTACAGGAAAAATTGTTTTTAATTCTATGATGCATGGAATTATTAAAATTTAACTTTAAAATTTTCAAAATTTGACAAAAGTGCCATTTTTGATTGAAAATTACTCAAAAATCCCATATTTTAAAAATCTGAAAATTTGTAACTTTGTAGTCCTCACCTTTAGTAATAGCATGCACTTTGTTGGATAGTGTGTTTTTGCCTGTAAACATTTCTAGAATTTTTTGAAAATGTAATTTTCTTACATTTTCTAAGGTCTGCACACTCAATTAACAAATGTTTTGTTAGTTTCCAAAAAGTGAGATGTAATTTGTAAATTGGGGAAACCTTGGGAATTACAAAAGGAGAGTCTGTGTATACATTATCACATTAACATAATATGCACAATACATATACACACATATAATACATATGCATACTCTTTAACTTGCATGAAAACCAAAATTTCAAAGCAAAATTGAAACCAACAATATGTACCTATAATTAATTATATGTAGACTGCTTACCCTTCCTCAACTATATGTAACATATATTGACAAACTTCCTAAAATATTATTTGGCTGATTAAAGACAGTAGATCTGCTGAATCTTCATCAACTCAGCTTTGTCGAAAGTGTGGAGTCTTGCTGATTGTCCAAGTGGAGTAGGATTGCTTACTGCTAACAAAACATTTTGTAGTGGCACCGGACATTCATCCTTCTTCTTTCCAGATTCCTATGGCCACTGAAACCCTTTAGCTGGACCATGGGGATGCATAAAAGACACTGTCATGTCGTTCAACTCTTTAGATATACCAGTGATCTGTCCCATCCACCAATTATGATCGTATACACAAGCAACGAACTGGCCTACTTGGAAATCATTTATTGAATAATGTGTTTTAATCTGGTTAGATTGTACAACTATTTCTATTTTATCTTTAATTGTGCGTCCCATGTATGTCTCATTTTTAATCAGCCAGTAATGTTTAGATTGTATTCCAACAACTGGTTTTACAGTAGCCCATTCTTTTTCCTTAGATGACCTATACGTTTGAATTGTTTTACTTTCAAGAGCCAATAGAGTTATCTTTGGTACAAGGTTACCTACTTCAGCAACAAATGAAGCAGAATCTCTAATGGCATTAACACACTCTGCCTGAAGATTGAACTTAGTTGCAAAGTGTTTACACAAACCACCTATTGCATCACATGCACTTTTGCCATGCCCTGTAGCAGAAAAAATCAATTTTTTTTCAACAGTTTGAGTATTTTTACATAGTTCATACAGCTGAAACCTATTTTTGAAATGTCCAGCTGCCCCATCTGTAATGTACACTATTGAACTCAAAAGTTCTAACTGACAAAATTTTGAAATTTCCAGTTTTATAACCTCTAAAGCACAGAGAACGTGAGCAGAGTCGTGAGCTATATCATCAGATACTATAACAAAACTTCTTATTTCCGCACCAAAGTATGCAACACAGGTAAACAGTGAAAGCTGATCAGTTTGCCAGTGGTAAGTTTGGATTTCATCAGGCAATACAACTGACCAGTTCTCAGCAAAATCAAAATGTAAAACAAGAGCATTATTTTGTTGGACAGAACTTCTTGCTTCAGCTATTCCTTCCCTTTGTATTTTCCTAATGTAACTGTTTTAACCCAATGCCTTACATGTTCCAGAAAATTATTTACAGATACAGTTTTTTTTATGAGGTCACCATGTTCCCAAATCGCAAATGTAACTTCTTCCCCTTCATCCAAGCCAAAGTTTTCAACAGTTAATGTTTCTGTGCCAGGACAGTCACCACACTCCTCGAGCCAGCAATCTTCATTCCTTGTTTCGTCACACAAACACTTCAGTAGAAGATAGTCTTCATCAATTTAGTTATTTGTTACATTTCGAAGAGCTACACAGATAAGTTGCATGTTACTGCAGTAAATACAAGAACACACAGTCTGTTCTGGCTGAATTTTCACCCATCTTGGTCGTAAGGCATAAAACTTTGAAAGACTAATTTCTATAAGAGGATTATCTTTTTTGAATGCTTTGTATGCCTCTTTGATGGACCTTGTCATGAATCTTTTAACCTTTTTTACTTTCTCGCCATTACCATCCTTAATGCAAATAACATCTTTTTTGTTTGGACTTTCCCTTGAACAGTCTTTACTATCTTCTAGGTAATATGATAATGCTAGATCTTGTACCTGTGTAGGTAAAGGATGTCCACTATAGGGGTCAGGTTGAGCATAAATTCCCTTATTTTTTATAACTGTGCGACATTTATCAATGAGGTACTTTGACACTGAAGGTAATTTTTCCTTCAATACAGTTTTACTAAATGTTTGTGGTACCAATGTTAGTAGCTGTACTTTTCCATTGTAGTTACAAGTATGAAGAGCTGAGTCAATATTCGAAAACCATAGACTACAATTGACACACACAGGCATTTCATCATCAGACTCACTTGAAAGATGCACGTGATATATGTCTTGTAATTTGTTCACAGCAGAAGTTTTTAACTCATGAACTAATTTTATCTTCTTTTTCCTCGCATAACCTTCTCTCCTATCCAATCTCACCTCTGAAGGGGATTTCAATGGTGATACTTCTACATTTAATGTTTTAATGAGACTGCTATTTAAAACACTTACTAGTTCATCCTCCGGAATAAAATTCTCTGATGTGGATGTTTCTTCTGCATCTTCAGCAAGTGCCAGAAATTTCTTTTTATAAAAAGTAACACAGTTGCTACACAAAATGTCATTTTTATTTACTGAAACAGATACACCCACAAACTTTTGAATATCATCTGCTAAATCATTCACCTTACACATCCTCACACATTTACTTTTATACACACTTTTTTTTGTGCCTTTTAATGTAGTCCACACATTTAATTCTCTCCGTACTATGAAAGTCAGACATGATTTAGTTCACTAGCTGAACATCACCCATGAACACACACAACACAACTGTAACAGCAAAAGTTTGGGAATTCCCTTGTAGTCTTGTAGTTGATTCCCCCTATGGTCACCAGGGATTTCCCTCAAGCTACCAGGGATTCCCCTTACAGCAAGCGCCTGGGAATATTCAGATAGGGACTCCCCCTTCATATTTCCCAAGGTTTCCCCTCATACAAAACCAGTTACAAATTATCACATACTATTTAGATACCAACAAAACATTTATTAATTGAGCATGCACAACATACAAAAGGTAATGACATTACATTTTCAAAAAATTCTAGAAATGTTTACAGGCAAAAACACACTATCCAACAAAGTGCATGCTATTAATAAAGGTGAGGACTACAAAGTTACAAATTTTCAGATTTTTAAAATATGGGGTTTTTCAGTAATTTTCAATCAAAAATGGCACTTTTATCAAATTTTGAAAATTTTAAAGTTAAATTTTAATAATTCCATGCATCATAGAATTAAAAACAATTTTTCCTGTAAAACTACTGTAATAGGTCTACATATTACCAGAATTACTTTTTATGAAAATTGATTATTCCACATAAAAATTTTTTTTTGAAAATCCAAAAAAATCTAAATTTTTTGCCAAATTTTTTAGTTTCCCCCCCTTAAAGATATTGTCGTTGGGCTCATTGGAACTATTCCACTCTGTAGTTCACTATTATAGGTACAAAATAAAAAAAAATTCAACAAAATCAGTAAAATAGTTTTGAAATGCCGCTCATTTAAAAAAACACCCCTTTTTCCACCTTTTTTGATTTTGAACCAACTTCAAAAGGCTATAACATGGGGAAAAAATTTTTTGGGACAAAATCCTTTTGGCATACTTCTTGTCTGCACTGGTTGTAACTGCTGTAATTTTTTAAAGCAAATCTGAGATGGTGACCTGACACATTATCTTGCTAACTGCCTGAATTGAGGTGGAATGGCTCATGTTTGATCCGTGACTACGGAAGTTAAAGAATTCACCCGAAAATTGGTGAATTCTAGCAGCGCCCAGCACCAACTTGTGTCTAGGCGGCCATCTTGATTTTTACTGTCCTTTGTTGGATACACAAGCAAGGAGAAAGTTTTGTCTGCACACAACCAACAACAAAAAGAAAAACACTGTTACATGTCCATGCTCCGAGCACAAACAAATGAGAAATATATACAAAGGGTCCTTTTTTAAAGTCACTGAACATCCCGCCCACCTTGAAATAAATATTTCAACTTAGTCTTGGGGTAAGGGGCACAGCTTCACTATCGGTCGAGTAACAAGTCCCTGGAGTGTACGGAGTTGTGCCACACGTACCACCCCATCAGGACCTGGAAAAGTTTTTATCACTCGTCCAAGTCTCCAACGAAGTGGAGGCAAGTTAGGGTCTTGAATCAACACTAGTGTGTTGGGTTGCACATTCACGCCAGCTTGATTCCACTTCCCCCGCACCTGCAGCTGATGCAAATAATCTTTATGCCATCGCTGCCAGAAGCATTGGTGAGCTTGTTGCAAAAGATGCCATCTTGAAAGCCGATTCATAGGCACCGAAGTCACATCCTCTTCAGGTAAGATTTGAGGAGGGCCCAGAGTGAGGAAATGACTTGGTGTCAGCGCTGTCAGGTCACTCGGGTCTGTTGACAATGGGGTCAGCGGCCGTGAATTCAATATGGCCTCAACTTGGGTGAGGACTGTATTAAACTCCTCATACGTCAACAGCTGACTGCCAATCACCTTACTCAAATGAGCCTTGACAGACTTCACCCCTGCCTCCCACAGTCCTCCAAAATGAGGTGCGCCTGGTGGATTGAAGTGCCATTGAATTCCATGGCTGCCCAAGGCATGAGTGATAATATTGTTGTTGGTTTTATCTCCAAGGAAGGACTGCAAAGCCTTCAGCTGATGGTTAGCACCAACAAAATTTGTTCCACAGTCACTGAAGATGTCTGTGCAAGAACCACGTCGGGCCACAAATCTACGAAATGCAGCTAGAAACGCTTCGGTAGATAAATCAGACACCAATTCAAGATGTAGAGCCTTGGTGGTAAAACACACAAACAAACAAATATACGCACGAAATGTCCGTGGTTTTCGGGTCCGAGCCATTGTTATGGTAAATGGTCCAGCATAGTCAACTCCAGTTTTTAGGAATGGTTTGGCCTGTGTTATTCTTTCAGCTGGGAGGTTACCCATCTTAGGAATTACTGGGCTTGGCCTGACACGGAAACAGATAACACACCTATGCAGTTGCTGCCTGATAACATCCTTGCCATTCACAACCCAGAAGTCTTGCTGCAGGACAGAAAGCAAATGTTGAGGGCCTGGGTGCAGCAAGTCCTTGTGTAGCTGATCGATGATCAGTTCCGTCAAGCGACACCGTTTTGGAAGCAAGATAGGATGTTTTTGGCTATACGGCAAGTCCGATGCCTGGAGCCTACCACCAACTCTGAGAATGCCATTTGAATCTACGAAAGGGTTCAATTTCTTCAAGGAGATTGAGCATTGACCCTTTTCCACAGCCAAGAGTTCAGTAGCGAACTCAACAGCCTGGGTCCTCCTGACCCACACCAAGAGTGCTGCTTGAAGCTCGCTCACCTGAAGAGCAACACTTCTTTTCTCCTTGTGAGAACTTCTCATGTTTATAAAGCGCAAACAGTAGGCTGTTATCCGTTTGATTTTCGTGAGGGATGAAAACTGATGAAGCAGCGATAGGTCTCCGTCTGTGAGTGCGCCGACAAAGGGTTCAGCAGGCTGATTACGCTGTTCAGTTATCAACTCTGCATTATCGAGAGATGACGTCAAACAGAAATGTGGCCATGTGGTTTGTCCCTCACGCAACCATGATGGGCCTGTCCACCACAACGTATGGTTGACCAGCTGTGAGGGCAGAAGACCTCTAGAGGCGCAGTCTGCCGGATTATCAGCTGAAGGAACATGATGCCACCACTCAGGTGAAGTGTTTGTTTGAATTTCTCCCACACGATTTGCCACAAATGATTTCCATCTATGAGACGATGACCGTATCCAAGCTAGGGTGACAGTGGAATCTGTCCAGGCGTAAACGTTCTTAAAATTTAGAGATGAAAGAACACCCACAACATAACGCAGAAGTTTTGAGAGTAAAACAGCTCCACAAAGTTCGAGACGAGGTAAGGTAACCCTTTTTGTTGGTGCTACCTTGGACCGACCCATCAGCAGATGTACTTGGGGTGGACCATCATGAGGTACCTCACGAAGATATACTACAGCGGCATATCCTAACTCTGAACTGTCAGAGAAACCATGAAGTTCGAGCAATGAGTCTCGCGCACCTACAAGAGGTCCCCTGGGTATAGTAACTTCCTCCACTAGACAGCTCATCCTTGAAACGAGTCCACTTCACCTCTAATCTGGTAGGCAGGTTGTCATCCCAGTCAACACCTTCTAACCATAACTCTTGTATCATTGATTTTGCCAGTAACAACAGAGGTGATAGCCAACCTAGTGGATCAAATATTCTTGCCACATCAGATAGAATGCCCCTCTTAGTGCAGCTGCTGCTCATGGAGTGTACATGGCACGAAAAGGTATCTAACCTAGCATTCCAATGAAGACCAAGTACCTTCAGACTTGAATGCCCTTCAGTGTCAAACAAATGAGCAATAGGTTGTTGTAGTTGAGATGGTGGCAGTTGGGCAAGAAACTCTGGACTGTTGCTGGCAAACTTGCGGAGATTGAAGCCACCAGACTTGAGAAGACCAACTAGTTCCTGTTGCAATTGTACAGCTGCCTGCAGTGTATCTGCACCAGTCACTACGTCATCCACATAAGTGTCAGCCACAAGGACACTTGCTGCACGAGGATACCTTGGTTTCTCATCTTCCGCAAGTTGGTGAAGTGTTCGAATGGCAAGAAACGGTGCTGCAGAGACACCATATGTTACCGTTTTCAGCCGATATTCCTGGATTGGGTCCCTTAAGTTGGAGCGCCAAAGGATTCTGTGATAGTCCTGTTGCTGTGGATCCAGTAGAATTTGTCTGTACATTTGCTGGACATCAGCGGTGAAAGCAATCTTATGGAATCGCAAGCGAAGAATAAGGTTACTTATGTCGCCCTGTAACTTCTTTCCTGGTAGCAAGGTGTCATTTAAGGACAGTCCAGATGACGTCTTTGCCGATGCATCAAAAACAACACGAAGTTTTGTGGTGGTGCTGTCAGGTTTTAAGACACAGTGGTGAGGGATGTAGTAACCCAGTCTCACGTTATGTTCTGCTTCAGCCACTAGTTCCATGTGACCCTCTGTAATGTAATCCTTCATGAAGTTTTCGTACTGAGACTTGAGCTCTGGTTGGCGAGATAATCTCTGTTCTAAATTTCCCCAGCGCCTTAGTGCTCGAGATTTTAACTCTCCCAGTTCTGGGGCCATAGTTTTGAATGGCAACTTGACTGTATAGCGGCCATCAGCTCCTCTCTTGTGAGTAGTTCTGAAGATCTCTTCACACTTAACTTCTTCCGGTGTTTCAGGGATCACATCTGGAATTTCTTCGAGTTCCCAAAACTTCTTCATGGTATCTTCCAGTGGCACAAGTGAAGCATGAAAACATGTTGATAATCCAGACACTGGAGACCCAGACGTCGATTCGATTTTTCCCATGACCAACCACCCAAAAATGGAATCCAATGCTGTTGGAGAGCCAGGAATGCCTTCGACACGACCACCAGTTAACAAAAGAGGGAAAATTTCGGCTCCAAGCAACATTTCGATTGGACCAGGTGTTCCAAAGTGGGGATCTGCCATCTTCAGATTCGAGAGATGTTTCCACTGCCCAGAAAAAATATGTGTATTAGGCAACTTCTCACTTATTTTGTTTAGGACCAAAGTGTCAAGGGTGAATACTCTAGCATCATCATCGATGGGATGTATCTGGCAAGAGGCAGTTCCTCTCACAGATGTGACAGACACACCAGAAAGACCCTGAATCAATCGTGAACACTTGTGTCGAGGCAAGCCTAACTTCTGAAGGCACTGGCTTGTAATGAAATTAGCTTGACTTCCCGAATCCAGCAGCACTCTACACTTCTGATTGTTGCCACTAGCATCTCTAACACCAACAGTGGCTGTTGCCAATAAAACACATGATGGACCAGTACTGGTCAAAGCTGACGTGGGAGGTTGTTCAGGGATATCATCAGTCAACTGCACCTCTGTACTTAGCTCATTGTTTTTCTCCAAGTTTTGGCTGGATAATGCAGAGTCTTCAAAATGTAACAAGGTATTATGACGTGATCCACAAGTTCTGCAGTTGGTCTTTGAATAGCAATCCTTGGCCTTATGAAACTGCCGCAGGCAGTTTATACACACCTTCAGCTGTTTTGCAAATTCAAATCGCTGCTTAGGGGAGGCTTCCACAAATTTGGAACACTGAGACAATGAGTGATGGTCTCCACACAGCATACATTGCTGAGACCTTTTCTCCCCTGAATGACCTAGAAATGAATGTGTGGAGTGAGGCCCCGAAGATCTCCAGTTGGGTTGTTGTTGGCTTGGTTTGTAAACAGCCTTCAGTTTTTGTCCACTTCCTAAAGACTCCAACAATCGTTGTCGACCTTCCAAAAAGATGATAAATTGTTCCAGTGTTGGTATCTGTGCCGGGTCTGTTAGTGTCAACTCCCAGTCTCGTCTAAGAGTCGAATCCAATTTCCTCTCTAATAGATAGAGTAACAGGGGATCCCAAGTATTTACAGATATGCTGAATACCTTGAGGGCAGCAACATTTTCCTGGATAGCTGATAACAGCTGTACTAGGGTAGATGAACTTCCAGTGACAGATGGGGCATTGACTAGTGCCTCAATGTGGTGATTAATAATGAGCCTCTTATTATTGTATCGCCGTTGGAGAAGCTTCCATGCAATCTCAAAGTTATCCTCTGTTAGAGGGAGGGACTGTATTAAAGACAAGGGTTCTGCTTCCAATGACAGCTTCAGATAAGAGAGTCGTTCCACATTCGTGAGTTGCTTCTGTTTTGCAACTAAGGTCTCAAATAGGTTGGAGAATGTTTGCCAGACTTGATATCACCACTGAATGATGGCAATTTAATGGCTGGAAGGTGCACTCTAGGTGAGTCATGAGAGGTGGATGATGAAGCATGTGATGAGCTGGGTAATGGTATCCTTGCAAAGGAATCAGAGATTAACCTTATCTTGTAGTATAAATCATCAAATGTATCCAACCTTTTATTATGCTCCTCTGAATCAAAGTCAGTGATCTGCCCTGAACTGGCAGGCAATTAGGAGATGGTCCTCCTCAAAGCCCTTCCGTATTTGATCCAAGTCCCTGCAGGTGGCCTCCAATAGCCTCTGTTGAGATGGATCAGATGCAGCCTTCTCTGCAAGGGTTGATGCTCTTTGCAGACGATTTTCTGACCGCGCAAGCCTGAGGTAAACAGCTGTCAAGTCTGCCATTTTTATTATTATTTTTTTTTTTTTTTTAGGTTCCTCTGTTCCGTGTTGACCTTGAACTCAATCCTCCCTACCGCCCCTCCGCCACTTTCCCTTTCTAACGCTTCTTTGTTACCGCCCGGGTCTTTGTTGCCGCCTGCTTCTTTGTTGCCGCTAGTCTTTCACTCCTTCGCCCCAAAAAAAAAAAAAGTCAACCGTGTCCCGGCGGGTCATGAGAGTGACCGATGTTCGCGATCCGTTCACGTGACGTCAGACAAAGGACTCGAGACAAGACAACGAAAGATAAACACCGGCACGCGTTAATTGTTTTCTAGAACTTCGAAGCACCACTAAATTTGCTGTAGTTCTGATTTTACTACGCACTGTAACAACAGAACGTCTATTGTTTCCATCTTGCTTCTTCCACAAATAAACCGAGACGCGCCGGCTCCCGCGCGTGCCGCGGATGTCTGCGTGTCTTCTACTAACGACTGTATCCGAACCGACCCGCCGTAAATATCACTACGTTCGTGACCGATCCGGCCCGGAGGACCAAAATGATCCGTGACTACGGAAGTTAAAGAATTCACCCGAAAATTGGTGAATTCTAGCAGCGCCCAGCACCAACTTGTGTCTAGGCGGCCATCTTGATTTTTACTGTCCTTTGTTGGATACACAAGCAAGGAGAAAGTTTTGTCTGCACACAACCAACAACAAAAAGAAAAACACTGTTACATGTCCATGCTCCGAGCACAAACAAATGAGAAATATATACATAGGGTCCTTTTTTAAAGTCACTGAACAATGTTAATATCTCTAGTTAATTTAGGATAATATTTACACTTAGGTACTAAAATATTTGCAGGATATCAAAAATAATTTTAAAATTAGGTGTTTTATCCTGGAAATATAATTCAGTTCTATGCCGCAATACTGGTCACTTTTTTATCATGGACTATTCACAAGCAAAGTAGCAATAATCTAAAAAAATTAAAGCAAATCATAACATTTTAATAAAATTAATTTTACTGTTAACTTAATTAATATGAATATATTGTTACTTACCAGATTGAGTTTAGAATTAGAAACAATTAGGTCGACACTTCCTCTAGCCACAAAAATTAACTATTCTCTTAAATAGCACCAAATACCTTACTATATTAATACCAAACACACCTATCCTGAAAGCATTGCTTCAACTGGTCACAAAACATGTAGCACTTAACAGTAGCAACCCACGCACACCACTAAAACTGGGAAGGTACAGTAAGTATATGGAAGCAAGACATGAAGGGGAATTCCCAAAGTGCAAAGCGCGGGAGTGATAATCACATGAAAGAAGGGGAAGCACCTCCTGCAGGTAAGTTTGAGAAACCACAAAAATATGTGATAACAATTGACAAATTAAACATTTTTTTTAACTATCTACAAAAAATTGCCTTCATTTTTGAACACCCATGTTGTAAAATGGCAATATTATTAGTTTTCCCTAGAAAAGGCCTTTTTGAAAAAATAATTCCCTAGTTCCCTAGATGACCCGTGAAATCCCCAAATCTGGGGATAAATCCCTAGGGTTGGCAACACTGACTGCAAGCTGCACCGTAAAAACATTTATGCCGTAGTGGCACGCACACAAAAAAATATTGTGTTCGGCCATAATGAAACTATTATGTAAGCGTAAATATTGTGTTCGCTTCTGTGCGCTAGAATTTTTGAGAACTAATACCAACTACACGAAAATTGTGTTCGTAACGCTGCTACATAGCGGCAACGTAAATATACACGTTTGCCGCCATGTTGGAACTACAATCGATTTTGTTACGCGATATCAATACAATCGATAGTAAGATTATTTACAGTATCCGACCAATGTAAACATTCTTGGTAACGGAAATTACGTGGATTTTGCGCAAAGTTTCGTGTTTTGTGAAAAAATAGCAGATTTCGTGAAAACTGTAAAATAGTGCCCAATTTCGCGGTATTTCGTGTATTTCGCAGTTCACCATTTTCTGGGGTCCCTATCGATGAGTGTATACCATCTGTTTTAAGTTTTATTGTTATCTGTAATACCCACATCCTGTGCATTTGATCTGATCCTGATTACTGATCCTGTGATACATAATTTTAATTACGTTATGTCGTAAAATCATGTGCATTGTATCCTGATGGCATATCCTTTATATATTGTTTATGTAGTACATGATGCTTGTTCTTTTAATTCACTAAGTCAAAAAATCCTTAGCACTAGATCCCAATCGTATGATAATGTAGAAAGTTTATACTTGAAAACAAGTAAATATTAATGTAAAATTATTATATTCACTAGGTATATTATTTTTGTTACAGCAATTTTAATAATTTTCCAATCAATATTTGACGTTGACCCAAGTGTCTCCCCTGCTCATAAAGTCCGTTATGCTGCGCCAACACCTGATCCTCCCCTGCCCCGTGCAGTGATTGTGTGTTATGAGGAACATAGGTACTTTTATATTTAATAACGTGTCATGTATATTATTTTTATGTATTATTTTTTCTGTAAACTTTTGTAATTATTGTTATACGTGTTTCTAAAATATTATGTGATATTTTACGTTAACTGTTACCGGGCGTCGAAGCAGAGGCCAACACCCGGAATCTCTCCGAGCGCTGCAAGTGTCGCGGAGTGGGGGGGAGGACGGGCAGAGAGGCAGAGACGCGGTAGGAGGGGCCAGTTGGCATCTGGCGGCTGGACGAGGCGGTCGCACGGTGAGACGCAGAGCCAAGAGCACCGACGGGTGAGATCGTGTCAAGGGGAATCAAGACTGCACGACCACGCGGGTTACGCGGTTTATCGTTATTGTAAATAGTTAAATTGTATATAAGTGTTTTTCTTGTTTCCACGAAATCAGACATTGCGCGTATCGGTGGACACGGGCGTACTGCAACGAGACGGACTTCACGTCTCCGGCGCTAGCAATCATACTGACTTTGTTTCTCGCTATCATTCAGGAGGGGCATAATAAGTTCTTCGTACAAACGTATCGCAAGACCACGGGGGCAGCCCGCACTTGGCGCCTGCCCACCGAAACACGTGTAGCCGAGCTTCACTCCGCGGAGAGAACGGGTGTTGAGCCGCGCGCAGCCCATGTAAAGGGACTGTGTGAAAGACTAAGTAAAACGTTGTGTCACAAACTGACGAACTTTCATTGTAGCACGGGTAGTGATAATTTCCCCCTGCCACAAGGCCTGAACCCCGACCCGAGAGTAGGACATAACCAGCTAAATCACGGGGGGTGATATCCGTGACTACGACATATTTATTTAACTTTTACCCAAATTTCCCTCTACTTCATGGCACTGCTCATTAAATGAGTTACTCAGAATTCAGAAGTAATTTGAAAACTCTAGTTTTCAGTAAATGTTTCATATCAAGTATCCAAGTGCATCTGTTCAAACAGAGGGCATGATCCTGTAGTACATTGTGCTTGCTGTTTTAATTCAGTATATCGAAAGATCCTAGACATAACAAAAACTAATTATGATAGTAACTTGAATACTTACAACTAATAAAGAATTTCTACAAGACCTAAATAAAATTTTTTGTATTGCGATAGTAAACGTACCTATTTTGGTAAATTTCTTAAGTCACTGGAATTCTGTTAAAAAAAAAAAAATATATATATAAAAATCTGAAAATGTTGTTTTTACAGTATTACAAACATTCCTCTATTTACCTTTAAAACAGAGTTTGCAAATTTCAACTGGTTTCAGAGAAATTACAACTTATAGGTTACAAACATTCCTCTATTTACCTTTAAAACAGAGTTTGCAAATTTCAACTGGTTTCAGAGAAATTACAACTTATAGGTTACTTTATGTAGCCCGTGCAGTGACGACCAATTTAACAATATCAGAAATTTGTAAACTACTAACTTTTGGTAAATGCAATTTTTTTAATTTTCATAAATGTAGTTTACCTTCAAAATTACCAATGTTTTAACCAAATAAACATACAACTTTTAACCAAAAACCTTATTAATGAATTTAAAATTCAAATCCTCAAGTGTTGATTTTACGTAACTGGAGAGAAAAAACTCAAAAAAGAGGGGGGGGGGGGGGGGGGGGGGGGGGGGGGAGGGGGGAAACCAAACATGAACGGACGTGGCCTTGGAACAAATTGCTGTAAATCTTAGATTTCCTGTGTTATGTAATACTTGATTCAATAAAGGTATTATATTAATAATGAAAGTTGTTAGTATCACCTGTTATATTGCCTCCATTATGCTAAAAAACATCCCTGACAAGGGTTGATGTTTGGGTTTGGATGCACAGTAGGGACTAAGGTTTTTTTACTTCTAATTTTTATTTACCTTCCACTGCGTCACAAAATCCAAATACAAAATATACACGTTGTTACACATGGAGAATCATATGATTTGCAATGAAATTAAAGGAAAAAAATGGCGGTAGCCACGTCAGTGCACAGGTATTGTAATTTAAACTAAAAATGATAATAGCTCAGAAACCAGTGGAAATTTATCAACACTGTTTTTATCTTCAAACAAGGAACAACTGTAGTAGTGGCAAATACCACTTTCAGAATGTTATTATATTTATGGAAAAGCTGTAAGGTAAGAAAATTACCAATATTATTTTGGCCTGGATTTTTCAACGTACTAAACCAAAACAGCAAGCGTCATGTACCATAATATCTATGAATATATGATCATGCCATCAGGATCAAGGGATGAACTTGAATACGTGAATTACTCGTTAAAATTGTAGACTACTTGAAGAATTAAAATGCCCTCTTAGATTATGATGGGAAAACATCATTGAGCAAGCTGTTTGCAAGCACAGTAGAGACTCACGTATGGCGGTGCCCACGTTACTGCACGGGCAAACTTTAGAACAGTTATTTGGGAAATTAACCTGACTTTGTTTGCAAAGACGAGAACACGTGTTAGTTTAGGTACAAAACTATTTTCACTATTAATAAAACACCACAATGACTCAAGTAGTACCAAAAACAGAAAAAAACACACATTGTTAACATGACACTAATGATATACTGACATGAATACACTTCACCAATAAATGTTTCGCAAATAAATTTTGTAAGGTGTTCTCCTCCAACCCATTTGCTGTTTCATCGCGACGTACCAGGTGTGTTTCATCGCATCCCTGAATAGACGCAACCCAACTCGCTGTGCTTCTCAGTGCAAGGGCAGCTCCACTATGGGCCACAAGACCCGCGAAGCTCGAGTGAGGCTACAAGAAGGTTCTCGTCCATTTGACTGTTCTCTGCACAGCTTCAGCAAGTGGAATAAAGAATATTCTGGTTCGTGCAGCAAGCGAGACCGGCACTGCTCCTAGACACGAGCGACCCAGCAAAGCTCTGCACAACCGCCGCGCTGACTGAAGGATAACATCATCAGTGGGGTCAAGAACTCTCACTAGGAACCACAGCCGATGTGTTGGCATTGATGTCACCAGTAACGAGGGTCCTGGGTCGACGAGTGAATACTTGCTCTGTGAGTAATGAGTAAGAAACGTTGAAGAAATGTGTAAATAGAGCTAGAGTAAGGTGGGGTCACGGGCGTGGCACAGTGGCTGGTTGGAGTTCTGGGCTTGGCAAACGAGCTGTGTCGTGGCTGAGAGCGAACACCTGACCACTTATGTGACTGGTTTGAGTCCCCGAACGAACGAGCAACACTCATCAATGGGTCGAGGACTTTCGTGCTCAGCAACTGAGGACAAGGTGTTACAGCGTGCCAACAGCGGCCCTGTGGGCATCAGGTGGGAGACATCAGCGACACAGAGGCTGGTTCGAGTCCCAGCTGGAAGGAAGACGAGTCCTTCTGGTGCTGACAGGATGTGTCAGACAGTGAGTTCATCCCAGAGCTCCTCATCCCTTGGAGAAGCCATGTGTCCCATCAAAGTGTCGTGTGAACATGGAACGAGTCAAGTAGCAACAGCAACAGTAACCGCATACTTGGCAGTGTTTACAGTTTCATTTAGGTTAAAAAAGAAAAACGGTGGTCCATAATTTAAATGCTAGTCATTCTGAGTTGTGTTTTAAGCAGAGTTGTAAATACATTCTGTGCTTGCTATTAATATTTTAATTGTCTATGGCAACAGATTGATACTGCAATATTCATGTGTACTGTAGTAAATGCCCAGCAAGAATTTTAAGCCCCACAGTAATATGTTTTATAAATTGTTTTTATTTTGTGGATTTTGCAGATTTTTTAATGCATATTGTTGATACCCAAATTCTCTTTCTTCACAATAGATGTACAGTAAAGGACAACATTGTGGAATCGTAGTTAGCGCGACAAGTCCACGACATACGAGTATTCCATTTGTTTGATGAAAGCTATAATTTGTATTTGGTACCATGTAACATAGCGTGTACTAACTTATGTCAATTAATGTCTAAGCTCGAACCTTTTGTGTTTTGGCACATAACGACCCTTGCATAGCCCATATCCCGTTCACAGAGAGTGAACAATTTAAATGAAACACACTAGCTCTCCTGTCCCGAAATAACCACCAGAAAGGTCAGTAAAACAAAAAAAAAAAATTATTTGGAAAGTCTTTTTGGTAATTGCTGTGTCAGTTTAAAAATTAAGGCAAAAACACAAAAATGGATTTATTCAGTTCCTTATTTTATTTCTAACTATAATATTGAGGTACATTCACAAAGTTTAAAGAACTTCACATGTAATTAACAGTTTTACATTTGACTGTGCTGAATCGTAGCCGTCACCTTGGTCGAGTACCAATAAACATTAAATACTACTACTCCAGCCACATGTGAAAAATCATATTTTCTAGTTAAAGGATGGTATTAAATTAGTGTGAATATTACCTGTAATGTAAATATAGTGACAAATTTTTTTTATGCATTACTAGCGTAGCTGAGACAGTTTTCAACTAGAGATCTGCCTGATTGTTGTCGCCGCCCAAAGTATTGTTTATTTGATACTAGCTGTGGTTCCCCCGAGATCCTTAGGAATACAACGTAGCTAAAACTGTTAAGGATCTCTGGAGAACCACAGGATCATGTTGCAGCTAGTATCGAGTAAGCAGTAGGGTGTTGACAACAGGATCAGGGATACCTCTGGTTGAAAAATCACAGCTACGGTATTTAAGCTCAACACAATCCTTTATCCTGAAAATAACATCTTACCTGGACTTAAGCATGGCGGTCGACGAGTCACCGCATAGGCAAACGTAAAATGGTTAATTACATGTGAAGTTCTTGAAAATATGTGACTGTGCCTCAATATTACAATACAATAAATACGATAAGGACCTAAATAATACCATTTTTTGGTATTTGCATTTTTTTAGAGAGCACATCTACAGTAGATAATTACCATTCTTTTTTTTGTGCAAAAGCCTCCAAGCTAGGAATGAACCCATGTTAAGGTAAAAAAAAACTTTTTTTTACGGAAAAAAAGGTTTTCTTATATAGTTACCTAAAGTATGCTAGTAATTTTTAACTAGTCATGGTAACATCTGTACTCAGATGAGTTGTATAGGCCTATATATGATTCAAGAGAGACTATGGTAAACTGTAAGGGTTATGGCTTCTCCACAAATTTTTTTTATAGAATTCCAAATGTGTTTTCGAAAACTTCAGATGTTCCTCTTCTTATCCGAACAACAGCATTTCAAGGCTACATTATTTAGCCTGTGCAGTGACTAGGCCACTGCCATTGTACTTAGCAGAGCAGAGACCGTTTTCTACAAGAGACTGACCTGATAGTTGTCAACGCCGTACAGTTTATTTCATACAAGCCAGTAATGTGGCCGTCGCCATGTTATGCTTTACAAGCGTAGCCGAGATTATTTTCAACAGGATGTTGGTCTGATTGTTGTCACCACCCTACTGTTTTCTAAAAGACAGGGGTGTTCAATGTCAATATTCGAAGGCCGGGCCAAGACTGAAACCACCCTGGTAAGGCACAATTCGGGTGGAAAACAGTCTTGGCCTAGGAATGAATGTACTGAAAAACATCCCTGTCGTTTGGAAACCAGCCTTGGCTATGGTGTAATCATAAGGATATCTGGAGAGCCACAGGATCCAGTTGCAGATAGTATAAAGTAAACAATAGGGTGGTGTCAACAGGTTAAAAGATAATCTCATGGAAAAGTCTTGGCTGGGCTAATAAATGGCAAATGGAGACTGGCTAGTATCAAGTAAACAGTATGGAAGCGTCTGAGTCACTGTACAGGCTAACTGATGTCAGTAATTTTTCAGAAACCACGAGGAATTATGAAACGCTGTTTTCAATATAAATAGAAGAACGCCTGTAGAGTTTAAAAAAAATATGATTATTAATTTTTATTTACTAAAAAGCTGCGAGTCTAACAATTTACCGAGATTTTATATGACCTTTATTCAAATTTTAATTGCATCATCTTCCTATATAATTTTTTTTTTACGAACAAGAGAGCAATATCAGGATAGAACGTAAAATCACCCGAAACATTTCTTTCACGAAATTATAGAAAAAAACTCTTTTCAGCGAGTATTTAAATTGAACGTACGCGGTGACATAACCTAGCACCATTATGAAAACAATTTAATACTGAAAGCCGTATACAAATTTATTGATAAATAGAACCTCGTATTACAAGCAAGAATATATATAAAATTGTTACATTCAAGGTAAAATAATAAACTTACATTCATATTTACAAGGTGACAATTCAAGCTCTTCCTTTGTAAATTCAGACATCATAAACCTAGAATTACGAATGGATACCGCACTGGACTGCTTGTCACTGTTTTGTTACTCCTAGTGACTGAGTTTTGAACTAAAAATACAAGTGCAAGGCAAGTTCAGTGGAATAAGTTGTAACCAAATATATACATACATGACATATTCCAGCAACAATGTGTTTACGATTGAAAATTAAGAATTAAGAACTAGTTGTGTACTTAAAGTATAACTATGTATATTAGTGGAATATTGTTGTGTAAGAATTATGATGGGGCATGTGGAGGTCATTATATTGACTTACGACTTAACAGAGATTGTTATATTTTATATTTTTCTTAAGATTTGAGGCAAGTATCAATCGGGGCACAGTAGAATTGTTTGTTAGGGCGAAATAAATTACTTTTGTATGGAAATGAAGGTTATGATGTAGTACAAAAGGAGTAGGAAATATGGAAATAAGTGTATCATGTTAAGAAATGATAAATTTCGTATAAGAAAATTACACGGCAACTAGAAAAACAAACAATGGATTGGAAAATTTGTTTTGATTTAAGATTTTGGAAATTAACTATTCTGATTTGTGTCTGGTTAAAATTCGCCATAATACGAGCATATGCATAATAATTAATAATCATGGATGCATCTCCTTACTGTAAAACCATTTAATGGTGGTTTGGAATTTATGATATTTGCATTACATGAACGATTATTTATATTCTATGGAGGCAGAAATATCACTTTCATGGCAAACAAGTGTGACGAAACTGCCTCAAGAACCAGTCTCCACTGTTTATAATATATTTATTTAGTTATTTTGCTATGTGGCCTACAGCTTACACCAACAGCCAAAAGGTCAATTTGTCCTTTTTCAAATATTGTTATCATATCGTAATCAAATATCAGCATGTATATGTTACACCCATGCCTTACCCTGGATTCGGACCCAGACCCCTCACACCATAAGCTGGTGTGCATCCGACTATTCTATGGAAGTTGTTTTTTTTTAATTTCATGTAAGGTTTTCTGTGTTAAAATATTATCTGGTAGAAATATGGATCTACGTTGTTTTCTACTCTGTGCCCAATAATATGTGCAAGATAGTAATTACTAGTAACAATCTGAGTTTTTTTTGGTATGGTGAGATTTCTTCAAAGAAACAAGGTTTTTACTTCAGTTAAATAAAACATGGAACATTTACTTTGCCTAGGTCACAGTGACGTCGTACCAATCGGAGGCCATTCAGCCCAGCCTCGACCCGCCAGTATTGGCTCCCACTGGTGGAACGCACCCCTTGCAAACTCAACCCGGGTCAAACACGGAGTAAGCTCATCAAGCCATCCCCTTAAATTAACACGTGATAAGAAATGTGCGTCGTAGAGCACGAGTATTAGCCCCCTCTGGACACAGTGTTTAATGTTAATTCTCATCGCTGCCTAAGGCCTTAATTTAAGTAAGAAACAAGGTGCTGAAGCAATATCCAGAACAAACCCACAAACATAAACATCACCAGTGGTTTTTACCAACTAGTCAGTAGTCTTTAAGTTGACTTATCTATTTAAATAATATTTGTTCAATTTCTTAAACTAAAGCTTTAATCAATATTTCATAATACATTTAATGTCACCATTAATATTCAAACAAAGGTCATGTACAATTAAGAAGTAAGTTTTCATTTAAAAACCGAATAACGCTACCTAATTTCTTTTCTTCACTTGTGGTTTGGTGCACGGTGGAACTGTTTTCCCCCGTGCGACAGCCCCCTCCGGCAGTCCAAATCAGCTCGCGGCCCATGGTGAATGTGTTCGTGTGTTGTGTGTTTGTTCCGTGGGGTACCTTCAATTTAGTAACTCACCGATTCTTCACTCTGGTAAATATAGTCATGAACCAAACCCTTTGTAACGTCAATTCCCCACGCAACCCCGGGTCGGTTTTTACAGTGCAGGGCTTAACCCGGCCGTCGTAATTCCTGCCTTAAGGCCATGGGCCACAGGGCCGCCTTAAGGTCAGTCACTTTACGGACCTGGCCGACTCCAGGACAACCAACGAACTCCCCCCTCTAACAGACTGCCTTAGGAAGAGACAATCATAATTAATCAAGAGTAGTGTCATGCAATATCGTGTACCCAAATATATCCGTTAATAAATACGTGTACCACACGTGTATTACATCTGTAGTTAGGCACCAGCCACCTTATTCTGAACAGGGAGTGTCACCATTGTCTACTAGAAGTTAATACCACACTTAAGATACAGCCACCGAGTCTAGGGAAGCATGCTGGGGCCGATCGACCCACCCCATTGGTTAGACGTACGAGTTAACCTGGCGCCCTCCCGGAAATACACACCATAAAACACCACCAGCCCCTTAGACTCGCCGCGGGACTCGAACCCGAGACCATGGCCGACGGCAACAGTATGTCGTCTACTGGCAATTCTAAACTCCATGATTCAGACAGTATTCGCAGTGCATAGAACATAGGTTTGATGAATCTACAAATTCACAGTAAGTATGAGAATTCATTAAGATTGCTAACTTTGTCACCAAACGAAACATAGCAGGCAATCCAAAATTGTTTATTTATATTTAAAAAACATTATTTTTGTAAATATTTTTCCTAATTGTATGAACTTTGCGAAATATTTTTGAACTACATTACTCTGTGCATGCTGGAGATACCATTTAACAACAATAGTCTGTATTTATAGGCAGTATTTAAATTATTTATTTTAACATGAATACTTATTTTGATGTTTTATTGGTTTCACCTATTTTCATTTTCAAATGCATGTTTATATATTTTATGTTTGCATTAATCTAAGTCTGGTTTTATGAATTTCTATATTTGGCATATTGACACCAAAGACGGACATGATATAGCGATACGATACAAATTACTGGGTGTAGTCTGGGCCTCAATAGCAAAAATCACTTAAAATTGATGTTTTTAAGTAAATATAAACACATTTTTTTGAGAATAAGGGCATAACTTTAAGTCCAGGGATTAGGAGTCTCACGTCACCCTAAGGCTAACTGGTCGGACAATTATGAGTAGATATTCTATACTTGTAAATAAATAGACTAATTGTAGGAACAGTGATAACAGATGTGAAACATATTTGTCCTTTACGAAATCTAGTAAATTTTATGTAAGTTAATTTGTAATAAGAATACACAGACTCTTGTGTGTTTGAATGTGCACAACCTATATTTCCCGACCATTAGTAAGATAGTTGTGGTAAGCAAAGTTTTGTTAAATTGAATAAACTATTTATTTTTTCATAGTTCAAAGGTGAATAGTACAAGGTGACGCCACTCCCGCTGCCTGTCAAAGTTTTTAAAGTACTTATTAATTTGAAAAGTGATCTCAGGGGCATTAACAGGGGGTTCGACCTCGAGGCTACAGGCAGGAGCGCGTCGCGGTTCGAAATTTACCCGGGTCAGGCCACCCAGGACGCCTTATAAATAAATGGTAAACTGATTGACACGACACTGTACTTTATTAAGAACCGTTACACACACTGGTCCAAGTACTGGCCGCGTCTGTTGTCTGACCGTCGCGGCACGCGAGTATCTATGCGTAGACGATGCACGCGACCAGGATAGGTGGCAAAGTGGTATGTGCGGACTTATACTGTGGCCGTTATCAACGTGAAAGATGCGGCGGATAGTCGCGGAGCTACTATGCTGCAACAGCTTATGGAGACATTGACGTTTACATGTAAAACACCACATACAACTGAATGTTCTAAAGTTATTCGCAATCTAACCTGATGCAAAACATTAAAGTCCCGAAAAGTACGTAGGCCCGGTTAGATGAAAACATAAAAGTCACAGTCACTTATTACACAGGTATTACAGGGTTAGATTTCACGTTAGAGGTTACACATTTAAATAAGATGAAAGTTAGATATGTAGAATAACGAGTTAGAACTCGACACACGAGGCTGGCTAGGAGCCGTTGACGATAATGATTACTTGGCTTCGAAGCCTTAAAACTGTGTAAGACTCATTTACGCTTTCCTTAAACTCTGGACAGGAAAATTACGTAAAGAGTTGAAAATCTCCCTGTTGGGATTAAATGATTAGGTAACGAGTCGCACGAAATGACGTGCGACTGAGTGGGGTCGGTGCAGAGCTTGAAAAAGGATTTGAAGAACTTACACTATTGCTGAGACTTGGTTGTGGCGCGAAATCTGAAGGCTCTGCGTTCGCGGAGCGACCGACCCCTGCGAGCTTCCGGCGGTAACTGGCGCGAGAGCGCCCTGCGACCTCGCGCTGAGACACGTGAAGCACGGGAAAACAGCTCCGACCAGTTTTGGACTTAAATGACATATTTCACAATAAATGATTATTGAACAATTGGACATAATTTCCCTTGAATTAATTATCTTTTAATTGTTATTAATTTGATTGTTTTTGAGTTAAAATTATAATTACTGATTTAGTTTAGCGCATTGCCACACCCAGCCGGGCGCTGTAATCGACTTAGCATTCGTCGCGGTGCACTTACACTCACTCGGCGGACATCACGCTCGGGCGTGTTCGATGCACTTAAGAGTAAGTGTTGTTGTGACATAACGGCCTGTGCGAACCAGAGGGAGCACCAGCGGTTGGCGTCAAAGGTATTATATGTGAATAACACCAATCAATTATTTATGTCCACGTTATTAGACAGTTATATAAAGTTCCCTACTAACAACATAGGCATTTTTTTATATTATTTACAGAGTACCCCGGACCAACAAACATTTGATTATTTTGTTTTCTGTGACTTTTATTACATCTACAGTGGATGTTTTCAAACTGACACTAGATAAACATAATTCAAAATTCCTTGCTGTTCTATCTGTATTTCAATAATTATTATATTGTGGTGTTAGAGTAGTAAAAATTAAAATAATTACTATTAGTAGGTACCATTGTTAATGAACCTAACCATAGAGGTAGAAACACCATGCGAATGTACGAGTATACTATCCTCAAGTAAATATATATATATATATATATATATATATATATATATATATATATATATATATATATATATTAAAATATAGTACCAGTTCATAATTTGGCTAACCAAGTGGGGCTCGAGTAATAGTGA
Source organism: Bacillus rossius redtenbacheri (assembly GCF_032445375.1). NCBI lineage: Eukaryota > Metazoa > Arthropoda > Insecta > Phasmatodea > Bacillidae > Bacillus > Bacillus rossius. Next base: position 49,066,958 of record NC_086339.1, on the reverse strand, counting down.
GGAAAAAATTAACCTATTTGTGTTGTGTTATTGTCTATTATTTACTAGTGTTACTAAATCATGTCACGACACAATGCAGTAACTTACAGTCTAAGGAACCGCACATATATATCTGCTGAGGAACACATGGATGCTGAGATGCATTCCTCAAGTAGGGGTACATTAACAGCACAATCATACAAGAACATGACTGAGAGCACCTCAAATATTGACCAGGTATTGAATACACAGTCAGAGGAAGAAGCGAGGCTGGAACAGCCGATAAATCTTATGCAGTCTGCCTCGTCTGCCACTCCCTATAACCAACTGCTTGCCGAGTCACATACACCTGACCTAGGCAGTGCAACCAGTGGTGTGCCTGACAAATGCAGCAGATATTAGGGCAGAAGTACTTTAGACGACCAGTATTTCCATTGTAAGTACAGCATCTGTACCTAAACCTGCAAGTTTTAGCATGGGATGGTTACAACCGATATTGGTTAGATTTGGTCAGGGACAGTAAGACCTTAAGGCTGAAAAACACCAAGGTTATAAACTATTTATTTTTTCATAGTTCAACACCAGGGACCGTCAGATGTTAAGGTTGATCTTAAGGGCGAATGGAAATAATACATACAGACATAAATGGACTGGAGGACCAGATAGAAGCCCTACTGTCCTGATAGAATGTCGTACCTACTGGACAGACTGGCAGAACAGGATACACAGGGACACACGAGAATAGACGACCACGAATTCGGAACCACAACATTGCTGGTGGCAGCTAGAGATGCGTGACAGCATCTCCAGGATCAGTGTTCTCGCAACCACATTGTATTGAAAGGAGACCTGTGTGAACAGACAAGTCAGCTACATGTTCAGCCATAACAAGTGGAGGAAGCTACTGCTGCTTTGAATAGCCGAGTTAACTCGATAGGCAGTGACTCTGCACAGGTAGCAGAGAAAACCACTGATGCTCGAGTGGTGCATTTGTGCCAGCGAATGGAGAGCCAAATGAGGGAGCTTTAGCAGTGATTTCAGGAACTATGTTCCACTGTATCACCTTGGCAATCCATACAACATGTAGAAATGCCAGTTCAGGTTACTCGGATTTTCAGTATACTTGAAGAATCTTTGCCTACACTGACAAGAGAGTCACAGCATTGAGTGTGCCTGTATGCCATACTAGTATTGACCAGGCAGCCCTTATAAACCACCCAGCGATGCATTGGAGTAAGTCGATGCCAACCTTCTCGGGGAAGACCACAGAAAATCCCACCCATTTTTTTAAAAAGAAATTGAGTAATACTCCAAGAAATTTGGACTGAGCAACAATGAGAAACTAAAATGCTTGAAAACTGTGCTCAAAATTTGTGCATTTTATTGGTATGAGATGTTGCAGACTACCATATCGTCGTATCAATAGTTTAAGGAGTCATTCAGGCATCACTACTAGAGTCTGAGAACACAAGGCAACATGAGGGCACAGCTACACACAGAGCAATATGTTCCTAAATGGGACATGTCATTTCCAGTATGTATGAGAAAACTCGTTATTCATATCTAGTCATGTCAGAATACGAGTTCATCACTACTGTGCTTACACAATGGCCACTGAAATACCAGTCATTTAGCCGGCAGAACCTACAAGTAGATAGGTGAGTTTAGAGAGGAGCTGTTGACATTCGACAAGCTGGAATAACTCAGCTGCAGCCAGACACCGCAAGAGGAGCCAGAATGCAATGCTCCATATAAGAAGGTTCATAACACATGGAAGAACAAGGACAACTGACTTAATGATGACCAACAGGTAACGGTGCATTACTTAAACTGGCAGTTCCGAGATGAACAGCCGGGGTACAAATGTTCATTCAAGAGATAGTACCAAGGACAGAACCAGGACAGGCTTACCATTGTGCACAATAAGAAAACATGGTGGTCCAGCAACAAGAATTACAGCAGCTATCACGAGGGAGAGTGAAGGCAGAAGCCCCAGTGGAAGGATGACCACAGGCAATCACTATCTTCTGAGTCAAGGCCACCCAGGATTCTGCAGACTGCAGGCGCTGTGCATACTCGGAGGACGAGTATGAAGAAGTATTCAAGTCTCGCAAGACTTGAACACAAGACACAAGAAAAAAAAGGTAGATGTGAAATTCTAAATGGTGGAATCCAAAATGGTGTATCCAAGATGGTCACTGGGGTCAAGGTCAAAGTTAAAGATCAAGGTCAATATCATCCAATATGACCACTGTGATGTCAGAATCCAATATGGCGGACCGACTCCCAGCACCACAATCAGGAACCAGGAGCAGTACATACCAAACTATACTACTCTCATAACATGGCAAATGCAGCCACAAATAATTACATAGAGGTCATTTCTGGTGCCACCACACATTCATTTAGTGCATTGGTAGATACTTTAGAATGGGAGATAAATGTGCTAAAAAATGGGTATTTGCCACACTTAATTTACACAGCACTGTGGTCATGTATCTATTAGAAACTGAGTCTAACAACCATGACTCTTTCGGTAAGATACTAGAAAAATTACCTCAGGCTGATGTGAAACGAGAGATTGTTGAAGTGAATATTCTGTTATGAGTGATAAGGTAAAAATAAATTTTAATGTTCTGAAAGATATTGTGATCATGGTACATGACCTGCGATGGTGTGTGGGCAGTTACCTTCAGAAAGTGATGCTCGCAAATCTTTCGCCAGTATTCTAGAGATGTTGGTGACTCTGTATACTGGCAAGTGCACACAGAACTTTACAGAGCTGAAGAAAATTTTTGTGACCAAGCTTAGTGAAACTGCGCACGCGCAAGATGTGACAATGATGCATTGAATAATGCTATGGTAACTGCAAGCAACAAGCACTCTGATATGACTGCATTCTTTAGGGAGATTGATGCCACGAACCGGAAATTATTTACGGAGTTCTTAAAACTCGTGAGCGACCAGCCAAAGCTCGTAAGTAAGGAAATAGTCTCCTGTTTGGAATTTCATCTTAATACTTTGATGAGATCTCTACGTGATGATGATGCCAATTTTATTAAGGTTGCTCTGGACAATATTGAGTCAAATGTCTATGATCTTGTTAGTTGTCATAATTCATGTTCACAGTTCCCCCACATTATTAGTCACAGTGTAAATGCCATTAAGAATCGTCTGGACCTATTGTATAGTCTTGTGGGAATGAGGTTAGCAGCCAGTTCTGTAAACCCATCACTATTCCCGTTGTACCGGTTCTATCTATAAGGGGACCGTGAGTGATGTTGCCGTCTGCAAGGGCGCCTTCGGTAACACTTACGAATATAAGCATACTGGTAACGCTCCCTACTATAACGGGCCCCAATACTGGAATTAAAAATTTCGTAATGCATAAAAAGCCTACAGTTATGCTCTCACTGTTCAGTCATGGCTTTAGAAGTGGGTAAACTTTTTCATGTTATACACAATGTTCGTGAAAAGTATTTGTTGGCTAAACGCACGTGTTAAGCACTGGATTCAATTAACGAGCAAATTTTTAAAACGATCACATCGCGCTCCGATATTAGTGGTCACCATTCATCTATGGCTCGGTTGATATGAAAAAAAACTCTACGACACCTAGTGTGAAACCTCCTCAAATCAAGGCTTCATCTAGTGAAACCGAAAATGATTTACCACTGACGGCTCGTTCTAGTACACATGAAACTACAACACTTAAGCCTTTTCCAAAAGTTATGAAAATAAACAATGGCAGATTTCATAGGCCTGTTGGCACGAGCCCCAATGAGGTAAATAATAGTTCTCTTCTTAAAACGAATTACAGTGTTGTGAAAAATATTGATCCTAGGTGACCTAAGGCTCAAGTAGGCGACCATGTGCGGATATCGAGAAATAAGAATTAATTTTCTAAAGGCTATATTGTGAATTGGCCTCAGGGGATTTCCAAGGTTATAAAGATACACAATTATCATCCTCGGTCCTACTATTTGATGGATATAGATGGTGGTGAACACAAAGGCAGTTTTTATTCAGAAGAACTTCAAGTGATAAAATATTAAGAAAATTTTTTGATAAATAAAAATCCACAAGAGACTTCCGATACATCTTCTAGTGAGTTGTTTTGGATTTCCAGTTTCAATAAAAACTTGGGTGAAATGAAGTGAGGTGGAAAATTGAAATATTGGTTTCGGTGTGAACGTGCCTTAACTAACTGCTGGAGATGGCAGGCTGCTAGCATGCGGCTTGGGGTCGTGTCTGGAGGGGCTGCATAGCAGATGGATCATGGGAGAAGTTAGGGGATGTTTCTAGGGGGCATGTAACCACTGCGCGCTGCATCTTCACTGTAGCTATGGCTGCCCAGAACATTACTCTTGTAGGGGAGGTGGTGGCATACCTCGCACTCCAGTCATAACATCATTACAGCGAATCATGTTATGGTAGGAATAAAATCACTCACCCAGTTCTGATATAAATTGTAAAATTCTTGAAGGTTAACCAGTTTGGCGACTGGGACCTGGAGATGGCGCGCCAGCACCTCGAGACCGTAGCGGCACATCTTGATGGCAGAGGATCCGGGCCAGGCCTGGTTCACACAGTTACTGGCCTGCACCGCGCTCTCGACGTCGAAGCAGCTGATTGGGGTTCGAGCGCACAAGATGCAGTGTCCAATGCAGACAGCAGGTGGGGGAGTCAGCGAACGAGTAAATTAAAAAGGTATTTTTTTCGTAAATTGTTTGCCCGATAGGTTAACATTATTTTGGGGGAAAATCACTTTTGCCCGGGCGCGTAAACAGGCACAAGTAATGTTGAATTATTTAATTGTGATAAAATTAGTTTTAACCTGGTTAGTGACAACAGGTTAGTTACAACTACTGTAAATTGGTTTCAAGTTAGGGATAGGGTTAACCAACTGGTCTGAGAGTGTTATTTAGCGACAAGGCATTACTTTCAGGAAGCTATCATTGCCTATCTGCTAAATAACGATACAGTCTGCTCAGTTTCATGTCTGAGGTGTATAGATTACTGACTTTGTTGTTTCTTGTAGATCATGTAACATATAGTGACCAAGTGAATGTATGGGGAGAGCCCTATTTGCGAATTACTTTAAGAAGCAATTATTAACTAGCTTAGACGAAATAAGACAGCTACACATGTTCCAACTATACAAATATATTTTTTTTAATAAGAAGAGAGCTATTATTACTATACACAAATACTTAACAAGAATATTAAAAGGCATAATACTTTTACTTATTACTCTACACAAATATCTTTTTAATAAGAGGAACACTCAAAAAATAAATAGCTAACAGAGATAGAAAAATAAATTAATGGTATTAACTATACTGGAAAAGAAATTAATTTAATACTACCTAGTAAAAATAGCTGTAAGCTAGCACTAGAAAAATAAGCATACTTTCAAATAATCACTATAATAATAATTTCTACAGCTTTGTTGGAGTGGTAGCTTTTAAAAAGAGTAAATAGAACCAACATGGCGGCTTTAGTATTTAACCATATATATATTTTAAAATTTGGTGGCACAATTAAAAAAAGATATCGGCCCCTGGTGTTTGAATTTATTAGCAGACGACGAATTCGTTGGCATTCTCTGGTGTTTAAATTTACCACTGCTACACAAGATGGCGACCATCAGAAAATGATGGTATTTTAGAATTTTTGAAATTAGGCACCACCAGTATAAACTTGGTGCCAGTACACAATATGGCGGTCCATAACAAGCAATAGTATATAATACCTATTTTTTTTTAAATTTTAATTTGGTGCCTCCAACCAAAGCATACATTCCTAATTTAATTCCTTCTCTCCCAGCATTCTCTCTGGTCTCGGCCTAACGATTTGCGTCCTCGGATTCGGGGCGCGGCCACCACGGTAGAGATTTCTATTATTAAAGATAACACCAGCGCTCCACACCAGCATCCTAGCTACCAACATATAAACCTCGATGGCCGCCACCAGCGGTGACGTAACAGCAGACGCCTCCCCGCCACGTGACTTGCATGCCACATGACACGACAACCACACACGAAATTAAAATTACATTTACAGTAACGTCCCCACGAAACTAAACATTGTAATTTAAAACAGTTCCACCGAATTATCACAATACAGCTTCGCAGCTATTAAAACCATCATTTTTACAAATGTCACGTCTAACCCTAAAATATTCTAGAATAAAAACTGGAGGTTATGGGCCTAGTACTCCTCGCGGGCCTCGGGGTTCGATAAGTCCAGGCATTCGGCCCTTAGGTCCGCCATGGCGATGGTGAGATCTCTGCCAGCCAGTCAGAAATGACTGCTGGGGATTGCTACATTAAGCACGTATTCTGAGCCACCTAAGGAGTCGCCGGGTGGCCACGCCTCCCTCGACGACACGGGGTGCCACGCCCACCTGTTGAGAACTAATTTCCACTCTGTTTACGTTTGGTCGCCAGAGTCTTCCGCTAACCATACTTCTTTAACTTTGTATCTACGGACTCGTGTCACGTGCGTGTGGAATTTGCAAATTACAGCTTTTTAACTCTAGACATTGTGCAAGCGATTTAGTCTTTTGGATGCAACAAATAAACTTGGAAGTAGAATTTTTCGTACGCTTGCCTTTTGAACGATTCTTTGCACAAACTGTACCACGAACTTTTGATAATCAGTTGGACTCTCAACATTGATAGCGGGTTCATGCGCGCGAGGCTTCGTACCTGCAGCTCTGATGTGTGCAGGAGTTTCCTAGCTCGCTACCAGCCTCGCTATACGGTACTGGCCCAAACTGTCCAAGTGCCAGTCAACTTTAAAAATAAAACTTCGACAACTAAATGCAAGTTTATGTTAATTTAATACTGGTAAATAAACGAAATGCAGCAGGGAATAACTTTTGCAAAGTCCTCGTGAAGCTAGAAATTATTAGATTTCCATAAGCCCCCCAACCATTGAATTTAAGCTGTGCGATGTAAATCTTGTTTCTAATGGGCTTATAGTTTCGCATCAGGCACTTGCTAAAAACATAAATACTTTTTGCGAAAAACGCGACAGTTTATCTGGGACTTTGACTAACGAACATTTGCATTGTTAGGTTTAAGTATTTAAGTTTGTTAACCAATTTTTTGATTTTTGAAACAAACGACTTTAAAGTTAAAATAAAATTTCAGTCCAATGCTAAAGGATCTAGGATGAAGGCGTTCTGAACATTATCACTGATTTGCAGCTCCCTCGGTGGTCCTCAATCTCGTGACTCGTCCAGAGGTTTTGATGAGAGAATATGTTTGTATCACCATTTGGTTGTTGGGTGTTCGTTAATCTTTGTTGTACACTCTGAACATAGTTTCAAAAATAATTATTAGGTTTCATTTTCGCACACAAATCCAGTCAGAGAGCCATGAAGTTGTGCGGCTCTGTTGGTTAAATGCTGTTTGACCAACAGGGTGAGCCACAAATTCTACCAAGTCTTGTCCGTAACAAGTACCCAAAACATTGCAAGGCAAAATATAAAAAAAGGCAAGTTTTATACACACTTGATACCTCACTCCGTTGTCACAAATTTGGTTTTACGAAACAAAATTATTTTGTGTTTATTTAGTGAGTAAAATACATGATATAATTTTATTTACAAAATATACATTATGTAACTAACCTTACATAACAATAATGTGATCTTACCTAGACAACCTTAGGAGTAGTATATTATAGGGCATCCTGGGACAAGGGTCCAGGATGTGGAGCCAGTGGAGCCGACCACCATATTGGATTGTGACGTCACGGCGGCCATCTTGGATGAGTGTGACCTTGAACCCTTGACCTTGACCCCGGTGGCCATTTTTGATCCGTCATCTTCGATCCGCCATTTTGGATGACATTAATTTTTTTCTCGAACATTCCGACATTTCGTTTTCCGCCATTTTGAATTATGACGTTACCGAGGCAAATTTTCGTTACATCCGCCATCTTTGAAAAATTTATTTATCATCCGATTTTAATGAAAATTTTTTTAAAATTTATAAAAAAATTCAATAAAATAAAATTTTAATAAAACATATTAAAAAAAACAGTTACGACATGGAGTTCAGAGTCCTCGGTTCAAACCTGGTGATGGCAAAAAAAATAATAAAAATGGCGACAGGTTCTTCCCTCACTGTGGCTGCTGGCAGAATGACCCGCACCACTTTTTACCATGCATATATATCGTCAGGTAGTATGACGTCATGTCCGCTATCTTGTTTTCGTTTGGTGGAAGCCATCATCATTGTATCGTCGGCTAGAGTGTGCTGGCGCCATGTTAGTTTAATTCTTACCAGCTAGAGTGCAGTAATAATTTATTATTACTGTGACACCCGCCATCTTGTCATTTGGACGCCATCTTGGAATTGTGTATTTATTTAGCTAGAAAAATGGGAAATTTTTTAAAAATCATTAAAAAAATTATTTAATCGAATACCGATTGATAAGTTCGATTCCTGTCCTTGGTTCGATACCCAATAATGTTTAATTTTATGTAAAAAATAATAATTAAAATAAACCATGTTCAAAATTCTTAAAGATACTTTAAATCCTCTACTACCATCATCCTATAAGACATCAAGACCACCATATTGGAAATTCGTAATTTCAATGCTAGAGATTTGGGAAAAAGTTCAAAATTCATTAAATAAATTTGTAATCTATACACTGATTGATTAGATCGACTAAGGTCCATGGCTCGATCCCTGGCCGATAATAAACAACTTCAATTTTTAAAAAAGTACCACTAAAGTGGCAGGTTTGAGAAAACAAAAACACCGCAAGTTCTTTTCAAAAACCAAATAATTATTACATAAATTCTACACCACTACAAGTACAAAAAACACAGACGATATACTAAAGTCATGTGGATTTCTCGATTTCTGCATCTGCCACCCACAAATTAAAGTGAGGAGGAAAGCCCCACCACTTGACGTAGGACCGTCCATTTCTTCGTTTTATAATCTCCACCAAGTACGTATCGGGATATAATGTAGGCTGAATCTCTTCGGCATAGAAGCCGCCGCAGATAGGTTTGTGGTCAAATTCTTCGAGGTAGTATGTCCTAGGCTCTGATTCACGAACATGTGTCACACGGAAAAGTTCAGGACTCCAGTTCACAGTGAAACCTTTCTCGAAGATACCTTTCTGCTTGGAGATTCGCACAATGTCACCGACGTTAGCTTAAAGCTTTCGTGGATCTTTCTTCTTCGTTTTGGAAAACACTGTTTGAAGCAGGCGATTGTCCATTACGTACTTTGGCTTCATTTTTGTAGTAGAATGCACCGTGGAATTATACTCGCTCATTAGTTTCGGCAAGATGTCAAGCCACTTGTAATTTCCGTTAGCCGTGAACTGTCACCACATCATGGAACGCAAAGTTCTGTTAAACCTTTCGACAACGGAGGCCTTGACGTTACTAAATGTAGAATTCTTTACCGTGGTCCGTTTGCAGGTGCGACGGTACACGTCCGTCCCGCAAAATATTGTTCATTGCCTTGGAAACTTAAGTTGCAGTCTTTGATTTTACAGGTCTAGCCCAAGCGAACTTGCTATAAACATCGATGACTGTCAACATGTACTTGAAACCTTTATTCAGTCGGGAATACGGTATCATCTTAACAAGGTCCGCCTGGAATAAATCATCAATTCCGCGAACTATGACTTTGCGACTAAGGTATTTTCGTCTATCAGGATCATGAAGTTCGCGAACGATTCCGGTTCGACTCATTGTATGTAGCCGGCTTCCCTCAGTTCTTCAAGTATGGAGACTATTTCGTTGATGTGCGAATAGTTTCCTACACTAAGCGAAGCATGTAGAATTCTAAGGCGATCAACTAATTCATTGGGGTCGTCCCAATATACATAATCAAATATCTGATCACTTTCTAGCTTTTTTAAACCTTCTCCATGTATTGTTAGTTCACTGAAGAGATTAGCGAGAATGTCGAACTTTTCATGATATTCGTCTTTATATACACCACTATCTGGATCGTTATCGCGAAAATGTGCATTGGTTAGCTCTAGCAGTTTTTTGTACTCTTGTAAGTCTTTGTTAGAATATCCTTTAGGCTCCCTGCGAAACAGCAATTCGTACAGACCCAGAGTCCCTCGCGTTTTGAACTCTTCTATGCGCACGATATTTCCTGGTAGAAAGTCTATTTCTTTAGCACCGAGGTTACACTTATTATGTTTACTGTACACTCCATAGGTCATGTCTTTATTCCGACTCGTAAACGATATCAGGTATTGTCGGACCATTGCATTAACTTGGTGTCCCTTTTTCGGTATTTTTTTCTTGTGCATGGACTCTGTACTCGTTTAGTCCTCTTCTTCTCGATCTGTTTCATACTTTCTCTTCTTTACAGTTGGCATTTCATTTTCAGCTTCTGTCTTCACATTGATGGCTCGTTCTTTCTTATTTTTAAGTTCGTCGAGGCGACTAGTGATTGGTTTAAATATCTCCTCATTTTCCATCTCATGTGCAAGTCTGGTTCGTCTAGCAAGTAGATATTTTTCACGAACAGACTGTATAGCTTGATGAAGGTCACTGGCCAGGTCCGACATTGTACTGGCAGAAAACTTGTTGCAAGACCTCCTTTTATACTTTTTTATTCGTTCGCAGAAAATTCTTTCTTGTGTTTGGCTAAATATGAATTTGTTGACAAGTGAGATAGTAATGCTTTCAGACTACTTTGAAAAGTCCTCTAATCGTCATGTTATTGCGCATTCGATACTTCGATCATGTCGCGAATTCGAGAATCCGAGGCTTCCACGCGCTGGTCGATGACGAGATACTCTAGTAATTCCTTTTTCACACTTTCCACCTTTTGAGCCAGTAGCGAAATGTATTTGCGAATAACGTAGTCATGAGACTTGAGAGCAGTACGTAAGTCTCGACTGCTACGACCGAATTTCAAAATGCTATGACTCATGTTTGACGATAAACTGATCGAAACCTCGTCTGTACCTGCCCTTATATAGAGGTCAGTCTTGACTATAATTAGAAATCCGTGTTTGTATTTCCAACACAAGGAGCACATGTCTTTGCATTCCTGGAATGTCATGTTGGTGTTTACATGATCGTCATAAGCGTGACATAAATTAAGTTCGTCCATGCGAAAAAGCACTACGACATTCGCATTGTCTCGTAGGAGGTGTTTTCCAATACGACTGTACGTCTGACACATGTAAACGCAGTCTACTTTAGCGTGTCTGCCCATGGAAAAGTACTCTTCTATTATGCCTTGCTTCTCGCACATTACATCGTCGAAAACAAACACGGAATTGGCTTTTGTTTCGCTTGGAGGTACCACATCCGCATTATCATTAAATGGAAAATACTCCAGACCATCCACCGAATGTAGAACTGTAGCTAGGCGCTGGTATTTTGGCTGTTGCAACGATTTGGAATAGAGGTACACGTTTTCGAACCTAAGACAGTTTGGTTCCTCTAATAAACTCAGTAGAACGCACGTTTTACTGCAGTTGGACCGACCCGCCATTATGCATCGTACGCCAGAAGGCAACAGTAAGCCTGAAATGGATGCCACTTCAAACCGCGCGCCACCGACAGCCTCTGTTCCTTTCCCCCTTCCACACTGCTGCCACCTTCCCCTTCCTTCCTCCCCTTTGCTGATTACCGTGACGTCACTGGGATTATAAATTGGCGGGCCCCCTGTGGCCTCGGGTCTGTTCCGGTCCCTAGGTGTCGCGACATGGTTTTGGTATGTATGCTCAAGCAGTCGTTACTTTAAATTAGTGTGAAGTGGCCATGCTCTTGTTGTTTAGGTAGCTTAAATTCTCCTGAGGTTAGGGTTTTATATTCTAAATCCTATTTCGGCCGCCACTTTTTGAAAATTTGGTTTTGGTTTCCTGTGTCTGCTTCGTTTGCTTTGATGTTAATTTTCTGTTTGATGCACGACTGCTGCGCGATACCCGAACCATGGCGCGACACCCCCAGAATTAATATTCACATTCTTATTGTTGCCTTAAGTATCGATTACATTGACTGGCCCTGCTTGTACAAGAATGTACGTTTTATTCATTGTTGTTGGCCGTAAATAGTTGCTCTATTTTATCACTTGGCTATGGCCATTGGATAGGACAGACCATGAGCACGAGCACCCTGAATCTCCTCGCGAGGAGCAGTTAATTTGACCCACTCGATTCTGTGTCATAAATTGTGTTGTTTTTATGAGTTAGTTTGTTAAATTTGGCTTGCTTTGTATAGTAATGTAGGGGCTTTGAATATATATACTGTATAGAAGTCACCAGCCCAGGTTAAAATTTGTAATACGGTTTAGAGGTAGTTGGTTAATTCACCGCCGCAATCGCCACCATCTCTAGGGCATCGACTTGTGGTGGTCCCTAGCGGACAAGTGTCGAACTCTTCAAACACCCATTCCCCCTCCCGTTGAACGACCTTGAGCTGCAGTGAATGATGGATGAGGGATGCGGGGAATGACAGCGGGCGACAGCGCTGCGCTCTAACGTGTAAATAACAACTAAGACGATACAGGGCGTTACGGCAGCGCACTGCAGCGGTGAAGTTCCCAAGCTGCTCATCATACGCTTCTGAAAAACGTACAGTAAATCCTATCCACTCGCGACTTCTATACTGTATATATATTCAAAGGTAGGGGTCTCGTTAGGCGTTAACCTCTTGATATATATTTGTATACGTTGCCTATGGCTTGATATTGTCCTTACGAGCAGGATTAATATATATGAACTTTTATATTTATTGCAATACTATGCGAATATTTGTCATGACTATGTGTCGAATAGTAGTCTCGAATACGATGACTTGTACCTCTAAATGCATCATAAATGTGAATGGTTAATGCAATTTCATATTGATTATAAACAATAAATTGTATAATTATTTTTGTATATTTGGTTGTGTTTTACGTTTCCATCCCTTGTTCACTAAATTTCACAACATGTTTTACTTTCTGCCATGACCCATTTAGCTGGGTTTTACTCAAATTTATTAATTGTATAATTTTGTTTGTAGCCTCCCTAAGGCTGCAACTCTGCGCTACTCTGCTTTAGGCAGATTGTGATTGCTGTGTTTGTTCTTTTTTTTCCATGGATACCATGAGCACCTCAGCCACCTCCTGGGTTTATAAACTCAGGAGAACTTAGCTGCTAGAATATCTTCAAGAGAATAATATCGAGTACGAGTTGACGGGAACTGTGGCGGAGCTCCGGGCTAAGCTTGTCCGGGCCATCAGAGACTCGTGCGAGTCAGTGTCCACCCCGGAGCCTCAGCTGCGGCAAACACCCTCTGGAGTGAGTCAACTTCCCACCAATTCATTTAATGCAAAACTTTTTTTTAACACGTTAAAATCACTGCCCTGTTTAGAGGGCACTGACCCTAAGTCGGTGTTGAATTTCATCATAGATTCTAACAGAATTCATAAATTGTCTTTGGTTAGCGAATGCGAGTTTCTGAAGGCACTTCTCACGAATGTAAGGATCCCTACGCTGATATGATAACACAGGTTGTCGTACAGGGGATGGACTATGCCGCCTTAAAAAAGCGTTTGCTACAATCTGTCTGCCCCGCCCGCGTGTTGGATTCCTGTAAACGCGAATTCGCGTTTCGTTTCCAGCGCCCTGACGAGTCACTAATACAGTATATTAATTCCGTGACTTCGTACGCTGACGCCTTAAATCTGGCAATCCCCGAGGCTGAATTTGTACAATTGGTACTAGGTAATATATCACTTCTTGCCCTGCAACATTGCGCAATTCTTACGCCGCCATCCACTATGGATAGTTTGTGTTTGTGGAGCAGCGAAGTAGAAAGCCGCCTGTTAGCAATTAAGAAGTATCATGCGGAGTTTGCTCCTATAACACGCCCGGGGTTTAAACCCGGCAGTTGGGTTAGTAACCATTTACCCGGAAAAACGTTTGTCTCAGCTTCAGTCGCGTCTGCTACCGCGCAAGCGGAAGCGTGCCGGGCCGTGCGGGCGCCGGCCAGTATAAGCGAGCCGCCTTGTCTGCCACCCACTCAAGCGATAAGCGCAGCGCCGGGTAATGCACCCGACGTAACAAATAGGCGTGGCAGGTGCGCCAACTGCTGCATGTTTGGGCACGTTGTCACCGAATGCACGAATCCACGTGTGGATATTTCAAATCGTAAATGTTTTCGGTGCAAGGGAACGGGACATTATAGGTCTAGTTGTCCGGGAAACGCCCATTGACGGGACGTAAGTTGGGTCGTCTGCGTCGGGTTTTCAGGAAATCCCAACCTCGTGATTTTTTGCATTTTGTGCCTACCTTAGTATTTGGCAAAACATTTTCTGCCTTAATCGATACAGGGGCTACGACATCTTTAATAAATGAAATTTTTTTAGAATATTTAATTTCTGAGCATCCTTTTCTTGCGAAGCGTGTCGTTGGGGTTTCTGTGATGAATATTTGCGTGGCTAACGGTAATTTGATGTCCGCTAATAGAGCGGTTATTTTGCACATAAAGATTAATCAATTTTCCTGGGTTTGGAAATTTATTGTGGTCCCCGACTTATCTTTTAATTTGATTCTGGGACTGGATTTTTTGGGACGAACACGCTGCGTTCTGGACGTAACGCGCCATGAATTGAAGTTTGGATTTGCACCCTCATCTAAAGTGATGCTCACCTATGAGTCGCGTGAACCAATTGTTGCTACATGTAAAACATCTAGGCCTCAGGATCACGATATGGATAGGGCTATCGCTGAGCTAGTCAAATAGTTTCCGGATGTAGTTACCACGAAATTAGGAAAATGTGATATTTTGCCTTATCGATTTTATTTGAAAGATGAACTACCTGTTCGAATTAAATATCATAAAGTCTCACCGCCTAAACTTCAAGCTATGCGGCAGATCATTAATAAATTATTACAGGCAGATGTGATCACGCCTTCTGATTCCGAATGGAGCACGCCCACCTTTCTTGTACCCAAGAAAGATTATTCAGAATGGCGATTGGTTCATAATTATAAACCTTTGAATTCGAAAATAGCTACTGAAAATGTGTGGCCTCTCCCAACTGTGGAGAGCGCCCTCCAACATCTGGGCAAAGCCAAAATATTTTCAGTCATAGATTTGAACCAGAGTTTTCATCAATGTTTGCTTCATCCCGATTGCCGAAAATATACACCCTTTTGCACCCCTTGGGGGCACTTCCAATTTAATAGAATCCCTATGGGAGTAAGTTTCGGCAGTCAGGCAATGAGTCGCATTTTGGATCACGTTTTGGGCGATATAAAATATCAATGTGTTTTCAACTATATTGATGATATTATAGTCTATAGTCAGTCATTCGAGGACCACCTCACACATTTACATAAAGTTCTGGAGCGCCTTAGGACTGCTCACCTGACCGTAAACCCAAACAAAATCACCTTGGCAAATATTCACGTTAAATTTTTGGGCTTCATTATTTCTGAAAGCAAATTAATAATGGACCCCGATAAGATTTTGCCGATTTTGAGCTTTCCACGGCCTAAGAATTTGAAAGGCATACAGAGATTTCTGGGAATGTTAGGATATTTTTCACGTTTTATTTCGGATTTTGCAGCTATTTGTGCTCCACTCAATGCCTTACGCAAAAAGGATGCTCGCTTTGTCTGGGGTGAGGCCCAGGAGGCGGCTTTCACTGCCCTGAAGAAATACATGGCTAGTCCCCCCGTACTTGTGTTGCCTGATTTCGACCGAAGATTTGCTTTGCAAGTTGATGCATCGTCCATTGCCTTGGGCGCTGTGTTGGGACACATGGAAAATGGCGTTTTAAGACCAATCGCTTTCGTCAGCCGCACCCTACTCGCATCAGAGCGCTGTCTTGGAACGTACGAGAAAGAAGCCTTGGCTTGTTTGTTTGGCCTGGAGAAATTCTAACAGTATTTAGATTGTCGTGAGTTCGACTTATTTACAGATAATCAGGCCTTAAGCTGGCTGTGAAATCACCCGCAACAGCTAGGTAAACTCGGGCGATGGGTCCTCAGGTTATCACGCTTCAACTTTAAAATTCACCATGTCCGTGGTAAGGAGAATGTTGTTGCGGATACGTTATCTCACATGTTTAACACAGACGAATTTGAGGTTACCAGCCCTAATTCCGGGGATCAGATAGAATATGGCGTTTCCTGTAAATTGTTTCCTGAATCGTATTTAAATCTTAAGGATCAGAAACTTCAAGATGCCTTATGCATCCAAATTCGCAAAGACCTCAGAGCAAAAAAATGTGTGCCGTATGTAGAGGAGCAGGGCGTGGTATACTTTACCGGCAAAACAGGCCGAGCCCGGAAAGCGGTCGTTCCCTCTATATTGAGACCTATGGTACTCGCATATTTCCACTCTTCGTTGATAGGTGGGCACTTAGGGATAGATAAGATTTTCCGTAGGATATCCGCCCATCTGGCGTGGCCAGAAATGCGTAATGATGTGCGAAGCTACGTAGGTGCGTGTCATGATTGTCAGGTTTCTAAGCCGCCTCAAAACACCAAGGTAGGATTATATAGCGCAGATGCCCCTGTAGCGCCGTGGCATGTTCTCCATATAGATATATTTGGGCCTCTTACCCGCTCAAAAAAGGGTAATGTGTGTTTGTTAGTTGTGTTGGGCATTTTTACAAAATTTGTTATCCTCTTACCTATGGGAATTATGAAATTGTTTAAAAAAAAAATTTTTATGTTTTTGCAGATTATTTTTCTTCAGAATGTTAGCTTTAAAATGACATATTACACTAAGGGTAAATACTAAAATAATTTAGTTAAAAATAATAATTTAAAAGTTGTGATTTTCAGGAAAAACCATCAAAGTACGAAAACAATTACAAAATTCAATGTTCAATAACTTTTTATTTTAAAATGCTATTATATTGGGACTTTTATAGTTAGAAAGATATTTTTTCCCTCTTTCGATGTTGGTATTGGAAACCATGTTGAGGCTGTTGTTTGTTTTTTTATAGCAGCTAATACACACAAGTATTTTCAAGTAGAATTTTCAACTGTTTTATGTGTTTTTACATTTTGTATATTTTCAGAGTCCTTCTTTAGGGTTTAAAATGACTAAAAGTAAGAAACTCTTCAAAAAGAGGACAAATGTAGGCAAACAAAAGCCTATAGTAGTGTGTGAGCCACATGGTGTTGAGGTTATGAATGAACCAGTTGAGGTTAGTTCCAACAATGAAGTGCTTCAGTGTTCATGTGAGAAGAAATTCAATGTAAATATTTACAACACATTTGAAAATAACTGTGACTCAAATGAAATTATTAATTTATCTGTTTTACAAGAAGCTATTCAGAAGTTTGTTGTCTGTAAAAGTTGCAGTGGCATTGTTTCTCTATGTTCAAAGAGAGGTGTTGGTCTTGCCTGTGAAATGGTTTTGCATTGTAGTGTGTGTGAGGAGAAACTAGAGTTTTCTAATAGTAAGAAATATCTTTATTCTACAGAAAATAAAAAAGTTAGTTATGATGAAATTAATTTGAGACTGGTTTATGGGTTACGTAGCATTGGGAAAGGAGGAAGAGCTGGCGAGAAGCTTTGTGGTGCCCTGAACTTACCCAAACCTTCATCGAAGTTTCAACGCTATGTAAGCATTTTAGGTTCTGCTGTAGAAGAAGTATGCAAAGACTCAATGAAATCAGCTATGGAAGAAGCAGTGGCACAAAATAATAATGATCGTGATTTGACAGTTGCCCTTGATGGGTCGTGGCATCGTAGAGGGCATGTTTTACTGCATGGTGTTGTAACATGTACGAGTGTTGATACTGGTAAAGTTATAGATGTAGACATTTTATCAAAGCACTGTACATGCAAGGATAAACTAAAAGGTCAGCATGAAGAAGCATGTACTGCAAACTACAAAGGCACTAGTGGTGGCATGGAGGTTTCTGGTGTTGTAAACATTTTCAATCGATCCATATCACAGTACAATGTACGATATACAAACTATTTAGGTGATGGTGATTGCAAGGGACACAAAGCTCTTCTTCAGGCTGCCCCTCATGGCGATAAAACAGTATAAAAATTAGAATGCTTAGGGCATGTACAAAAGAGGATGGGTACTAGGTTGAAAAATTTGAAAATCAAATTGCAGGGAAAGAAACTAGAAGATGGCAAAGTTTTTGGTGGCCGAGGATGAGTTACTGATTCAGCCATAGTGGACATTCAAATATATTAAGGTTTGGCAATAAGAAGAAATTCAAATAATCTTCAAGGAATGAGAGAGAGTGTATGGGCAGAGTATTTCCATTTACTATCATCGGATGAAGACCCCCAGCATGGACTCTGTCCTAAGGGTTCAGAAAGTTGGTGTAAATATCAGCGTGCAAAGAGTAAAGGAGAATGTTATAAACATGCTGATCACTTTCACCTTCCTCGTGTCGTGGTTGAAGAAATGAAACCCATATTTAGAGACCTAAGTGAGCCCGAGTTGCTGAAGAAATGTTTACATGGAAGGACACAAAATTCAAATGAGAGTGTAAACAGTGTTATCTGGAACAGACTTCCCAAAACTACATTTGTTGGTTTCCGTACCTTGCATTTTGGAGTGTGGGATGCTGTTGCATCATTCAATGATGGAAATTTGGTGGTGTGTCATGTGTATGAAAGATTGGGTTTCCCTCCTGGTAAAAATTGTGTGGAAGCAATGAAGAGACTAGACAGCTACAGAATAGACGAAGCAAAGCGTGTGGTGAAAAATATTTAAATGAAAGCCAGGCAGAAGAGGAATGCAGCAAAACGGAAGTTGGAGGATCTGTATGAGCAGCAAGAAGACCTGGATGAGCCATCATATGGAGCTGGAATATATTAAAATGTTAAGTGAGATTGTATTGTATACAGTATTTACTTTAAATGCATTTTTCTCAAAATAAAAATTTTCTCTGCAAATGCCCCTTTTTCTCAGGAACTATTCGAGATAGAATAATGAAACTTGGAACATAAATTGCTAGTATGATTATGCGACTTTTAACACAAGAATATTTTTCTAAATTAATTAGAAAAAATGTTATTGCAAAAGATTTTGTAAAAAAATTTTAAAATGCTAAATATTCCCCCCCCCCCCCCCCCCCACCAATTATACCACAACACAATACAATTTCCTTATGTCTATTCCATAAATAAGGCTTCATTAATACGTAAAAAAAATTTCAACATGCTGTGACAAAAGGATCCTGAGAAAATGGGACATTAAGATGCTAATTTTAAAACTGTCAAGATAGGGCATTCCCGGTCCCCTTAAGAATATGAAATCATCATCCATAGTTTAAGCACTGCGAGAGCAGGTTTGGAAATTGTTTGGGCCACCTGCTATGCTTGTCAGCGACAATGCTCGGTATTTTCAGAGCACAGTATACAAAGATATGTGTTTTGAGTGGGCCATCAAACCTATCTATAGTTCGCCTTATTTTCTACAAGGGAACCAGTCATAAAGAGTCAACAAGGTCATCAAAGGTATTCTTACATATTTTTATCGCACGGACCAAACCTTATGGGACTCCGATTTGGACTTTATCAATGTGGGGCTTAACTCTGCATATCATCCGGGCCTCTGGGCACCCACCGTCCGTATCTTTTTTAGGTAGGGAACTCCCTCATCCACTCTTGAATCAATGGGGTTTGCCTCCACTGACCTCCGGCCTGGACGAGACTGAGCTGGATAAAGTTTTAAGTGAGATTTCCAGTAATTTTCTTCTCGCCAGGAAGGCTGTATCAAAGAATTACAATAAAGACCGAAGTGCTCACAGGTATAAGATTGGAGATTTAGTGCTCTGTAAATGTTTTACGTTACCATCTTCGGTGAATCAAGTTAACACCAAGCTTATCCCGCCCTATGCTGGACCTTATACAATCATTAAATTTTTGAGTGACAATACTGCCTTGTTGCGCAAGTCAGATAATAAATTTGCTTTATGTAAGGCCCACGTTTCACAGCTCAAATATTATGTGACTTAACATTCCTTGTTGTGTTTCAGGCTTTTGTTGCCTGTGATTCGCTTGTAGCATTAATTTTTCTTACAGTTTTTTTGTGTGTGCATTGTGCGGTTGCGTTTTGGTTTTGATATTGTTTCAGTGACGTCATTTAGGTCGTGTTCCTCCGTTTCCATTATCCCATCCTGAGGCGTCGCGTGCGGTGCCTTCGTCTGATGACTGCTTGATCCTGCCCGTTCACCTCCTGCCCGTGAGAGCCTGCTAGGTCAGCCCAGAGCCCGTTCGCATCCTGCCAGCTGGCCCACCACTCACTGACGCGTGTGGGAGACTCTCCCTCCCATCGTGTGCCTCCTGCCCGTGAGAGCCTGCTACGTCAGCCCGGAGCCTGTTCGCCTCCTGCCGGCCCGCCCACCACTCATTGATGCCGTGGGTATGCGGGTTCACACTTCCTGGGGCATCTTGCCCCCCTGCAGCCATTGGATGGTGAACAGTTCAGAAGATATTCGTGATTACACTTTAATTTTGGGGCTGTGCTGAGTTGTTTGATTGAAGATTGAAGATTCGGCTGAAGAGATGCTTTCCTGTTACGATAATGATATTGAGCTCTGGAGTTATTGTCTTTGAACTTGTACTTCGGAGCTCCGGGTAGGGACGTTTTGGGCGAGGGAGTTGAAGTGGATGTCACTTCAAACCACGCGCCACCGACAGCATCCGTTCCTTTCCCCCTCCCACACTGCCACCACCTTCCCCTTCCTTCCTCCCCTTTGCTGATTACCGTGACGTCACTGGGATTATAAATTGGCGGGTCCCCCTGTGGCCTCGGGTCTGTTCCGGTCCGTAGGTGTCGCGACATGGTTTTGGTATGTATGCTCAAGCAGTCGTAACTTTAAATTAGTGTGAAGTGGCCATGCTCTTGTTGTTTAGGTAGCTTAAATTCTCCTGAGGTTAGGGTTTTATATTCTAAATCCTATTTCGGCCGCCACTTTTTGAAAATTTGGTTTTGGTTTCCTGTGTCTGCTTCGTTTGCTTTGATGTTAATTTTCTGTTTGATGCACGACTGCTGCGCGATACCCGAACCATGGCGCGACACCCCCAGAATTAATATTCACATTCTTATTGTTGCCTTAAGTATCGATTACATTGACTGGCCCTGCTTGTACAAGAATGTACGTTTTATTCATTGTTGTTGGCCGTAAATAGTTGCTCTATTTTATCACTTGGCTATGGCCATTGGATAGGACAGACCATGAGCACGAGCACCCTGAATCTCCTCGCGAGGAGCAGTTAATTTGACCCACTCGATTCTGTGTCATAAATTGTGTTGTTTTTATGAGTTAGTTTGTTAAATTTGGCTTGCTTTGTATAGTAGTGTAGGGGTCTCGTTAGGCGTTAACCTCTTGATATATATTTGTATACGTTGCCTATGGCTTGATATTGTCCTCACGAGCGGGATTATTATATATGAACTTTTATATTTATTGCAATACTATGCGAATATTTGTCATGACTATGTGTCGAATAGTAGTCTCGAATACGATGACTTGTACATCTAAATGCATCATAAATGTGAATGGTTAATGCAATTTCATATTGATTATAAACATTAAATTGTATAATTATTTTTGTATATTTGGTTGTGTTTTACGTTTCCATCTCTTGTTCACTAAATTTCACAACATGTTTTACTTTCTGCCATGACCCATTTAGCTGGGTTTTATTCAAATTTATTAATTGTATAATTTTGTTTGTAGCCTCCCTAAGGCTGCAAGCCATTACGTGATTCACGCGCACTAAATACATCGTCTTGCGTAATGCGCACGGGCAAACACACTTCTTGCTTAACGACTTGCATTGTGCTGAAGAAATTGTATAAAATCAAACACATTTATACTTTCTGGTCAGTTTTGCGCAATGACTCGAAGAGGTAAGAAAAAAAACCACATCCGTGTAGGACTCGTGAACCCCCTGATAAACAATCTGCCATTCGAGCTACACATTCCCGGATACAGATTCTGCGGCCCCGGCACTAAACTTGCGAAAAGGTTTGCTCGCAGTGACGTAGGCATTAATTCTCTGGACGAAAAGTGCAAGCAGCACGATATTGCATATTCATTGAGCAAGGATCTGGAATCCAGGCACCGGGCTGACGAGATATTGGCACAGGAAGCCGAAGATATAAGTAAATCGCCGAACGCGGGACTAGGAGAGAAAATTGCGGCCTGGGGCGTTTCCAAAATCATGAAGGTAAAGACCAAATTAGGACTGGGTGTTCGTCGAGCCAGCTCCATTAAGTCAAAGACTAACTCACGTAAGACCAAACGCAAGACTGGTGCAGGCGTTCAAAAAGCCAAGCAAAAATTACAGACTCTCGACAAGAAGATTATAGGAGGATTTCTTCCTTTGCTTTTGCAAGCATTGGGTGCTCTCGGCTGCCTCATTGGTGCAACGAGCGGTATAGTGTGGGCAGTCAACACTTCGAAGAATGAGCGCAAGCAGTCAAAAGAAGCACAACGACACAATGCCAGCATGGAAGCCATTGCCATGGGTAAAAAAAAACGGCGCAGGATTATACTTGAAACCTCACAAATTAGGTCGAGGCATGAGAAAGAAACAAATGAAAAAATCCTAAGTTCTTTGCCGAAACGTCCGCTCACCAATATAGATTTAATCAAGTACGTACGCAAACTGAAAATACTAAATTTCCGAGGCGTGTTTATGCGAGACACTTTACCCAGCAAGCCAAAGACACGTGAGCGCGCCATAATTAATTCAGACACGTTGGCAGGTCGTGGCACGCACTGGGTGGCGTACATAAAGTCTGGAAAAATGGCCGAGTACTACGATAGTTTTGGAAATTTACGGCCTCCGCCAGAACTTAGGCGGTACCTGGGCCGGACCACTACATTGTTCTACAATTACGAAACCGAACAGTCACCTAATAAAACAAACTGCGAACACTTTAACTAAAATAAATTAGCTGGCAAATAACAATTGCTACTTAAAGGTTGTGCAGTGATGATAATTTATTAGTCATGTCGATCACACTTACCTTGACAGGTCACGCATCTGAGCTGCGGGCGGTTCATTTCCCGCCCCTGGAGTTGAAAGGAGAATGGTGTATAGGACTCGTAGATTTTCAAACATATTATGCCATACCGAATATCAACGAAGATAATTGCAAGATCTGCTTCCTGAAAAGCGACGGAACCGCTCATGAAATACAGTTACCTGTTGGCTCTTACGAATTTGACGACATTGCAAATTTCATCAGGGATATGTTGCCACAGGATGTAGGCTTTCAACTGCGTGGAAATCCAAACACTCAAAACAGCATTCTAACATGCAGTAAAAATGTTGACTTTACGAAACCTGGGACCATAGGTACCAGGCTCGGATTCGAATCAAAGGTGTATGATACAGGAAGAACGTATGAATCTACGCGTGCAGTAAACATTTTGCCTGTGGATGTCATAAGAATAAACTGTAATTTGGCAAGTGGAACGTATCTCAACGGAAGACTAAGCAACATGCAGCACGAGTTTTCGCCGATGGTCCCGCCAGGATATAAACTGGTCGAAGTACCGCAAAGTATCATTTACGTTCCAGTCGTCGTGAAGTGCGCACACGAAGTCGTCGTCAGAATCGTTGACCAGCGAGGACGATTGGTGAATTTTCAAGACGAAGAAATTACATTACGTCTGCACTGGAAGCGATGGGCATAAAGTTCGTAACACTGAACAGTTATAAAAGAAATAGTATTGCTGTGAATAAGAACAGTTCTCTTCCAGACATCGGTGCATTAACACCTGACGGCATAAAGTATCTTCTTAGTATTGGACAAGTGCCGAATAAATATGGAAGACGAAATCCTCAACGTGGAAGATCTGGTCATTTTTGATGACAGCATTACGAAAATGGAATTGCACGAATACCAGCCTTTCCTGCTCGGACCGTACGCACTAACATCTGAAGTACATATTGCTGTACAGCACCAAGATATTTGTACTTTACCTTCTCAGTCATTTCTACGTATAAGAGGCACGCTGACAAAAGCGGATGGTACGCATCCGACAAGGACGTTAATATCCTGAAATGGTATTCTTCACCTAATCGAGCGCATTACATATGTACTCAATGGCGTCGAGCTAGACCAGACGAGAGATGTAGGCATAACATCTGCTATGGAAAATTACCTTTCGCTCACACCAAATGAACTGTCTGCTGCAAAGAATGTCGGTTGGGCTCTCGAGAATAAATATAAGCTTCACCGCTGCAGAAAACCCTCAAGATGTCTCGCTAACACTTCAGTCTATAAAGTGGATGCTGCCCCACATCCAAGTGAGCACTGTTGAACGAGTCAAGATGTTGAAGAACAAAGAAAATGGCAAGAACTTCGATGTGCCATTCCGATCCTGGAGCCAGGAAACTTATCCTGGCTTGCCTCATAGTCAACGTATCAATTGGATAGTAAAGTCCAGCTTCGCTACGGAAAAACCAAGATACATCATCGTCGGGCTTCAGACCGGAAGACAGCTCAATGCAGGAGTAAGTCGCTCCGTATTCGATAACTGTCAAATACGTAATGTAAAAATATTTTTAAACAGCGAAAGTTTTCCGTACATTGACATGAACATGGACTTTGAAAGTGGAAAATTTCTTCTCGCATATTAAATGTACGCCAAGTTTCAGCAAGCTTACTATGGGCGGAGACAGTCACCGATACTGAGTCCCGACAATTTCAAGAACAAGGCTCCATTAATGGTGTTTGATGTTTCCAAACAGGATGATCGAATAAATTCAAACATCATCGACTGCAGGATCGAGATTACGACTAGCGGAAATATTACATCAAACACCTATGCTTTTTGTCTGATACTTCACGAGCGGCTTGCATCGTACAATTGTCGAGACAAACTTGTGAAAATTCTGACATAAATACTGGTTCGTTTTCGATTATTATTTAGTTACGACCGAGCATTGCTAGCGACAAGATGTACTGCAACCTGCAAGGTTTCCAGAGTCAAAATGGATTCGTGCTCAAGGAAATTAGCGTCACCTCCGGAGGCAGGACTCGAACTCGCACTTTCCGACCTCCGTGTCCTGGGAAACTACTAGAAAAGTAAACGGTCGAATGAATGGCTATGTAAATATTATCACGGACTAGAGCAGGACGAAGGAAAAATTCCGTACCACCAAGTGAAAAACACTATTGAAGATTTACTAGTTCAGAAAGAAATAATATACGTTGCCGGACCTGAACAGAAGAAATGGCTGAGCAAGTTGTGTGATGCGTCAGTTGTAATTGTAGACCTACAGACCGACTACAGCTGTCCTTCCCTGCGCAAGCTTAGTACAATATACGACGTGCAGCCACGTGACAAGTTTGAACATTTCTGTGCATGCACAAACTCGCAGCTCATGCAGAAATGGCACACACAGTGTTAGTTGGAGCCTGCATATATAAATGGCGTACATCCGTACGTGCCTTCAGTTGTCGTTCGACTTGCAAGAAGATGTTTACGTTTCATCCTGCTAACGTGTATGTGAGCGTAAGACCTAGTTTCAGCAGTGTCGAGTACAGCTACTTGGATTATGGGTATCTACGTACATATACAGAAACCTGTAATGGAGGCGCTCAGCATTGGCGGTTTGCGCACTTTCCTGTGTCCTACGAACCGACTCAGCAGCTGTTAGATTGTTGCGAACCTGTAAACTGTGTTGTCTATCACATGAGACCACACACAATTCTTCCTGCTAGCATTACTGAGGTAGTCGCCTCATATGCACGTGCAACACCAAACATGAGCGTGTTGCAACCTGTTGCGACCTGTAATGCTTCTACGCAGACGTCCAAACGGCGTACGTCTCGTCGTCGAAGTTCAGGCAGTGAATCTGTCCCAACTAGCACTGAGCCAAAGCCCAGGCACAAACGTGGTCACAGATGTCATCAACCATGTCTTGTCGGAGTTGTCGACGTCGCAGAAGATGACCAGCTGGAAACCTGTGTTCCTGATCCCGTGACCTGTGAACCAGTTGGAACCGGAGTTGACGAGGCAGTTGGAATCGGAGTCGACGAGGCAGTTTGGAACCGGAGTCGACGAGGCAGTGCGTGCGGAATTAAAGACTTTGCTTGCGAAAATACTTACTTCCTTAACCTAATTTGTATTTGTGTAATTTTTATAAATAAATGTGTAAAACTTGAAATTGTGTGTTTTCATTTCTAAATAAAGACAATATTTTGACTCATGCAGTATACCAGTAGACCGCGGGTATATAAGCGAGGTTCAGACGACTGGACCCTCAGTTCACCTCTGGCCGCGGTGCAGTACGAACTTGCTCTCTTCGGTAAGTTTCGTGAGATTTAGTTACTGCTCCAATGTCGACCGGGATAGACTTTTTACCGTCAGCAGCGGGGACCTCGATGGCAGCAACGATGATGGAGTCGGAGATCCCAATACCGGCTGCAGAGGAGACCACAATAGCGGAGAGCTCAATGGCTGCGGTGTCGACAGATGTGGAGATCCCAATACCGACTGCGGAGGAGACATCGATACGTGCTGTTCCATCATCATCATCTGCATTCCAGACATCAATTAATGAAGCGCGTACATCGCATCAATGCAAATAGTGTGCATCAATAACCTGCAGTAGGTCTCTGACAATCTCTCGAGAGACATATAAGTGCGACAAATGCGATAAGTTTTTTTCGTGTTGTAACAGTCTGGATAGTCACAAGATTATGAGCATATGAAATGAATCAAGTGCTAGTATGCTTCCATACCATCAGACATCCTTATTTATTGCTT
Source organism: Bacillus rossius redtenbacheri (assembly GCF_032445375.1). Lineage (NCBI taxonomy): Eukaryota > Metazoa > Arthropoda > Insecta > Phasmatodea > Bacillidae > Bacillus > Bacillus rossius. The sequence continues at coordinate 49,040,240 of NC_086339.1, read as the reverse complement.
TACCTGAGGCAATAGTCAACAAAAGAACAGTAATCAATTGCCTAAACTTGAAGGATCAGTTTTCTTTTAAATGGAGTATTTTGGCAAGATTTGTCGAGGGAAGTCATCAAAACCGTGTTGATAAGAGGTATTATGCTTTGGAGAATAAGAACAAATTTGATGGACTGTACTATCCGCCACCATTAAATCAGATAAAAAATATTGAGAAAAATAATCCTGATGTTTCAGTTAATGTGTATGCGCTAAATGAGGATAATAAGGTGTATCCGATTCGGGTAACCAAATAAGAAAGAAAAAATCATTTCGATTTGTTGCTTGTGACAAATAAAAGTGGTGCTACACACTACGGCTACATCAAAAACTTCTCCCGACTTGTGATACCCCAGGTTACAAAACATCAACATAATATTTATGTGTGTAAGATGTGCGTTAAGTATTTCGCTAATCAACCTCGAAAATCAGGACTCACAGCTATACAGTGTCTTGAACAGCACAATATTAATTGCGGAAATAAATCTTAACCAAGACTTTAGTAATTTGTCTGTGTATTTTTTTGTACTTGTAGTGTAGAATTTATGTAATAATTTTTTTGGTTTTTGAAAAGAACTTGCGGTGTTTTTATTTTCTCAAACCTGCCACTTTAGTGTTACTTTTTTAAAACTTGAAGTTTTTTGTATCCGCCAGGGATCGAGCCATGGACCTTAGTCGATCTAATCAATCAGTGTATAGATTACAAAATAATTTATTTAATGAATTTTGAACTTTTTCCCAAATCTCTAGCATTGAAATTACGAATTTCCAATATGGTGGTCTTGATGTCTTATAGGATGATGGTAGTAGAGGATTTAAAGTATCTTTAAGAATGTTGAACATGGTTTATTTTAATTATTATTTTTTACATAAAATTAAACATTATTGCATCGATTGGGTATCGAACCAAGGACAGGAATCGAACTAATCAATCGGTATTCGATTAAATAATTTTTTAATGATTTTTAAAATTGTTCCCATTTTTCTAGCTAAATAAATACACAATTCTAAGATGGCGTCCAAATGACAATATGGCGGGTGTCACAGTAATAATAAATTATTATGGCACTCTAGCGGGTAAGAATTAAACTAACATGGCGCCAGCACACTCTAGCCGACGATACAATGATGATGGCTTCCAGCAAACGAATACAAGATGGCGGACATGACGTCATACTACCTGACGATATATATGCATGGTAAAAAGTGGTGGGGGTCAGTCTGCCAGCAGCCACAGTGAGGGAAGAACCCGTCGCCATTTTTTTTGCCCTCACCGGGTTCGAACCGAGGACTCCGAACTCCATGTCGTAATTGTTTGTTTTTTTAAATATTTTTTATTAAAATTTTATTTTATTAAATTTTTTTATAAATTTTAATTTTTTCCATTAAAATCGGATAATAAATATTTTTTTTATAGATGGCAGACGTACCTAACGGAAATTGCAACGGTAACGTCATAATCCAAAATGGTGGGGAAAAAAATGTCGGAATGTTCGAGAAAAAAATTAACGTAATCCAAAATGGCGGATCGAAGATGGCGGATCCGAAATGGCCGCCGGGGTCAAGGTCAAGGATCAAGGTCACACTCATCCAAGATGGCCGCTGTGACATCACAATCCAATATGGTGGTCGGCTCCACTGGCTCCACACCCTGGACCCTTGTCCCAGGATGCCCTATTATATACTACTCTTAGGCCCACCTAAACTTTAGTACAGTAGAATCCCGCTAATCCGAACTAATTGGGACCAACCATGTTCGGATTAGCGAAAATTCGGAGTAGGCGGAATTTTGTCATATAATGCCATACATTGTCTTTTGAGGCGTATTTAGTCTCTGATATGTCAAATATGTATGAAAGGTCAGACAAAAAATACATCTTTATTATTTAGCTTACATATTTAGTATCATATAATATTGTTAATTACTCACATAGCCTAAACTGCAATTTCAAATATTCCGAGTTTAACAAATCCAACAGCATACATTACGTGACAACATTAGGTCGAAATAATGAAGGGTGGTTCGTGAGTGTGTATTAGCGGAAGGGCAGTGACCTTCAACCAGAGTAAACAAAGCCCCCATCCTCCTTCCTGCATAGGCTTACGCATTCCTCTCCTCTTCCGTTCCCAACTATCATGAGTCACACGGTCAGTGCGTCACATGCTACTGCTGTGTCAAATATTGACAAGAATAATCGAAAGCACACGGAGAAACCACCAAAAGTTTTCTTTGATATCATAAAATTACAAAGAAAAATTAATAAATTTTTTTAAATAAAAACAAAAAATACAAAAACAAATTCTGCTAGCTTGTGAACTTCTCATTGTAGTGCAAAGTTAGAGTTCCATTACAATGAGAAGTTCACAAGCTAGCAAAATTTGTTTTTGTATTTTTTGTTTTTATTTTTAATTTTTTATTAATTTTTCTTTGTAATTTTATGATATAAAAAAAACTTTTGGTGGTTTCTCCGTGTGCTTCCGATTAATCCTGTCAATATTATGGTGGTTATTTCCGTGTGCTCCTGATTATACTTGACAATATTATGATGGTTTTCTCCGAGTGCTCCTGATTATACTTGACAATATTTTGATGGTTTTTTCCGAGTGCTTCTGATTATTCCTGACTAGACATCTGATGGTTTTCTCCAAGTGTTTCTGATTATTCCTGACTAGACATCTTATGGTTTTCTCCGAGTGCTTCTGGTTACAGATGAGAAATTGGGATCTGCATGAAGGATTTTTTTTACTTAATTTACTTAATTTTACTTAATTTTACTTAATCTGGAATAAGAACTTAAATGGAAGGTTGAAGACAATAAAAGAATCCTTAACAAGAAAAGTGAGAATATAGTCCAGCCGAATTTAAGTAGATCTTTCCTACTTTGTAAAAATGATGGACTCCTAAAAAGGAAGAATGAAGACGATGAAGACACTTCGACATCATCAACATCGAATTCTTACGGTAATCTGGGTGAAGACGATGCCTTCTACGGTGACTGTTACAGTGACTCTGAGGCTGTTGACAAAGACAGACTGTGATGAAGCATCTAAAGCTGACAAGATCGAAGAATGTGGCGGTGTCCTGAGACCGAACCATGGAAACGTCGTGATATATTAAATAAATCTGATCAAGCTTTTGATGATCACTGTCTCAAAAATGAAAGTTACTCTGAGGTTAGTGTTAAAACGGAAGACATCAGAGATCATAATATTTATTATAAACGTGCAAGGAAGATGGTGGTAGAAGAGATTGATTACACATCATGGAAAGATCCAAACATATTGGTTGACCGGCTAAGAATTCTAAATGGCCCACTTTGGGCAGGAAACTATTCGTGCATCAAAGAAATATCCTTCATACTCAAAGAACTGAGGAAAGCTGGCTACATACAATAATGGGTTGTTTTACTTGCATTTGTATAATGTAAAGAAAGAAAACAAATAATTTAAATTATAAAAATTTAATGTTTTTATTTCTTGTATTCTGTTGTCTAACTAAGACTTAGTTCTCGTAACTTGTGCTTCCTTTTTGCCTTTTTGTTGATGGAGCTTCAAAATGTGCTCCTTTTTTGATGGTGCTTCCGAAATGTGCTTCCTTTTTGTTGATGGTGCTTCCGAAATGTGCTTCCTTTTTTGACGTTGCTTCCAAATGTGCTTCCTTTTTGTTAATGGTGCTGCCTTTTTGATGGGATTCTAGGTCCTCTTGTAAGCGTAAAAAACATGATCCGTTGTTTCAATTGAATATAATTAGCTGACGACGAGGAAGGTCGTGAGGTTCGGAAATAACTGGTCTATACGCCTTACATTGACTATGACCCGGTCTCTCGGTCCGAAGACGCTTGGTCTATATGTATGTTTGGCTTTGTACATGAACGGTTTAGAGGATATTCAGATTATCGAAAATCTAGACTTTCATGTTAGGCTTATCGGCAACATATTTAATTTGTCGAACATTGTCGTACATTGACTTGTGTTGTATTTTTGAAGAGAGAATGATTTATAAACTCCGCGAAAGGTAATGGAAAAACAGAATATTAAATTTATTTAATATTTAGTTACACTTGTCACTGTTCAAGTATCGAACCGATGGCTGGAATCCGGCCGTTCAATATGTGAATTAATGAGTGTTTTTTTGATGAATTTAGTATTTTTTCCTGAATTTATAGCTAAATAATTACACGATTTCAAGATGGCACCCAAAATTCAAGATGGCGGGGGCACCTCTGTAATAAATAATGACTGCACTGTAGCGGGTTAGAATAAAACTATCCAGATTGTAATGTACTCTATAAGACGAGTGCACACACAAGATGGTGTACTCCAGCATGTGGTAGCACCTGGTAGCATGTACTGAATGTCAAATTTAAAGGTCAAGGTCAAATATCAAGGTCAAGTTCAAATTTAAAGTTCAAGGTCAAATTTCAAGGTCGAGGTCAATTTCAAGGTCAATGTCAAATTTCAAGGTCAATGCCAAATATCAAGGTCAAGGTCTAATTTCAAGGTCAAGGTCTAATTTCAAGGTCAAGATCAAAGTTCAAGGTCAAGGTCAAAGTTCAAGGTCAAGTGGAAATTTCATCATCAACTGTTGAGGACAAAGGTATGGTGAACAGAAAATAATCTAACATGGTATCAGCACACTCTAGCAGACATAAACAAGATGGTGGTCTCCATCGGATGAAGACAAGATGGTGTACATGACGTCATACTAGTTGAAGATATATACCTTGTTATTGTTGGGGGGGGGGGGGGGGGGGCGGAGTCAGTCTGCCAGCGGCTTCCTTGGAGGATGGATCTGATTTTTTTATTTTTTTGCTCTTACCGCTTTCGAACCAAGGACGAGAATCGATCTAATCAATAAGTATTCTAATAAGTAATCTATTTGATGAATTTTGGAATTTTTCTCGAATCTGTGGCATTAAAATTATGGATTTTCAAGATGGCGACTGTAAAGAAAAGTGCAACAGTGTTTTTAAGATTTTAATTTTTTATTTCAATTAGTAAATATTTTTTATAATTTTTAAAAAAATTTCCGATTTTCTAACATAAAAATTACGGATTTTCAAGATGGCGGCCTCCAGAAGAACAGAAAAAATCACTATGGAGACAGAGACGAAAATTTCATTATAATGAGTGGGGCGCTCGATTTAAAGATATCGGATCCATGATGGCGGATCCAAGTTGGCGGGTCCAATATGGCTGATCCAAGATGGCTCCCGGGGTCAAGATCAAGGTCAAGGTCACGGTACTACTTGTCCCGTTACGCTGTGTCCCGTTACACTCATCCAAGACGGCCGCCATGACGTCACAATCAGAGATGTAGCTCGGCACCAGGCACCGGACCCTGGACCCTGTGCCAGTAGCCATTTTTCTATTCTACTGATGACTTCGCTAGACTCCAAGGAGAAGGAAGTTCGTCCTTCCTGTTAGTGCTTTTCAGATTTCTCAGAGCATATTATTTGACTGTGTATTGATAATTTTTTTATTTCTACCTGATATAAATATTGCAAGTGTTGATTTAGTAGCAGAAAATCACTAATTAAATGTAACTTTGAATAAAATGTCATGTCTCATTATGAGTACGACTCCTTCATTGAGAGATCGGTTTCTCAGAAATAACCAGAAGCACTTGGAGAAACCACAGGAATGATCGCAAGCACACGGTTAAAACCATCAATATATTGACAAGAATAATCAGGAGCACACGAAGAAAACCATCATAATATTGACACCTAAACCCTTATTTTTGTGTCTTGGAATACGGCCCTTAGACTCGTAGCATTCTAGCCAAATATCATTGGAGCTGTTGAAACAAAAGGCAGTTGGAGCCAATGACTGTAGGAGCCAATGACTTTTAGAGTCAAAAGACTGTTGGAGTCAATGACTGATGGAGCCAATGACTATTGGAGCCAATGACTGATTGAGCCAATGACTATTGGAGCCAATGAATATTGGAGCCAATGACTGATGGAGCCAATGACTATTGGAGCCGATGAATATTGGAGCCAATGATTTATGGAACTAAAAACTGATAGATTCATAGACTGATGGAGGCATTATATCCTAACTTAACATTGAGGTTCGCGTCCTACCGAGTTGAATGTACGTGAGAATGTACCTCCTTTTCGTTAAATGAGCTTTAGTTTTGTAGAATGTGCTTCCTTTTCATTGATTGCACGTAGTAAAATATGTAGTGACTGAATATTTACTATTTCAAAACCTCTTGGTGTTACTAAAATATTTTTCAAGGTCACTTAGTCCTTTAGTATGTATAAAAATGTCACGATGGTCTAATTGAATATAATTAGCTAACGACGAAGAAGATCATGCGGTCCGGAAATGACTAGCCTATACGTCTGATATTGTTTATGAGCCAGTATCATGTCCCGGAGACACTTGGTCTATTTGTATGAATGGCTTTGTACATGAACGGCTTATAGGTTATTCAGATTATCGAAAAATTAGACTTACATGTTAAGCTAATCGGCACTGTATTTAATTAGTTGGTCAGATATATTTACTTGAGTTGTTTTTCGTAGAGTGATGATTAATAAACTCCGCGAAAGATAATGGAAAACAGAATCTAAAATTTATTTCATATTTAGTAACAACTGTCACTGGCCAAGAATCTAACCAAGGACAGGAACTGATCTAATCAATTTGTAAATTAATTATTGATTTTTTTGGTGAATTTTGTAACTTTTCCCGCATTTCTTGCTTAATAAATACAGAATTTAAAGATGGCGGCCAAATTTCTAGATGGCGGGCACCTCAGTAATAATATATGATTAATGCACTGTAGTGGGTTAGAATAAAACTAGCATGATGGTAAGACGAGTACACATTCAAGATGGTGTCCTCCATCAGACGGAAACAAGATGGTGGCAATGACCACTAGCAGGCGGTATCTCCTGGTAGCATGTACTGAACATAAAATGTCGGATCCACGATGGTCGTCAAGGTCAACATCGAAGATCAAAGTCAAGGTCAAATTTCAAGGTCTAGGTCAAATTTCAAGGTCAATGTCAATTTCAAGGTCAAGGTCAAATTTACAGGTCAAGGTAAAATTTCAAGGTCAATGTCAAATTTCAAGGTCTAGGTAAAACTTCAAGGTCATGGTCAAAGTTCCGTGTCAAGGTCAAAGTTAAAGGTCAATGACAAAGTTCAATGCCAACAGTAAAGGTTAAGGGTATGGTGAACAGAAAATTATACTAACATGTCACCAGCACACTCTAGCAAACGAAAACAAGATGACGGTCTCCAGCGGACGAAGACAAGATGGCTGACATGATGTCATACCAGCTGACGATATATACCTTGGTATTGGTAGTGGTAGGTCAGTCTGTAGGCGGCTTCTGTGGAGGAAATATCTGATGTTTTTTTGCTCTTAAAGGTTTCGAACCAAGGAAGGGAATCGAACTAACTAATAAGTATTCTAATAAGTAAATTTTATAATGAATTTTGCAATTTTTCCTGATTTTCTAACATAAAAATTATGGATTTCCAAGATGGCGTTTAAATTTCAAGATGGCGGACATGAAGTCATACTACCTGATGATATATATGCTATGAAACAAGTGGTGGGGGTCAGTCTGCCAGCAGCCACAGTGAGGGAAGGATTGGTGGCCATTTTTATTTTTTTTGCCCTCACCGGGTTCGAACCGAGGATTCCGAGCTCCATGCATAAATGTATGTTTTTGAAATATTTTTATTAACATTTTATTAATAGATTTTTATATAAATTTTAAATTTGTTTCATTAAAATCGGATAATAAATAAATATTTTCAAGATGGCGGATGTAACGGAAATTGCAACGGTGACGTCATAATCCATGATGGCGGTCATGAGATCCTTATTTCTAAAAATGGCTTATCGGAGGCTGTAGACATGGATTCTTAAGCCGTTTTTAGGAATTTCGTGGTTTCTAAAGCAAAACGACTTTTGAGGTTTTTCAAAATCCTAATTTTCGAATTTTTGTGGAATAAAACGAGAAATCTTTCCTCAAAACAGAAATTTTAGTAGGGAGAGCACACCGGTTCTGTTACACTATAAACAAAGGGACAGGTGTTTGTCTGAGCACGTGAAGGGGGGAAGGGGTTTAGCGCCACGTGGTCGGGTGGGCGTGGCACCACGTGGTCGGGTGGGCATTGCCGGGAGCCATGTGGAGGGGTCCGCAGGGGGTTGTTGACGTCACGTGAGGGGGTGTGTGTGTATGTTTATAAATGAGGAAGATAGGTAGCGCTAGTGTCGCGCGCCGGAATTATTTTTACAAGTATAAAAATGTGAGGGCGGGCGACGGTTGGATACGAACCTTCGTTTCTGGATCGTTAGTCCGTCATGCTAACCACAACAACACAAGACTATGTTGGAGAAAATAATTTCAGATGTTGTATATATGTTTATAAAATATTTTTTAAGGAGAAGGTATATTTTTTATAGTGCTAAGCGTGAAATTTAAAAACGGGTGGCCACCATGTTTATTTTTTTATAGTGGTAAGCGGTAAATTTTAACAAGGCGCATCGGCTGCTAGTCGACCGCCATGTTTTATTTTTTATAGTGCTAAGCGGGAAATTTAAAAACGGGCCGGCCGCCATGTTTATTTCAACATTGGAAAAAAAAATAATTTCGACTGCTAGGAAGTAACCAGAACAGCCAACTTTGAAAAAAAAATTAAGTAATATTATATGTATAACAATCGATTGCTGAAAGTCGCCATCTTATAGTACAGCATACCAGGCCGCCGTCTTGTAGCATATAACACCAGGCCGCCATCTTGTAGCACAGCATACCAGGCTGCCATCTTTTTTTTCTTCCCCATTTATAGTCATTGTTTTTTCATTTATCAAGTTTGAATATAAAAAAAGTATTATTTCGTTAGCCACTACTCTATGACTATAGTAGTAGTAGTAGTAGATGCCGAATTTTGAAAACACACACTGAAGTGTAGCCATGTTTTCTTATAGTACTAGACCAGTATAGTCATAGTATGCTTAATTTCGTGTGTAGCATGTCTGTCTATAATAATAAATAAAAAAAGCTATAGGCATTGCTTATGCTTATAGTGTGATAATAAAAAAAATATACTTTACGTATTTCAGCGAATTCAAACACCATGTATTTTTTTTATGTGTTCTCTTGTAGTGTGTATTGTGGAAATGAAATATTCAGTAGTATTAATTATTTAAAAAAATAATATTATTTATAATATATATCACTAAATTTTATTTAAAAAAAAGTATTCTTATGTCACTTGTCATTTAAAAGAAAAAAATGTATTTTGCATTTATAGGCATTATATATATATATATATTTAAAAAAAAAATATTTTTCCCAAGGGGTTAGAGCCGCGCAGACGACGATGTTGCGTACTCCCTCGCAGTTACCACCCCTTTTCCTTCGTCCCCCCATTGTCATTTTTTTTAAATAATGACCCAGACACTGACGCCCGCATAGGGGGAATGCGCCATTGCGACACGTGTGCGGGAATTCTTCACCCCAACCCTTGCAAGGGTCTCCAGACAGTTGCGATTAGAGACTGTTAAGGTCGGTTCACTCCACCAGTCTTCCAGATCGCTTCTAGAAATCCATGTTTTTACTGATTCTGGGAATCCCTTCCAGCTGACTAGAAGACGTGTAGGAAGTCACTTGTGGATTTTATTAATTAAATAAGTGTCTATATACTTTGTCACTTGAATTTCTTGAGAATAAAAACCGCCCTTGATTTCATTTACATCTAGATCAGACAAGTAGTATGTTCTAGGGTAACTGTTGCGTAGTTTTATCACCTTAAAAATCTCGTGGGACCAATTTACGGAATAACCTTTTGCAAATAAATCCTTATTTCTTGAGATACAAACATGATCTCCGACACTAGCTTTAAGTCGCCTGTGATCTATTTTTTTCACAACATTGTAAACCGTTTTAAGAAGAGAATTATCTTTCAGCTTGTTGGGGCTCATACCGATAGTACTATGAAATCTGCCATTGTATATTTCCATAACTTGTAGTAAGATCGGTAGCCATTTATAGTTTCCCTGAGCGCTCATTTCCGTAAACAAAAGCGATTTTAAACTTCTAATGAAGCGTTCAACTACCGAGGCCTTCAGCTCGCTGTTGGTTGAATAATGGTTAATTCCGTGTTCTTTCATCTATTTATGAAATCTTCTGTTATAAAATTTGGTACCGCGGTCTGAGTGCACGTGAGTGAAACCTCCAGAATCCTTTAGAATACGTTTCATAGCTAAAGCCACAATCTCCGCAGTTTTTTTCAGTACCGGAACCGCGTAAGCCCGCTTGGAGTAAACATCAATCGCAACCAATATGTATCTGAATCCTTTATTCGCACGGTGATAAGGTTGCATTTCCACCAAATCGATCTGTAAAAGATCGCCGAGACCATTAGTGATTACATGTATCCGAGGAAATACTTTGCGTGCACTTTTGTGAAGTTCAAATGCAATACTGCATCTGGCAGTCTTTTTTTTTACTTAATTTTTTTTAATGTAGCCAGATTCAATGAGTTCTTCTAGTATGGCCAACACTTAATTTGAATGGCTTGTGTTCCCGGATTGTTGCGATGCAAGTAATAATCTAAGCCGATCACATAATTCATTTACCGAGTTCCAGTAAACATATTCCTTTCGACGATTTAAATCTAGTTTTTCAACTAAACCACTGCCTTCATGGGAAGCAATGACGGGACAAAGATCCTTAATGAGCCCGAACTTTTCATGATCGGTGTTTTTATATGGTTTGTATGACGCATTATATCTTTTATAACACACACTAGTAGACCGCAACAAGCGTGTGTATTGACGCAATGCAGCTTCTGAATACACCTTAGGTTCTTTCGAAAACAATAGCTCATATAATCCCGGCGAAGGTTGTATTAGTTCATCATCTATGCGAAGTAAATTATTAGGTAGGAAAAAAACTTCCGTATTTCCCAAGAACCAGCGATTCTTGCGTTTGTAAATTCCGTAGGTCGTATCGTTTATTTTAGAATTGAATCCGGTTAGGTAGGACCGGGCTTCCTCACCCAACGGCTCACATGACGCAGCCGAGCGTTTACCGGAATGAACAATCAGTGGTAAATCATCATCATCTTCTTCACCTTCGCTAGAGAAAGTCTTAATCTCAGGTTTAGCGATAGGTGTAGCGGATTCTTTTTTCACCTCAGCCGATAAATTATCCGCGGCAGCAGAAGAACTCTAGAGACGCGATGTGATCGGTTTGAATACCTGTTCATTAACTGCATCCCGCGCCAGGCGCGCGCGTTTGGCCAGCAAATATTTTTCACGAAGGTTTTGTATGATGTGATGGATCTTTCTTGCTTCTGAAGCCATGACTGACTTATGTGAGCATAAATAAAGGCTTTTATACATTAAGTATGCCTTTGAAGCGCAGTAGCTGTAGTTGGTATAATGGGAAGCTCAACCGGTACGGTAATACGCGGAAGCGGAGTTGAAGATGGTCTTACACCAGACAAATTCAGCGACTGACCTCTTAAAACCGGAAGCGATACAGACGGTGACTGTGCCGGCTGGTTTTCAGTTCTGTCCGCTAGCTTACTTCCCAATAGGTTATACAATAGGTCTAGACGATTTCTCATTGCATTCAAGCTTTGATTAACAATATGTGGAAACTGAGAACATGAATTAGCTCCACTAACAAGACTATCAACTTTATCCTCAATACTCGATAGAGACTCCTTAATAAATTTAGCATTATCTTGGCGTAGAGAACTCATCAAAGTATTAAATTGAAATTCTATACTGGACACTATTTCCTTACTTACAAGCTTCGGATGCTCGCCCACGAGTGTTAAAAGCTCTGTAAACGTCGCGCGATCCGTGGCATCAACCTGCCTTAGGTACGCAGTCGTATCAGATTGTTTTTCGTTTGTAGACACCAAAGCATTTTTGATTGCTTCAAAGTGTTGTTTGTGTATATATAAACCCTCGTTGTGTTTAGTCAGAAAAATATTCTTTAGCTCGCTAAAGTTCCTATTGCAACCACCACTTGACAGAGCCTTCAACAGCTCTAGAATCTTGGCAAATGACTCGCGCGTATCGCTATCTGCCTGACGCAAGTAACTTCCCATTCCCCTTTGCAAGTCACGTGACGAGCTAACGAGATCCTTCACATCCGTAAAAATAACTTTCAGCTCATCACTACTGACATATACCAGATTTTTCAACTCGTGTAAAACTTCCTTCTCGGGTAAATTTCCTCGAATTTTATCTAAAACATCTGTACTCTTCTTTTCAAACTGATGTAGATATGTTAGCAAATTGTTATTAAGATCCTGTGCGTATGAGAGACTGTTTTTTAGTAGACCAAAGTCTTTTTCTAAATTATTCGCCATCGTACTAATTGCATGTGCGGTGGCACCGGAAGCTACATCTACGTAATTCTTTGTGGCAGCATCTGCCGCATCACGTGGATCGCCTACACCGCGCAAACGTTTCCCGCCAACCTGACAGTGCCCATCTTCCATAAGAGTCAGACATGACTGTCGCCGACGTTTATTCCCGCCGCTCCCAAATTTGGAGATGCCCAAGTTCATTCTTCACGAAGGTAACACTATGAAGTGATCGAAGCCACAGCGATATCGACCCTTTTGTAGAGGAAAATCCTTACCTATTACTAGGAAACCATAACCATCATTGCTATTCCAACAGCAAGCACAAACATCTTTAAATTTATCGAATGACATGTCGGTTGTGACGTGCTCGTGGTAAACATGTTGAAGATTTAGAAGATCCATTTTAAATAAAATTATCAAATTAGCATTATCCCGAACCAACTGTTTTCGGGTTTGGCTATACTTTTGAATTAAATAAAAACAATCGCACAAGAAAGTCGCCCCATGGAAAAATACTGTTGAACTATTGCCTGTTTTTCACACCCTATGTCATCGAAAATTATAATCGAATTTGGTAGCACTTTGCTTGGCGGCACTACCTCTTCATTTTCACGAAATAGAAAAAAATTATTACCTTGAACATGAGACAACACCTGCGCTAAACGTTTATATTTTGGTTGTTCTATGCTCTTGCTATACAATTAAATATTCTCGAAACACACTCCGTTAGGATGTTGTATAAGTGAAAGTAAAATACATGTTTTCCCGCTGTTTGAAGGTCCGGCAATTATACATCTTGTGGCATTCGGAAACAGCGGTCCGTGTTGTTGTTCTCGTTTGCTTATAAAATCATTGTGAATAATTTCGATCGGAAGACTGTCATGTTGAGGGATTACTTCCAACGTTACAACTGAAGCGTAAAAAGTATAAAACCGTCTTATTTATACCCCCCAAAGTCATTACGCTGATATGCGTCATGCTGGAAGGTCTTATTAACTCTGCCATAAATAAATTACCTTTCGAGCTACATTTGCCAACTTATCAGTACTGTGGGCCCGGTACAAAACTTGAAAAACGTTTAGCACGCGGAGACCCAGGCAAAAATCAATTAGATAGAGCGTGCAAAGAACACGATATTTCATACGCAAAGAGTAACAATTTGGAGAACAGACATCAAGCGGACCGTATTTTAACACTTAAAGCTAAACAAATTGCACAGAACCCTCAAACTAAGCTAGGTGAAAAGATCGCGGCTTGGAGCATAAGTAAAATAATGAGTGTTAAGCGTAAACTAGGAGCCGGCATAAGAGTCGCAAAGAAAATAAATAAATAAAAGTGATAAAAAGGGCAGTGTTATACCATTTCTATTTCCAGCTCTGGCAGCGCTCGGTTCTTTGATCGGTTGCGCAGCCGGAATCGCAAAGAGCGTGACAACCGCTAATAATCAGACAAAATTGTTGCAACAAAATGCACAACATCACAGACATATTCAGGCCTTAACAAATCAAAGCAAAAATGGTGCGGGCTTTTTTACGACCATTCAAAGCCGTTGGAGGAGGCGTGGGAGGACGCAGCCACAGCCGCCGCCGCCGGAAACGGAAGGGGGGACAGGGAAGGGTGGGACGCTATTAACACTGCCACACGACCTCACACGGGGAAGGGGCGCTCTCGCCACAGCGACTAAGAAAGCAGTAAAAAAAAATGAGGAAAGGGTGATTTTAGCCTTGCCTCACAGACCGCTAACTACAACGGATTTAGAAAATGCGGTATTCAAGTTGAAAATCAAAAATTTCCGAGGCGTTTTCATGAGAGATAACTTACCTTTAAAACCGAAACAGTACGAGTGCGGGATAATTAATCTAGACGTATCGACAGAAAAAGGAACTCACTGGGTTGATATAAAAAGTCTGGCAGCACTGCGCTGTATTATGACAGCTATGGCGACCTCAGACCGCCTCCGGAAGTAAGAAAGTATCTGAAAGGCACGATGTTAAGTTACAATTACAATAGACAACAGACGATCAAATCGTGGAATTGCAGTCATTTATGTTTAAGATTTCTCGTGTCCGCGTATAAGAAGAAAAATAAATAATTTCAAACAGCACAGATACACCAGCCATTGACGCGTCCAGTCTATACCAGAGTGCAACATATCCTGGTGATCCATACTGTAGTGCAAGCTAACCTGTATCCTGGTGATCTATACTGTAGTGCAAGCTAACCTGAAATGTCAATTTCACTTATATTAACGGGAAAGAATTCGGAATTGCGGTCCGTATATATTCCACCCCTTGACCTTATGAATGGAGAGTGGCAGATTGGGCTAATCGACTTTCAAACATACCATTCCATTCCGAACGTTGACGAAAAAAACAAAAAATTCCGTTTTTCGAAAAACAATGGTCCTGTGTCTCAAATTATTCTTCCTGTCGGAAGTTATGAAATTTCAGATTTGGAAAGTTACATCGGAGATCTGTTAGCACACGATGCGACATTTATTTTGAGAGGCAACCCTAATACATTGCAATGTAATATGCATTGTAATTACGATATCCATTTTACAGGAAGCGATACGATCGGAAAAATGCTCGGTTTTGAACATAAAATTTACGTGGCAGGTCGAATGCATGAGTCAACACAACCGGTCAATATTTTCCCTGTATCGGTCATACGTATAGATACAAATATCGTGGGCTCCAGCTATTTAAACGGACAACATAGCTTGAGCATACACGAGTTTTACCCCAGCGTCCCGCCTGGTTATAAGGTCATTGAAGTACCTAAATCTGTCATATACGTTCCGGTGATCGTTAAACGAATACACGAGTTGTCTGTGAGGATAGTCGACAAAAACGGGAAGCTCATCGATTTTAGAGGCGAAGAAATAACGTTACGTCTGCATTAAAAAAAAATATGGGAGTGAATTACTTTGGCATTCATAAAGGCTCCAGCGGTTTCGAAGGCAGACCCAGTAGTCAGCGAGACGCCAAGCGGTTAACACGTAAAAATATACGTTTTCTCAAGAAACTAGGATTCAAAGTATTCCAAAATGGATTCCAGCATTCTCCAAGTCGACCAGCCAATTCAATTTGAAAATGATATCACGAAAATGGAAATACATAGCTACCGGCCATTCATTTCGGGTCCTTATGATTTAAATTCCGAGATACGTATCGCAATCCAGAATTCTAATATTGATTGTCTGCCTTGCAAAAGCCTGTTAAGAATCCGCGGAAAATTCGTCAAACCAGATGGCTAGGCTGCTACATACGCAAAAATGGTCAGAAATGGAATTTTACACATGTTTAACAGAATTTCGTACGAGGTAAATAATTTACAGATAGATGAATGTCGTGACATTGGATTAGTCACTACGATTAAAAACTATCTTTCGCTAACTCCCAGTAAAAAAGCAGTTTCCAAGATGGTCGGCTAGGTCTTGTCTGAAGACTATAGTGTACCCATTAATGCAAACAGCGATTTTGAAATATGCGTGCCTTTGAGTAATCTCATGGGATTTTTCGAAGATTAAAAACACGTTTTAGTTAACGTTCGACAAGAATTAGTGTTACTGGTTTCAAACTCTCAGAACAACGTGGTGTTAGACATGGCAGCGCAACCGTTGCCTGTGAAACTAACACTGATGAGCATCGATTGGCTAATGCCTCATGTAACCGTTTCTACCGCACAGAGGATTCGTTTGCTTAAAATGGTTGAAAAAGGAAAAAACATAGACATTGCTTTCCGATCCTGGAGCCTCGAAACATATCCGGCCCTGCCGCAATCTCAATCGGTACATTGGTCCATGAAAACATCATTTAATACGGAAAAGCCTAGATATATAATAGTCGCATTTCAAATGGGTAGGCAAAACAACGTCGCCGGTGATAAATCAAAGTTTGATCATGTTGACATTAAGAATGTGAAAGTTTTTTTGAATTCAGAATCCTATCCGTACACAAACCTGGATAGTAATTTTCCTAATGATAGCTATCTGCTGGTGTATAACATGTACGCGGAATTTCAAGACTCATATTACGGTCGTCAATCATCACCACTTCTCGACCCGGAGAAATTTAAAGATATGGCTCCTCTCTTTGTGTTTGATGTGTCTAAACAGAACGATAAGATGATTGGAGGAGTCGTGGATTGTAGAATAGAAATTACCACAACGAGAAATATTCCAGTCGGCACTCAAGCATTCGAACTAATTCTGCACGATCAATTGGTTTCGTATAACCCGAGAGACAAATCTATTAAAATTATAATGTAATGAAAGTGATAACGCAGTTTTCCTGGGACGTCATGCTGTATGCCAACCTCCAGGGATGCTATTCTCAGCACGGTTTCGTCTTAAAAGAGATAAGCCTGGCAAATAATGGAGGGGAGATAATTACGAGAACATTTCAGCCGCCATATTCGTGGAAATACCTCCACAGAAATTACCAGAGAACAAATTCTTGGTTAACTAGACATTTCCACGGCATCCATTGGGATGACGGTCTGTTTCCGTATACTTCGTTGCAAAACATCCTGTCAGGACATATTAGCGGAACCGTAATGGTGGCAGGCGTAGAGCATAAAAGGTGGCTTGCAAAGTTGTGTAAAAAACACGTTAATATTCAGGATGCTCAGACCGAGCTCGGATGTCTGTCACTGAAAGAACTGAATAAAATGTATACGCAAGATAATAGCCATGCACGGCCCGTTATGTCACGACGTAACGCTGCGCTGCTTAGGGCTTGGGCGTTGGAGCATTGCCAAGCGACGCCAGACCCTGGTTGCTCCCCCCCCCCCCCCCGATGCTATAAATTGAACGTGTCGCTCATAGGGAGGGGGAGCCTGGTGGGGTTGCCACCCTCGGTGCTATAAATGGAACGCGTCGTTCGTAGGGGAGCCTAGTCACTCTCCAAGCCACTCTTCGTGCAAAATGCAGTTCAATCCGGCAATTTCGTATCGGGATGTGTCGCTCGGCTGCGGTCGGTTGATCTTCGAGACGGCGGACGATCGGCAGTAGTTGCACGTGTGCACAACGTTGGGACACCTGGTTCGCGACGACGCAAGGACTAGGAAGTAATAAAGCTGCCTTGCACTCAGAAAAACTGTAGCGTAAGACTCCTACAGCCGGACACACACCTCCCATGCTCTCCGGAAGCTCTGCTCGTCGAGGCCGCAGATGAGGTGGTGCAGGTGTGGCCCGGCCAGGAGCAAGGTTTTGTTGAGTTCGAGCTTCATCGTCCCAACGGCACGGTGGTTGCCTGGAGTGAATCGTGTGATTCGTTCACACATTCAACATTCCTCGACGGGGGCAACCACTCGTGTAGTGTGCCGTGCAACCCGGACGTCTGCGACATCCCAACACCGGTCGGCTCCGACGACGAGGAGGAGGACGACGGCCGCCGTCGTGGCTAGACTTCAGCCACCAGCCGCCAGCCGCCAACCGCCACCCGCCAACCGCCAACCGCCACCCACCCACCAGCTGCCACCCGCCAGCCGCCCGTCTTCGCCAGTAACAGCTCCGGTGAGTGACGTCCGCCATGTTTCCACCCGTCTGGGGTCGAGACCCCATCAAGACCAAGAGGGAAAAGTCTAGAAACATCCGCGGGCCGTATCCCGCAGGCTTAAGACTAGCTTCCGGTGAACATGTGGACGTTCCCATGCCGCTGTTCGAGGATGTTCGTTATTTAGATAGGAACCCAGAACAATTGTCAGATGATGGTTTTAGTGATAATCAAAGTGACCAAAACTTCTATGACATTCCTATTTCTTTGGCTTCGCGCCGATGGCGAGAAAAAGCGAAGAAACACAGAATAGCGGATCCTAGGTTAACTGACACTTTACCGCAGATAATGTACGACTGTCAAGAAACTAGATATCTTTACGTGCATTCTAGCCTGCACTGTGTCGAATACCGTGTTAGATATTACGACATTGAGAAGGATTGTGAACGTCTGCCTGTATACTTTGAATCGTTTCGTGATAATATTCATTATCGCATGTGTTGGGATAAATCATTCCCATATACTACCATGAGACTGTTAACATCATTGCACTGTGAAGATAAGAACTGTTACGTGCACTTATGCCATTCGCTGGCTAAACATACAACAACCATTGATGAACTCAGGACCTCTAGAGTTAAAAATGATGAAACTTTCATAGAGCGCTGTACCAGAACCGATCATTGTCGGAAGAAAACGTACAATGTTTTGTTGGGAGACGATGATGACCTGAACACACAATGTGTAGGACACCTATGTTCTATTTACCGTGCAAAAGTAATAAAAGAGTCCAACTTTTCAGTGTCTAAATCATTACCTCTTGCGCCATATGTCGGATTCAAGCTATCGACGAAATGTAAACTTTTCTAAAAAATAAAAAAAATAAACCATGAACTGTTGTGAGTCAGCGTGTTGTAACACCCTCTGTGAATACATTGCAAGTTTATTTATGGAAGCCATACATATAATTGCTAAAAGACAAACAGAGTCTCAGCTCAGTGTGGAGTGAGCCTCGGTCGAGTAAACATGTCGTTTAATCCGGGTAACCATTATGAAAACCTGTCTCGTGGTTTATCTATGGTGGAGTACTCAATCTGGAATAATGGCATCCTGAAGAACTATGTGGAGAGTTGTGACGGTCACTTTCACACTGTTCAGATTATAAACCCGGACACTAACGATTTACCCCTGGAAGTTAATCAGTGCAATTCGTACGGACGTTGTGCAGTTAATTACATGCGAAAAGACATGCCATTGCCTTGCAGCGTCGACGAAGTCTACAATCATGCCTTGAAAATGCCAGAACTGCATTCACCCGACTGTGCATCAGCTATCATCGAGGCTGCGAAACCAGTGCGCAAGAAATGTCAGCGGAGATTGCCCGCAACGTATGCACCGCGCAAGACTCGAACCTGAGACCTCAGCCATCTGGGACCCGTCAGTCAAGATGGTGATCACAACGTTCAGCAGAACCAGCACGAAAGAGACCTAAGCAATGCCAAAATAGCCCTACGTACTCTACTCATAGAAATGTATAACAAACTGTAAGTTGTATGACTTGTGCTTTATTAATTTAATACGTGGTTTTTGTGGAAAAAACCTCTTCATATAAATGTTTTGTTGTAATTTAAAACACACATAAGTGTGGTCTAATATGAAAAGTAATCTACGTATGTTTGGACTCTGATTAAAGAGTCATAATTTTTTTAAAAATTTAATACGTGGTTTTTATGAAAAAAAACCCTTCATGTAAGTGTTTTGTTGTAATTTAAAACACACATAAGTGTGGTCTAATATGAAAAGTAATCTACGTATGTTTGGACTCATATTTTTTTTAAAATTTAATACGTGGTTTTTGTGAAATAAAAATCTCTTCATATCAATTATTTGTTGTAATTTAAAACACACATAAGTGTGGTCTAATATCTAATGATTTATATGTAATTATGTAATTTTGGACTCTGATTAAAGAGTCATAATTTTTTTATGTGTGTAATTTATTTATTGTATGAGGAGTGGTTTGAAGAGTGACTTTTGAATAAAAACTGTAAATGTTATTACTTATTAGATTATTTGAATACTAGCTTGTTCATTGTGTTACTGGGGTGAGATCCATCTGGAGGGAGGGGTGGTAAGTTGTAAAAAAAAAAAATAACCAGACGCAACGCGCTGCGGCGTGAGGGCTCCCAGAGTAAAAAATAATAAATAAAAAAATATGCTGGCAGCCATTTTGAAAGATTCGTTTGATATATAAATGGCACAGACTGTGAGGGAACACAGTCTCTGCTACCTCGACGAGCAGAGCTGTGCCTCCAGTTTTTTCCAGCAAAGGTAAGATAGATAGATACAATTTACTGTAAATGTATTTACTATGCTGTTTGTAATGTTAGGATGATATTATTATCATTTTGATTGGAAATATTCTTTTTTTCATTTAACATGAAAATAATATCTTACTAAGCTGTTTGTAATGTTAGGATGATATTATCATTTTGAATGGAAATATTCTTTTTTTCATTTAACATGAAAATAATATCTTACTAAGCTGTTTGTAATGTTAGGATAATATTATTATCATTTTGAATGGAAATAATCTTTTTTTCATTTAACATGAAAATAATATTAAACTTAAACTTTCTTCACCTTTTACTACCACACATTGTTTTCGCATTCACCATCTATAATTTATTATCGTTTCCTATTCATTAATACATAAATGTTTTTTTTTTTTAGAACATATTTACATCTAGAGATATTCTCTAATTTTTTTTTTTCCTATCTTGCAAACGGATGGGAGATTTCGTGTACTATCTAACATTGTTTTCTGAAGGAAAAAAAATTAATTTAAAAATATTATGTCAAACCCATACACCATAAATACGTTTACTAAATTTTATTCTTTTCTTTTTGTTTTAGCTTTGTGCTCACTGTTGAACGTAATTTCCCTCTCTCTCTTTCTTTATTTTCTATCTCTTTTCTCTTACTATGTCTTCCCGTTCTTCTTCCCCCGAGGCAAAGCGACTCCGTCTTAATGAAGCTGGGCCTTCTATCCCTGACTCTCGCGATGGTGGGCGGGGTTCAGGGGTGGAGTTGGCGCAGGGGCCCGACATCTTGCCTCGCCTGGAGGGTGTTACCTTGAACACTGCATTTGCTAACAAGATAGTGGACTTTCTAATTGGAAATGATATTGAAAATGTCGATCCGGACTTGGACCGGTTTCTACAGAGATGTAGGGTTCCCTTTCTGGACTTAACTAACGAATTAATTCGCCCCTTTAAAGTTTACGTTTCACTCTCGGCTTCATTTATTAAGGAATCTGCGGAGGGAAACGAGAGTGAAACTTTTCATTTCACAACTCACTCAACCGCGATACTGCACTCTGATGAGGTAGGGGAAATCTATGATTCAACATTCATTCCGGAAATCAATAAACACGTTAGTGATTTCGGTGCGCGTGGCAGTAGCTGGGCTCTCAAAAGATTGATTAACATGGATGTACATGTTTCAAGCTATAGAGTTTTCACGGTTGGCGCAGCACACACGAAATTGCCGGCTTTTTTGTCCAATAGGAAAGCTTGTGTTTACATTGAGTGTCCCGAGCAGCACTGTTTCCTGTATGCCGTCATGGCAGGTGTGTCGACGGTGAAAGGCAATCTAACTCGAGCCACTTTGTATCCAAATCCACTCGTGTATTTTAATACAAATGGCATGACGTTTCCCTCCACTCTGCATCAGATTAAAAAATTTGAGAGGAACAATGATATTTCCATTAATGTTTACGCTTGCGTAGATTCTAAGGGGAATATCGTTGACGAATGTTTTAGTGGCAAATCTGAATCCTCGATCCAGCCTCTTCGCGTATCCTCTGAGCGAAGAGAGAGACATGTAAATATATTGGCGATTCGTTCGAGTGGCGCGACAGAGCACCTACATTTTGTTTACATAAAATCAATGTCCAGATTATTGCATTCACAATTGTCCAAGACGCAACATAAGAAATGGATTTGCGAGCGCTGTCTTCAGTATTTTACAAGCGAAGACAGATTAAATTCACAAATGTTCTCTGCAGCCAGCATCAAGCAGTGCGGACCTGTTTCCCTACAGAAGAGAACAAGTATTTGCAATTTACAAACTTTGCAAAACAGGACCGCCTAGGCTTTATTGCGTACTGTGACACTGAGTGTTACCTGAAGCCTTTCTCCACCTGTTTGCCCGCTGACGAGTCTTCTAGCACTACGCGGGTAAACGAACACGTGCCTTATGCATGTAGCATTTTGTTAGTATGTGGGTACGATAGCTCTTTGACCAAGTATGTGCAATTCGAGGGTGATAATTGTATTGCTGAAATGATCGCAGAATTAGTTTCAATGACACAGTGGGTCTGCGATATTTATTCAAACATCATTACTATTAAGACACCGACCCCGGCCGTCTCTGCATGGCTTGCGAGTCAAACACATTGCCATATCTGTCAGAAGGTATTGGCTGGGCAGACGGTGCTCGATCACTGCCATTTGACTGGTGAAATACGTGGTTATGCCCATTGCAAATGCAACCTGGCTTTCAGGTTGCAAAAGAATCAACTTGTCGCGGTTTTTAATAATTTGCAAAATTACGATGCCCACTTTTTAATGCAACATTTAGTTTTGCGGCGGATTGCACAGCCGGATGGTTCCTTTGTTGTGGAGAACCCCGGCAGTGTCAAAGTCCTTGGAGTTACAATGGAGAGCTACAAGTGCATTACAAAATACATACCCATTTCAGATAATGCGCAAGGAGACATGCACACTGTGCGTCTTAGATTCATAGATTCACTTAACTTTTTAAATTCATCTCTGGAAACTCTCGCTGGCAATCTCACGCCACATAAATTGAAAGTCACCCGTTCAATGTTTCCAGATGACGCACAGTTTCAGTTAGCTACTCGTAAAGGTGTGTTTCCCTATGATTTTGTTAAATCTAGTGAACAATTGCAGACTGCCTCGCTACCCCCTAAGGAAGCGTTCCACAATGTAATGAGTGGCACGGACGTGAGTGATATGGACTATACTCACGCTCAAAATGCTTGGGACGTCTTCCATTGTGCCACATTGAAAGAGTACGCACTTAGTTATCTTAAGGTGGATACTTGTTTGCTGGCCAACATATTCGAGTTGTTTCGTTTCATTTGCTTACAATATTATTCATTAGATCCTGCCCATTACATTACCGCTCCCTCGCTCACATGGGATGCACTTTTATTTAAAACCGGTGCACGTCTTGAGCTGATAACCGACCCGGATATATACCTCTTCCTAGAGTCAGCCGTTCGTGGAGGTATAACAAACGTAAGTAGACGTCACGCGAAAGCCAATAATGTTCACATGTCCACTCACGACCCGAGCCTTCCGTCTTCGTACATCTGCTATTTCGATGTAAATGCTTTGTATGCTCACACAATGTTAGATAAACTTCCTGTGGGCAAATTTGAGTAGGTTCCCAGGGATGAGTATGCGAGTTGGGATTTCAACGCCATTGACATAGATGGCGATACGTCATATTTCGCGGAAGTGGATTTGACCTTTCCTGATGATTGTCACGACCGCCTATCAGATCTGCCTCTAGCTTCTGTGAATGGCGTACCGCCAAATGGGCGAATGAGTAAATTATTGTTAACTCTCACACCGCGTAATAATTATGTTGTCCATGCTAATCACTGCGGCACTACGTTCGGTATGGGGCGGTCATCGGCCAGGTTCACTGCGTGCTGCGGTTTGAACAGGCGGCCTGGATGAAAGATTACATAACCTTAAATGCTGAGCGTCGTGCCGAGGCTGCGAATCCCTTCGAAAAATCGTTTTTTAAGTTACTATTGAATGCAGTGTACGGTAAAAGTTTAGAGGATTCTAGAAAACACAGAGACATTCGCATCACTTTGTGTTACGAAAGTATTTATGGGGCAGCTGAGCTGATTGGTCGTCCGACATTCAAGGCTCGGCAAATTGTCGAAGAAAATCTAGCTCTCATAGAGTTGCAGAAAGGTTCGATAACCTTCGATAAACCTTTTTACACGGGTGTCGCCATTTTAGATTTGTCAAAATTGATTTTATACAACTTTCATTATAACTACATGCAAAAAAAATTCCCTCCACAGTCTCTGCATCTCTTGTACTCGGACACTGATTCGTTTATTTACCACGTTCAGTGTGATAACGTTTATGATTCCATTCGACCCGACTTAGCTTCACGTTTCGACACATCAAATTATGTGCCAGGTAATGATCAACGCTTCCCCTTAGTCAACAATGGTGTAACAGGGGTGATGAAAGATGAAGCCGCTGGCAAGATCATTATGGAATACATGGATCTTCGTCCGAAACTCTACGCATACAAGATGGAGGATGGTTATTGTATGCGTAAAGCGAAACGAGTTAAGGCCAACGTAATCCGATCACTTCTGTTCCCTCATTACCTGGATTGCTTGCTTACAAATTCCTGGATTCTAGGCAGTCAATACCATTTCCTTTCTGAAGACGGTGTCAGCACATTACCTTGGGGGCATAAAGATCTGTGTCCTTCTAAAACTCGTGCCTCGCCCGATCCCTCCTAATAAATGTACATATTTCCATTTTTTCCCCTCTGATTACGTTCACCAGTGAGACGAACACTGCTGATGTAACCTCCAAGCAGTGGTTGCAGGAACACAACAGTGCTCACCACTCCTCCCCTTCTCGGAGGGGCTTCATGTGTATATATATGTGTGTGTGTGGGCGTTGAAGGCAAACAACAGCGCTTCTTTCGCCTCCCCCCACACACAAAAGAAAAAAAACTTATCCTGAGAGGGGTGTGTTCACCTCCCCCCACCGCGCCGCGCCATGATCCTTTCCATTATGCATGTGGAGAGAAAAACCGTCGGTATGTTAAAGAAAATGTGTAGAGATGTTTGAAAAATAAATATTCCCTGTTACCATGATAGCTTGCATATTATTCATTCTATCCTGATTTAACTTTAAAAAAAAATACAAGTCTGTTTCAAGTTGCCTCTCAAAGTATATTCAATATATCATGATTTAATGTAAAAATAAAAGTTTGTTTCAAGTTGCCTCTCAAAGTATATTCAATCTATCCTAATTAAATGTAAAAAAAAAATATTCCCCTGTTTTTTTTTTTAATTTATATAAATCGTCCTCTTGATAGGATGCCTGAAATATGTGTGATGTTTTACAGATCTCCTCAACCCCAGACAATGGAACGGATCCCATCAGCGTTGGCGGCCTCTTTCTTCGAGGAAGAGGTGGAGGAGGGGACCAGTATACCAGCCGACATTGCGGCAGCCTTCTTCGCAGAAGACCTGCTGGAAGGGCCGTCATCTCCCCCTCCTCCTCCTCCAACACCGCCGACCAAGACTTCGCCGCTGCTGTTGGTGGCGGGCCCCTCTGGGACATGTCCCTGGGGTCGGCCGCTAACAGCCGACAAAAAAGAGGGGTCCGGCTACCTGCTACGAACCAGCAGGTGCCGGCTCTGCCTAGCGGCAAAGTCGTGGCCAAGCTGATGGCTATGGACGCCCAGTGGGGTAGGTGAGGGGATAAGAAATATTTTTTTTTTAACTAAGTAATATCGTTGTGTTGACTACATTATTTCAATATCCATTATGTGTTACTTGTGGCTGGTAACTTAGTATGCAGAAAATTGGTAATACGTGTAAAGAACTATGGGGTCACGGTAGACTGCTGTTAAGGTTTAAAACACGTTTTGTTTGGAAAAATACACGTAATATTTAATATAATTTTGTAGCAATGCGCTACTCGTAAAAAAAATGCTGTGAGAAAAAATATATACATACATTATAGTTTAACAGAAACATTTACGTAAACGAGACTATGGCAAAATATTATTATTACAAGTTACTTTTACCTGGTATTAATCAAATGGCAGGTACAGGTAACTAACACACCAGGTAGACGTAATATTTTTTTTAAGTGTTGGGGAAATATATATTTTAACTTTGGAAGAAATTACATTTGTATACAGTTCTCTGCGGCTGCAGCCGCCACCCCTCTGCGAGCCGCTTCCCTATGCAGGCGCCAGTGTCTGGGTCATTATTTAAAAAAAAAATGACAATGGGAGGACGAAGGAAAAAAGGGGTATAACTGCGAGGGAGTACGCGCCATCGTCGTCTGCGCGGCTCCAACCCCTTGGGAAATTTTTTTTTTTAAATAATGCCTATAAATGCACAATACATTTTTTTTCTTTTAAATGACAAGTGATGTAATAAGCATACTTTTTTTTTAAATCAAATTTGGTGATATATATTATAAATAATATTATTTTTTTGAAGTTATTAATACTACTGTATATTTCATTTCCACAATACACACTACGAGAGAAATTTATGTCTTTAACACATAAAAAAAACACGGTGTTTGAATTCGCTGAAATACGTAAAGTATAATTTTTTTTACTATTATGCTATAAGCATAAGTAATGCCTATAGCTTTTTTTATTTATTATTATAGACGGACATGCTACACACCAAATTAAGCATACTATGACTTTACTGGTCTAGTACTATAAGAAAACATGGCTACACTTCAGTGTGTGTTTTCAAAATTTGGTATCTACTACTACTATAGTCATAGAGTAGTGGCTGACGAAATAATACTTTTTTTATATTGAAACTTAAGAAATGAAAAAACAATAACTATAAATTGGGAAGAAAAAAAAGATGGCGGCCTGGTATGCTGTGCTGCAAGATGGCGGCCTGGTGTGCTATGCTACAAGATGGCGGCCTGGTATGCTGTACTACAAGATGGCGACTTTCAGCAATCGATTGTCATACATATAATATTATTTAATATTTTTTTCAAAGTTGGCTGTTCTGGTTACTTCCTAGCAGTCGAAATAATAATTTTTTTTCCAATGTTGAAATAAACATGGCGGCCGGCCCGTATTTAAATTTCCCGCTTAGTACTATAAAAAATATAACATGGGGGCCGACTAGCAGCCGACATCATACATTTTTTTAAAATTTCCCGCCGTTTAAATTTGCCGACTAGCACTATAAAAAAAAAACATGGCGGCCACATAGCAGCCAATGCGCCTCGTTTAAATTTACCGCTTATCACTATAAAAAAATAAACAAGGCGGCCGCCACTATATATTTTTTTAAATTTCCTGCCTTTTAAATTTGCCGACTAGCACTATAAAAAAACATGGCGGCCGCATAAAATTTACCGCTTACCACTATAAAAAAATAAACATGGCGGCCGGCCCGTTTTTAATTTTCCCGCTTAGCACTATAAAAAAAATAAACATGGCGGCCGCATAGCAGCTTATGCGCCTCGTTTAAATTTACCGCTTACCACTATATAAAAATTAACATGGCGGCCGCCCGTTTTTAAATTTCATGCTTAGCACTATAAAAAATATACCTTCCTTTTTAAAAAAATATTTTATAAGCATATATACAACATCTGAAATTATCTTCTCTAACATGGTCTTGTGGTCCTGTGGTTAGCATGACGGACTAACGATCCAGAAACAAAGGTTCGAATCCAACCGTCGCCCGCCCTCACATTTTTATACTTGTAAAAATAATTCCGGTGCGCGACACTAGTGCTACCTATCTTCCTCATTTAGAAACATACACACACACCCCCTCCATGTGATGTCAACAACCCCCTGCGGACCCCTCCACATGGCTCCCGGCAACGCCCACCCTACCACGTGGTGTCACGCCCACCCGACCACGTGGTGCCATGCCCCCCCACGTGCTCAGACAAACACCTGTCCTTTTGTTTATAGTGTAACAGAACCGGCATGCTCCCCCTACTAATTTTTGAGTCTTTTGAGGAATTTTTGAGGAATTTTTGAGTCCAATATGGCCACCATGGTGTCACAATCCAAGATGGTGGCTCGGCACCAGGCACCACAGCCAGAAGCCAGGCGCGGTAGCCCCATTTACATACTACTCAAGCTATGGCTAACTCCACCTCATATGCCCAGAAGAGTCAAGTGGGCGAGGTCAGCAGAGCGAGCTGGCTGTGAGGAGAGTTCACTGCGGCCAAGCCATGGCTAACTTCGCCTCATACGCCCAGAAGAGTCCAGTGGGTGAGGTCAGCAGAGCGATCAGGCTGTGAGGTGGGTTCACTGCGGCCAAGCCATGTCTAACTCCAACTCATACGCCCAGAAGAGTCCAGTGGGTGTGATCAGCAGAGCGAGCAGGCTGTGAGGAGGGTTCACTGCGGCCAAGCCATGGCTAACTCCACCTCATACGTCCAGAAGAGACGAGTGGGTGAGGTCAGCAGAGCGAGCAGGCTGTGAGGAGGGTTCAATGTGGCCAAGCCATGGCAAACTCTGTGTCACACACCCAGAAGAGTCCAGTGGGTGAGGTCAATAGGGCAAGCTGACCCTGTGGAAGTCTCACTGGAACTTGACTAGAAGAGTCCAATTATTGAAGTTAGAATGGAAAAAAGACCCTACAGAAGGGTTACTGTGGCCAGGTCACTGTACATTCTTCCTCATATGCCCATAAGAGTACATTGTGCATGATCATCAGGGTGGGCAGGCACTGTGGAAGACTCACTGTGGCCAGGCCACTACTCACTCTACATCACACATCCTGGAGAGTCCAGAGGACATGGTCAGCAGGTAAAGCAGACAAGTGGAAGGCTTGTCATTGTTAGACCACTGCTCACGCTGCCTCGAAAGCCTTGAAAAGTATAGTGGGTGAGGTCAACAGGGCGATCAGGCCATAATGAAGGTCTACTGTGGCTAGGCTTTTGCTCATACCATCTCACACACACCTAAAAGGATTCCAGTGGATGAGGTCAGCAGTGAGAGCAGCCCCTTAGCAAGGCTCACCTACATGCCCATCATAGTCTAGGATGATTAGCCGGCAGTGAGGAGAGCTCACCGCGGCTAGAGCTTGATCTGTCCCCATCACACACCAAGAAAAGTCAAGTGGGTGAGGTCAGCAGTGAGAGCAGCCCCTTAGCAAGGCCCACCTAAATGCCCAGCATAGTCTAGGATGAGTAGGCAGTTAGGAGAGCTCACCGTGGCTAGTCCTTTATCTGTCCCCATCACACGCCGAGAAGAGTCTAGTGGGTGAGGTCAGCAGTGAGAGCAGCCCCTGCGGAAAACTTACTACGTCCCACACGGACATAAGAGTACAGTATGTGATGTCAGTAGGGTGAGCAGGCCCTGTGGAAGTCTCACTGTGGCCAGGACACTATTCAATCCACCTCACACCAACATAAGAGTCCAGTGGGCGAGGTCAGCAGGGCAAGCAGGTATTGCAGAAAGTTTACCACCGCCAGGTAAATGCTCACTTCACCTCACATGCCCATAAGAGTCCAGTACGATCAGGAAGGATCACTACAGCCTTTTCCTGTTTGCTCCGCCTCACGCGCCGTTAAGAGTCAAGTG
Organism: Bacillus rossius redtenbacheri; assembly: GCF_032445375.1. Classification (NCBI taxonomy): domain Eukaryota; kingdom Metazoa; phylum Arthropoda; class Insecta; order Phasmatodea; family Bacillidae; genus Bacillus; species Bacillus rossius. Next base: position 49,010,937 of record NC_086339.1, on the reverse strand, counting down.
GGTGAATTCAGAAGTGCAGTAGGGTGTGTAGAGGTCTCACAGCAGCCAGGCCTCTGCTCACTCCGTCTTTCACATCTTGAAGAGTCCAGTGGCTGAGTAAGGAAGGCAAGCATTCTCTCCGCGGCCAGAACAATGTTATTTTCCGCTTTTCACGCCCCAAAAATTCTAGTGGGTGGGATTTAGCAGGGCGTGCAGCTTGTGCGGAAATCACACCGTGGCTAGGTGACTGTGCACTCTGCCTCACATTCACAGAAGACTCAAGTGGGTGAGATCAGCATTGTGTGCAGCCCGTGAGGAGTCCTCACTGCAGTCAGATTTTCTTTCTCCGACTCACACACCCAGAAGAGTCTATTGGGTGATCTTTGCAGGGCGAGCAGGCCGTATGGATGACTCACCGCGGCCAGACCACTTCTCACTCCGTTTCACGCGCCCAGAATATTCCAATGGGTGAGGTATTTAGGGCGTTTAGTTGCTGAGGGAGGCTCACCGCGAACAGGCCACTGCTCCCTCTGCCTCAGACGCCCAGAAGATTCACATGATAGAGGTCAGCAGGGCGAGCAGGCCTTGTGGAGTTTTCACTGCGGCCAGGCCACTTCTCGCCGAAGTTGTGCTTCAGAAGTACTCGGGTGTTACAACGGAATTGAGGTGTTCTGTCGTCGTGTCAAAAACACAGCATATGTCGACTGCCAATAATGTCTTCGAGAATTTGATTGAATGGCTTTTGTTGAATGCCTCTTTAAATGACCATTCAGCCTAAAAAATTATAATTAATTAGTACAAACTAAAGGAAGTCAGCCATTTTTGTTGACCTTCCGAACAGTTGCAATGATACTTACAGAATCATCTTACAATATATTTTCATGAAAGGGCACTTTCAGGCTTCCTCGTGGCAGTATCTTTGAGTAAACATGTAATTGCAATATGTTTCTTCGCCTACCAGCTGTTGTCTACACATTTTGATATGTATATACTCCTGCCAAATGATTAACTTGAACATGTAAAAATGAAATATTCTTTGAAAATAGTTTATGAAGAATGTTTAAATACAAATGATAATAGGGTGTGCAAAATTATTTTCGGGACCTAATTTTCAGGTACATAAATCTTTAAATGGTACTCAAGAAAATGAAATACTTCAAATTTTTCCTATACTCTTGGGTTAAGACGATGAAAAGACCCCACTTCTGTTTAGTGCTTTGCGTGCAAAGATGATGCACATGATACCTGAACAATTGTAGTCATCAGAGTTCCCACACTTCTTTAACTAACATTAATATAATCCTGGGAGAGGAGACCCAACCACTTGTAGATAATATTTCAATATAAAAATGCTCTGTATTGTTTACTAGTATTTGAAACATGGAGGTAAAACTATACACATCGTGTTTGTGTGTATGCAACCTTTGCCATCCGGATGGCAAAATATTTTTTTGTTGCAATGAAATTTAAAGAGAATTATTTTCTGATGATTAGTTTACATCTTTATTTTAAAAATGCTCACTTCTTGATGGCTTTTATTTACGACAACCCCTAGCGAGTTTCTTTCAAGCTATTGAACAAACTCCTAGCATTAGCCTTTACACAGCTGAAGTTTGGTCTGCTAAATAATTGCTGTCCATAATGACTGGCTTCTACTTTAGAACTGTAACCCACTCTATTGACCAATACCTTCACAATTTTAAAGTAATGAAAATGAAATCTATGTGCTGTACTGTTTATTGTTTACTAAAGTTTCATAAGAATTAGTATGGAGCACGTGTACACAAAATATAAAGGTGATTTATTTTTAAACTGGACCCAGTTACAGAACCTGAACTCATTTAGCACTTCATTTGTAATAATTTATAAAATTGATCCATCGTTAAAATATTTCATACTGTATATAGTCAAATGTTTTCTTCTGCTTAGAAACATTTATCACTTATCTTTCAGAGGAAAGTAGAAGACCGGTGGAAAATGAACACTATAAAATATTTTCAGAATATTTTAAAAGAAACAGAAACTATTCGAGGCCTCAACCCTGAATCCAATATTTATTTAACTCCAAGTATTTAATTTAGATCATAATAAGATATTGCAAATATTTCGCGGAATACGTAGGCGACGGAGTTCCCTCTAGGTCCAGCTTAGAAAACTTTTAAATACAAAATAAAAGAATTATCCGACATTAATAAAACAGTTTACACTCTTAAATCAAATATAAGCCTATAAAATGTCGTGTTTTGCTGACACATTTAATAACAAGAATACTTTTTTAACAGGTGTGGCATGTTTAAATATTTTGGTAATTACTAAACGATAAAAATACTGAAAGCAAGCTGTTAGAACAACTAGATAGCTCAAGGGAAATTCAAACTACAACTATTTTGGATGGCATTTCTTGTCTACTGCTTGAATATAAAGGCACATGTTTAGCTAATAATTATTGTGGGATTGTTAACACATAGATACAAAATACTCAAATTACCTACTGTAAACCCAATTATTTCTATAATCAAAGTTATATGTTTAAAACACAGCAAGACTTAAGAGATAAATTTCTATTGTTAATAGTCATTCCCAAAGTGTTTTTGTTTCCTAAAGGTACAATAAAATTGCTTTTAGTGCATTCGTTAAGCTGTCATAATCTGAACGCATTTTATTGAACACACACTAAACACATGCGTTAAATATATAAACTATTTCTTAAAAACAGATGAAGACAAATCTTGGAGCTAGAACACACATTAAAAAAAGGAATAGGAGTAGCTTGGGTTGTATGGGTTGTAGTCCTTAAAACATTCTTAAAACTGAATGATCACAATCCATGTGAACTTTTCCTATAGCACACATAAAACATATGTGTCAAATAACATTATGGTGTCATCATTAATTATTGAAATAAATGCTTCAAAATGTGAAAGAAAATACTTTTTTTAACTTACAAAAAAAATGAATTTTTACTTCAATAATTCAACAAAAAATTACATAAAAATATATGTATTCTAATAATATGATAGTTGCAAAGGAAATCAAATGATGCGCCTTACTGAAAATAATGTTTCAAGGATATTGATTACGTTATTGCTAGAAACTAGTATACAAATGTATTTCCGGCGTCCGGGTCCGGTGCGTGGTGGTGGTGGTGGTGGTGGTGTCGACCGCCATCTTGGATTCTGACGTCACGGCGGCCATCTTGTATGACCTTGACATTGACCTAAATTTGGTCAAATTTTGCCAAAAATAACAAAAAATTCCTAAAAATTTGTAAAAAAAATTTGTTAAAATTCGTTGAAATTTCGTTTTTAGGGAAAAAAATTACGTCAAAACTATCAAATTTTTTTACCGTTTTGAAGGAAAATTCCAGTTTTTAGACCCATAAACGTCAACGACTTGAAATTTCCTCAAAGAGGCATAAAGTCCGAACCTACAAGTAGCCATAAGATGCTTAGGTCATGACCATGACAATTAGGGATGCCATGACCGCCATTATGAATTGCTACGTAACCGTTCCAATATTCGTTACGGCTGTAACCTTAAAAAAGTAATTATGTGATTGTAGTGGGAAAAAAAATTGGTAAATAAATCTTTAATACAGAAATTAATTTCTCAGAAATAAAGAGAAGCACTCGGAGAACATTAGCAGAAGTCTCACCAGGAATAACCAGGAGCACACGAAGAAAAACCAGTAGAACTTAAGAGAAACCAACAAGTGCGTTTTTTTAAAATAAAATTTAATTAAAAGTTGATTAATTCAATTCTTTATAATTTTTAAATTTTTTCCGATTTTATAGCTAAATAATTACGGATTTTCAAGATGGTGGCCGTAACAAATTTTGCAAAGGTTACGTAACGGTTCAAAATGGCAGCCATGTCATCCTAATTGTCAAGTTCATGATTTCAAATGCTAATGGCAGCTATTAGATGCTGTTTTTAAGCCTCTTTGATGACATTTCAAGTCGTTGACATTTTGAGGACTAAAAACATGAAACTTTCCCTCAAAACAGGAATTTTTCCCTCGAAATAGTAAATTTTTTAAAGAATTTTTTCTGGAATTTCTTTCCTAAAAACTGTATATTTTGGCGAAATGTAACGAATTTTTGAAACAGTTTGAGAAATTTTAAATCATTTTTGGGGGAATGTGGCAAATTAAAAGGTCAAGGTCAAAGGTAAAGGTCTACAAGATGGCCGCCGTTACGGAATCATCCAAGATGGCGGCCAACACCACCGCCACCACGCACCGACACCAGGCGCCGGAAATACATTTTTATACTACTCTGGAATGTATCTTGATATTTTTTTCGGTGAAAAATATTTATTAATTAATGCCTATTCTAGTGACATGGCTATAATTTTTCTAAATGTAAAAAAACAAAAAAAAAAACAGAAAGTGTGTATTGAATTATTAGATCACACACATTCATGAGTTGCTAACTACAGAAAAGCAAGTCCACTACAGACTCTACAGTATCTTGTTACAAGAGGAAATTAAGCAAGTACCTGCACCGATACAAAGCTAACATACATACTTAAATAATAAATCAATTTGCATAAAAATGTCAAATTAATTGTTTTGGCTCTTAGTAAAATTGAAGAATGTGTAAGTATTGGCATTCTGTAGTCAGCGACTCATGTATTGAAATTATAATTTTACTAAAAGTCTGAAAATAAAGAAAAAAAAAATTGTTACACTGGTATTTGTGGCCTTTATTGGCCATAGTGGAAAGGCAAAAAAAAAAAAATGGTGGTTGGGGGTGGGTGAGGATTGTAGCTCCCTCAACCTTATACCTGTATACGGTCTTGTGACCACATTGGGACAAGTTTACACATGATGGTGTTTACATGATACGTTATGTATATTTACAACAATTTGTTGAACACTGTTAAATACCCTCATTTAAAAATATGTACAGTTAACATGATAAACATTGCTGAAATTTAATTTACATCAAACTTGTAACTTCCTAACAATAAAGCTTGAGGCTAATCACTAAAAATAGGTTATTTAGTTATACACATAAAATACAACTGAAATAATTATTTCTAATTACTGAAAGCAAATATATTTTGTCATCTTAGTTATTTTTGAACACAGATGTGGTGTAACGTACTATTTTAAGTAATGTTGAATAACTATACAATTATATTTTTGGTCTGTTACGTAAAGTAAACATTTTAATCTAATTTATAGTGCTGTTTACAATATTTTTTTTAATATAAAAGGGTGGAGCTTATACAAAATATAATATGATGCTTTCCTTAGTAATAATAACATAAGTAAGCTGTTGGCCGAGAAATTTGTTGATAAACCAATAAATGAGGCTTTACGAACTAGGCACAGTTAGTTTCACTAGTCCAGTGTTCAGTTGAAAACACATTGCATACAAAACACTTTAATATACTATCTCTATTATATATTATCAAATTATGTAAAAAAGTTGCCACAAGGGTTGGAGTTTAATGAACGTCCAAATTTGCACACGTAATAGCGTTCTCACAGCTGCAGTCAACATTTGGATATGGATCATTTACGTAAATTGAAGTACACTTCCTATGCACACATGATAAGGATTTTTTAAAAAAGTTTTCTGATATCAAAGTTCCCAGTAATTTTTTTCTTGTCACTGCATCCTTATAAGAAAATAGCCGAGATTTTGATGGACCCATTATAGACGTAGAATTTTGTTGAAGTGCAACTTATTTTTAGCAGCCTTAGAGTGAAATTTTTGTTGGCAAGATGGGAATTTAACGCGTTTGGACTTAGGAGGTTATAGGGAGGGCGGAAAAAATGTAGAATAACACCCTACCTGGCATAATGCACAGTCACATTCTCAAGAACATACATATGCATGCAAATGGTGCGTTAGGTTGCACAAAATATCCCCGTGATTATGTACAAGATAAATCGTCCAGTAAATTAATAGTCTGTATTTAAAACAGTAGGTATAACAGGCCAACAAAAATCCCTTCACGAAGGTAGTACATATGAAGGAATTTATTGCATAATTTAATAAAATACGCTAATCATTCTTACAAGTTCTAGCTGCATAGAAATGTAATGAATGCATCGATGCCGACAGTGTGTTGGTTTTGGGAGATATATATATTTTTGATTACCGTGGTGGAGGTTTTGGATATAGAAGTGGGGAATTGTTATGCTTGTAAGTGGCTTTGGGGTAAGCAGACACAGATGATATGTGGGCGCTAATTTACTTATGTCTGAAGTCATGGGAATGGCAGTGAACTATACTTATAAGCCGCTTGGGATAAACGTCGGGGCAGTCTTCATGTTGAAATGGAAAGTATCTACAAGCTTGCAATCTTAAGGGGCTCTCCAACATGGTGTGAAATTGTGCTGTGACCTTTATACAAAACATGTTCTTACAGAAAATTAATGAACATATTCGCAATCTGTTTTCACTCGCGAGTATAAAAAGCTTGAGACTACGTTCAGTGCCACCTTTCAGGAACTAGTCTTGAGAAGCCCTTCAACACAGCTAAAATAGGGATTTGCATTTCGAGGTTTATTAAAACCTTCTACCTGAGTATCTACGAAACTACCCTAGGGTTGTGCATTGAGTTGACGGAGTGACTTATGAAAATTAATAAGTTATTTTCTCTCGCCGGTTTCATGTCAGAGCCCGCTAATTTATACCAGACGATGACAACTTTAAGAGCTTGGAAGTATGTTATATATACTGTCTGTCATTGAAAACAGTCCTGGTTATAAAATTTAATACTATCAACTGAAAGCATTGTCGAGTGTTGGTTAAAGGTCACAATTAAAGAGTAACTCAAACAGTTTTAAATAAGCGCATGCGTGAATAAGGCTTTGTTGTTTTCTCGCATGCAGCGTGGAAGAAAGTCTCTTTCCCCAATTAGTAGAGGGTGAAAGAGGGTGAATGTATAAACTTTATTTGGCAACAGGATGTAGCCCCTCCCAATTGGAATCTCTTTGTACGAGAGTGGTTGAACGTCCAAGTCGCTGACCGTTGGATTGGTCGTAATTGTCAAGACGACGGAGCTCTTTTCCGGTGGCCTCCGTGTTCACCTGACATAACGCCATGCGATTTTATTTAGGGCTTTATGAAAGGTCGGGTATAAAGAATTGAAGAGGCTATTTCTTCTATTTCTACGGACGTGTTAACCAAAGTGTGGGAAGAATTGGACTTTAGGTTGGATGTGTGCCATATAAATGAAGGTGCACATAATGAAAATTGGTAAAAAACAAGTTTTCAATTTGATGCATGATAGTCGTAAAGAGTCCAAATGAAACTGTTATGGTATGCCACACTGTACATGATGGAAGCAGCGTCCACCGGCTGGCTCGAGGCACGAGGCCGCGGCGCTCAGGGAGGCGACGGCCAGCAGGTCAGGCCAGGCGCGCCTCCTCGGCGCCGGAGAGCTGGTGTCAGCTGCCCGAGCGCGACGGCGACGGCGAGGCTGTGAGGGTGGTCCAGAGCGGCGCCTGGTCCTCCACCGGCACCACCACGTGCACCTGCGAGCCCCAGCGGCACGACCGGTTCCCTCCTCTCCACCCAACTGTACCAGAGGAGGAATTCAATACTGCTCTATTGGCAGCAGTGATATTTTTTTTACGTTTTCCAAGTTAAGCACTCTTATCGTTTTGGCTTTATATACTGCTTTCTATTTTGTTAGTGAAACAGGTGAACCAGGGGTAACAAAATGTGAGTGATGTTTTGAATTCTGTGCCATGGGCTGGTTTCGACAAACACTTCAATTTAGTTTCGGAAAACTGAAACACCATTACAAAATATTGTATCTTGTAATCTGCTGTGTCGTGAATTTGAAATATTTGGCACAAATTAATATTTCACCTATATTTCTCCAACATAAACTTTGTTAGACCTTAGTGCATACTGATAAAATCTTTCCTACCAGAGTCCTGTGACACTTTCCCAATGCTTCAACATACACCCAGTTTTATTTTCGCCTATGCTAGAAACGCCTCACTTTTCTCCCCTCCTCGAGTCACGAACCCGACCAGAAACTGTGCCCGACTTTGTGACAGGCAGCACGCACCTCAACTGCCTCCCGCAGCAACCCAGTTCCAAGAGCCCAGCTTAGGTTGGCAACGCCAGATGCCCCCTTCCTAATGTTTCAGTGCCGTCGAGCATGTATCGGCGCCCGGCACAAGAGATTTCCCATAAGCTAATAGCCCCCCCCCCCCCCCAATCCCTCCATCCATTCCAGGAACTTCCAGCCAGATCAACGACCTTCTGGCCACTAGAACAGACCACTGGCCGCCGAACGGACAGCTTGCGCCATCGCCGGGCAGCAAAGCGAACTAACTTACCTTTAGTTAGCCGTCTGAGCGAGACCACTGCCGGCCGCTACCACAACACACTCTAAGTTCCGACAGAGCTCGCACCAGTGGGTACCACATGGACCAAGCTTTCGCTAGTACCCACTCGCGGGACTCTGGCGTACCAACACCGAGTCAGTTCTGGTTGTCCTCGACAGAGCGCTCTGCTTTGCACTTCTGAGGCCCCTTTAAGTTAGGCAATTAGCCCTCGTTGTAAATTTTTTTCTTGTTGTGCAGGGAAAGTACTGCGCGGGTTTATTACAGCCAATCAGAGGCCATTTCTCCCCCACTCCCTAGGACTCCAGGCCTCTGGCCCCAAATTTAACCTCATGTCACCTGGGAGATGGAGAGATTCGTCCTTCTGCAGTCACCATGATCACATCACCAACCGTGACTTGGACATTTTCGGCCGCAACTAAATTAAGAGATATAATCTCTTTTTACTTTCTGGAGTTTTCCCTAACTTTTCCTTTCATCTAGTTGGCTAGTCATTTTAGTTCAGCCGAGAAGCTAGTTCTTACAATGTCTCGCGACGGTTCGCCTCGACCACTCGCGCCGCCTCTCCTGAGGGAGTGACTCACTTCACTCCAATCCCAGAATGGTAAGGGGAAAATTAAACGTCCTTTGGGCTATGTTTGCCTCCCCATTTAATCTTTTGCCCTAACTTTTCTATTTATTTGTAGTATTAACTACTGGACCCCCTTTTTTTGGTTCCAGTGGGGCGCAAGAGCCAGTTCAAGAGTTTTTCAACTCCCAGTTCAAGAATTAGTGCAAGAATTTTCAAAATTTAATCTACAAAATTCATGCCGGTCCCTCGGAAATTGAATAATGCCAGAATCTCCTAGTTATCCTCAGCCAGTGAACAGTCCTCTTTAGAATATTGTGAATACCTTATATACGCCCGCACCGATCGGAACAACTAATGTCTTAAACCAATTAAATTTATTAATGTCAATTTTATTTTGGTGAAAATAGGATTTTCAAAATTTGTTAAATGTACCAGATAGTTTTAATTGTTATTTACTAACGACCCGGGCTCTCCTTATAATTAATTATGTCAAAGGAAATTTTGTAATTTCAATGAACATCCAAAGAAAATATAACAAATATTAAATAACAATAAAACAGGTAGAATACAAGGAAACCAGATTTTTTTTTTACTTCGAATACAATCCACCTTCCTAGCAGTGGCGAGGCGTGAGGTTTACATGAGGGAAAGCAACAACTCCGTTCACCCCAAAACATGACCCGGGGCCCTCCCCCGGGAAAATATGGATTTCAAGGTACAAAAGGGTGCTATTTAAGTAGTTTTCTTAACTGAACATTGACTATTCCACAGGTAGAAAAATTGAAATTTTTTTTAAATTATAAACTATTTTTGAAAAAAAATTATGTTTCGCATACATTATTCTGATAATAAAATACCTACTCTACATTATTTATATACTAAGTGGGAGTGTTCTATCATCTATATATGGTACAAAATATATAAACAGACAACACATGGCAATGTAAGTACTTAAAATAAAGAGAAGAAGCTCAGAAAAATGTACTAGAATAGTAAAAATTAAATGTTAGTATTTTTTGTACCAACACAAGAGAAACTATCTTCATACGTGATCAGAAACTCTGTTAACTGGTATGTGTACCAAGAAACTGGCACGTCAATCATTCCATTCCTGAAACGCCACAATTAAATTTTTTTCCTAGCCTAAATTATTCTAAGTGTGTAGGGGAGGGTCCAGGTTAGGGGAGGACCTAAGTGTGTCTCAGGCCGAAGCCTATACACTCTACCATGCGGGTTTTTAACCATGCAGGAGAAGGGCGCGTGCATCGTGTGCTTATTGGCGCCATGATGGACACCCCATTGGTCGCCTAGCTTAAAAGCTAGCTAATGTGACCCAGGTAAAACCTGCATAGACACAGGGAAAACCCTGGGCCGGGTCATGCAGGGATCAATTAACATGCATTAAGCAAGCAGGTAACTACTGGACAAGAGGGAAGAAGGGTCCAGGTAAGAAGAGTTGGAGGGGCTGAAAACTCAACCATGCTGGAGTTGGGTGCTTGGGCCTTGCGGGCCGCATTTAAATGTTGGGTACTCCTGGGTTATTATTAGCCAGGGACGCATGCGCCCCCAGTGGCGGGCGACTTCACTCGTCAGCCCAGCCCAGCTGCCCAGGCAGCCACAGTTAAGACAGAAGTGGACAGACGAGCCAGTAAACCGGATCGAACTGCGGGCGCACAGGGCGAAAGGCAGCCTGACATTGTGCCATCTTCATCTTCTTTCTTCCAGTCAACAGCCAACTACCTTTCAAGCCAGGGTGGGGGTAAGTCGTTCAGGCGAATGATGTATCTTGCGAGTCGGACCCTCTTGTCCTCCAAATTCCCGGGACGGTTGAAGGTCGCGCAGCCCAGGCTACCACTGGCTCCAACAGGGCCCCAACTTGAATGCGCCGCCATCTCTTCCTTCAGAGTTCCGATGCTGTTCAGTTCTGTTGCGCGCGCGGCAGTCCACAGCTCCGCAAGTTCCAGCCCGCAGTTCGTCTACACTTCGCTACTGTGGCACATCGAGCTCCCTTGCGGTGCCTTCGCCGACGAAGCTGCTTCCTGCAACGCGCCGAGCTACATTCAGGCTACCTTTCACCCCGATAGCCGTGATAACGACTCCACAGGCCGGCCATTGGTCCGCGGACTGCTATTGGTTATTCACAGTCACTCCAGCGAGATTGCAACTCTCGAGCTGGGATCCCGTATCCGCCACCCGCGGGACGCAGCCGGTAGCAGTTGGCACTGCTAGGCCGCCTCCCGTACGTCCACAAATCCCCCACGCACTGCCAGCCTTTGGTTACCCAATAGGGCGCAGGGAACTCCCAGCCAACAGCCCGCGAGAGAGATGCGCGCGCCCCGAGAGACGACCGCCGACTGAAACGCCACCTCGCCACCTGCCCTGCCGAACTGTAGCGGACATAGCCGAAGCAGTCGGCGGAAGAATTCCACCGTCTACTTCGGCCATGTTCGCTTCAGTTCGGCAAGAAAGCGCTACCTTCGTGGCTTCTACCACGTGTTTTAACAGCCAATCCCCTCCTCAAAACTTTGTACCATGCCACCCCCCTTCCGAAAGGAAACTACTGCGGCAGCCTTCCTGCTAAAAGCGGTCCTACCAGCGCTTCTAAACCTAGCAAAGCTTCTAAAACAGCATGTTTTGTGTGTCAACGAGTTCTTTTCTTATAGCGCACAGCGCACAGTATTGGGTCCCAAGAGGATAATGTAAAACATACATACACCTAACTGCACGAGCCAAAGTAAATTACTATTCTGAATAAAATATTTATTTAAAAAATACATTGTCTGGAAACTGCCTGGGCAAGCACTGCTTGCCTTGCTTGCCCTGACGAGACGCCACTGCTGCCTAGTAGCTATTGTGAGAACTAATTAAATTGTAAATGTTTCTCCCATGTGTCCTCTGATTATTCAGTTGTTACTGTGTAGCCCATATAAGGCAGCTTCCAGAACTTTTATAAATAAATTTATATACACTTTTTCTTTAACTACACAATGGCAGTAACACTGTGCAAATGTTTAATGAAAAATTGGGTGCTGCAAAATGTTTTCTTAAAAATTGAGGTGGCACTTACAAGTTAGTAATGTAACTTACTATAACCATACAAACATAAATTAAATATTGATTTATAACAAAATACGTAGGTACTGATAATATCATGTTCAGTACTACACTGAAAGGTCAAAGAACCATAACTTGCCAATTTTATGCATCATATTACACAATGAACTGAGTTTAACTGGATATAATGATCTTGTATTACATTATATTATGGTAGGTGTCCAAAATTTTGTAATGTACATAGCAGGATAAAGGCGGAGGCTAAAGTCATGGTAGAGGGTAAGGAAATGGCGGAGGGTAAGGAAATGGCAGAGGGTAAGGTAGCGGCGGAGGGTAAGGTGGGGCCGGAGGGAAAGGTAGTGGCGGAGGGATAGGTAGTGGCAGAGGGAAAGGTAGTGGCGGAGGGAAAGGTAGTGGCGGAGGGTAAGGTGGTGGCGGAGGGAAAGGTAGTGGCGGAGGGAATGGTAGTGGCGGAGGGTAAGGTGGGGGTGGAGGGTAAGGTAGTGGCGGAGGGTAAGGTAATGGCGGAGGGTAAGGTAAAGGCGGAGGGCAGGGTCATGGCGGAGGACAAGGTAGAAGGTAATGGCGGAGGACAAGGTAGAAGGCAGTGGCGGAGGGTAAGGTAAAGGCGGAGGGCAGGGTCACAGCGGAGGGTAAGGTAAAGGCGGAGGGCAGGGTCACGACGGACAAGGTAGAAGGTAATGGCGGAGGACAAGGTAGAAGGCAGTGGCGGAGGGTAAGGTAAAAGCGGAGGGCAGGGTCACGGCGGAGGACAAGGTAGAAGGCAGTGGCGGAGGGTAAGGTAAAGGCAGAGGGCAGGGTCACGGCGGAGGGTAAGGTAGCAGCGGAGGGTAAGGTAAAGGCGGAGGGCAGGGTCACGGCGGAGGACAAGGTAGAAGGTAATGGCGGAGGACAAGGTAGAAGGCAGTGGCGGAGGGTAAGGTAAAGGCGGAGGGCAGGGTCACGGTGGAGGACAAGGTAGAAGGTAATGGCGGAGGACAAGGTAGAAGGCAGTGGCGGAAGGTAAGGTAATGGCGGAGGGCAGGGTCACGGCGGAGGGTAAGGTAATGGCGGAGGGTAAGGTAAAGGCGGAGGGCAGGGTCACGACGGACAAGGTAGAAGGTAACGGCGGAGGACAAGGTGGAAGGCAGGGACGGAGGGCCAGCCAGGGCCACAGTACCTGCACGCCGACGGAGACGCGGCGCGGGGCCGGCTGCTAGCTGGCGGGCGCGGCCAGCAGGTCGGTGAGCGCGGCCTCTGGCTCCGGGTCGGAGCGCTCCTCCACCACGGTGTCCAGCTCCAGCGAGGGGAAGCCGCGCGACATGGCCCGCTCGCTGCGCAGGCTGACGGCGCGCGCGCGCCCCGAGCCCACTGCAACACCCCGAGCCCACCACCGCCGGTCTCACGGGGTTGTCCTTCGTGACTGTGCTCAAGTGCTGCTTGTTCTGTTCAGCGATGGTGCGATGGCAATCTTAACGACATTGAGGCTGGTATTAAATCAAGGGACTTCATACGTCTTAAAAGAAGGGTAATGCGGAGAAACTCGGGTCATAGGGTAGATCGTTTTTCGTTTCATTTGGTGCTTCCTAGCTGTAGAGAAATGTGCTAAACTTGCCCGCAAATGCTGAAGAGTGCTGCTACCAGTCTTAGCATTCGTGTACTGCAGGAAGAATGCCATATCTGCTGCCACTGTGGTAAAACTTTAAAATTGTTAAAGTTAATAATTAAAGTTAATATAATAGTTCAATTGAATGAATTTTAATAAAAAAGTACTTGCGTCATGGAGTCCTCAATTTGAAGCTGGCGAAAGGGCTCGATTAAAAATAGGATGGATCCTTCCTCCACACAAGCCACCGGCAGACTGACTTCCGACTACTAAAGCACAAATCATATATTAAGTCAGTCAGTATGACATCATGACAGCCCTTTTGTTTTCGTTTGCTAGAATACGCAACCGACATATTATTTTAAATTTTTACTGCTAGAATATAGGCATAATTTATTACTTTGGAGAAACCATCTTGTCATTTGGGCGCCATATTGTCATTTCAGCAACATATTGAAATTCTCTAATTATTAAGCTTGAAATTTGGGCAAAACTCCAAAAATAATTAAAAAAATTGTTGTTAAAATAATTATTAATTCTATTAATTTCTGTTGTTTCATGCAAAAAATATAAACTACTTAAAATTACAAAAAAAAAGTTAGGTTCGAAAAAAACAACAAAATTACAAATAAAAAACTATTCTACAAGTACAAAATACAAAGTACTAAGGTTTCTTGATGTCTACAGTCTTCTTAGAAGGCTAAGTGAATCCTTCGCATGCCTTGACATGTGTTTTCAGCAGATTTATTCTTGTAAGTAGATTTAACCAGCTAAGTCCAGTCAGAGACCAGGCACATCAGTCGGTTGGCCAGTCACCCACGACCAGTCGGTTGTAAAGGCTATCACGCCGAGTTGGTAGCCAGGCACGTCTATTCAGTGGTCAGGAACGCATGTCCAGTAGGTGCCTAGCCACATTCAGTTGGTAGCCAAGCGCATACAGTAGGTGGTAAAACATATCCAATCAGTAGCCAAGAGGTATTTATCGTCGATACCCGGCGAACATTTTAACAGTTAATGTACATGTGCATGCACTTAGGCCAAGCATCTCCGAATACAAGGCCAGGTCATGTGCAATGTTAGGTGTACAGTTCAAGCATCTCAGAACAAGAGGTGCTATTCGCCGATGCGCGACAACAATTTTAAAAAGTTTATGTTCAATGACAGGTGTATAGACCAGACGTCTCTGAACAAAGACTCCAATCATGATCGGTGCATAATCTTATTGATGAACATTCCGCATCAAAAAGAAACAGTAAAATCAAAGCACATTCGTCAAAAACGCACATTAAAAAAGGAAGCACATTTGGAAGGGCACTGAAAAAAAAACGGAAGAAGATTTGGAAGCTCATTCAACAAAGAGGAAGCCCATTTGGATGTACATTTAAGAAATGGAATACAATCAGAAGCACATTCGACAAAGAGGCAGTACGATCGGAAGCACAATAAAAAAGGAAACACAATTGAAAGCACAATAAACGAAAAGGAAGCATATTTTGAAGCACAATCAGCGAACAGGAAGTACATTCGGAAGAACAATAGAAAAAGCGCAATCAGAAGCACTCTCAAGAAAAGGAAAAACATTTTACGAAAATAAACTTGGGGGGATACAATGCCTCCAACGGTCTTTGGCTCCAAAAATCATTAGCTCCCACAGTCAATGGCTTTAACAGTCATTGACTCAAAACGTCATGACTCCAAACGTCATCGACTCCAGCTCTCTTAAGCCTAACTGCTCCAGTAACATTTAGCTACACGGTGAATTTGCTACGAAGCTACAAGACTACGAGGCTACGAGAAAACGAGACTACAGGACTACAAGATTACTAGACTAAGAGGAAACAGGACTATACGACTACGAATCTATGAGGCTTTAACTAGCTAAGAGACAACAAGGCTATGAAGCTACAAAAATGCAAGACAAGGAGGCTAAATGGCAACAGGTTACAAGACTACGAGGCTAAATGATTTTTGGCTACGAGGAAACGGAGCAACATGGAAACAAAGGCTACGAGCTACAGGACTGAAAAAAATACGAAGCTTCAAGTCTACGAGGCTCAAATGCTCCAAGTCTACGAGACTACGAGTATCCTTGACTACCAGACTACAAGACTATGAGGATACAAGGCTGCAACTTGCTACAATAACTCCATTCAGCAGTGAGAGTAATTTGTTTCATGCCAATAACTTGTTGCAAGTATTCTTGTATCAGTTGGTGCCACATTAAGTGTTGTACAGGCAGACTTTTTTTTTGTGGGATACTGGATGTTCACTCACTATGGCAAGAGGAGAGCTTCACTAGACATCAAGGAGAAAAAAAATCGTCTCGCATGTCAGTGTTTCTCAGCTATCTCAAGTAATAGGTATCGTCAAGGTAATGAATGTCTTCGTTTGACATGTTGTACAGACACTAGCTCTTTCATGTGGGATGCAGGATGCTCATTTACGATCGGAAGAGATAGAGGGCTTCGCTAGATACCAAGGAGAAGGAAATTCGTTTTGTGTGATAGTGATTCCCAGCCATATTAAGGCATATTATTTGACAGCGTAGTGATTTTTTTGTTTGAATTCCGCCTGATAAAATTATTGTATAAGAGCTGATTCATTAACAGAAATTAGCTAAATAAAAATAACTCTAAAGAAATTGTATGTCTCTTTAACTAAAAAAATTTTCACGCAGAGATAGATATTTTAGAAACAACCAGAAGCACTCGAAGAACATTAACAGAAGTTTCACCAGGAATAACCAAGGGCACACGGAGAAAACCAATAGAAGTGTTGGATTTTACAATAGAATATTGGCAGGAATAATCAGGACCACACGGAGAAAACCATCAAAATTTGGGCAGAAATTATCAGAAGAACTCAGGGAAGAAACTAACATAGTTTTTTTTAAAACCAAGATTAGTGAATGACAAAAATAAAAAAAATCACAAAAAAAAAATCTAAAAAATAATAAAAAAAAAATCACAAAAAAATTTCAAAAACAGTTTCTGTCAGATTGAGAACTTCTCCTTTGTTCATCAAGGATAGAGTTCTAGCACAAGCAAGAATTGTTTTTAATTTTTTTAGTAAATTTTTAATTTAATTTTTTTTGTGATTTTTTATAATTTTGTAAATCATTGATCTTGATTTTGGAAAACGTGCGTTAGTTTTCACTGCGTGCTTCTGATTATTTCTGCCAATATTTTGATGGTTTAGTCCGTGTTGTCCTAGTTTTTTCCTAGTGAGACTTCTGCTGATGTTCTCCGAGTTCTCCGAGTTCTCTGGTTATTTTTGAGATATAAATTTCTGTATGAAAAATCGCGGATCCACAGTTTCCCAGTAATACTTATGCTTGTGCTGTAGACACTCGCACTGACGGTTGGTAGTCATTGTCTGAAGTTAACAGTGTTAATCTGAATTTTTCTATTTACGCCATTTTCTTTAATTTTGTATGATAACAGCGATTGTTAAATCTCACAGCATGATTGGGCCAACAACCTGTTAGAAATAAAAATTCTTGCTTGGAAATTTTTTTTTATTTCCTTTGTGGTTCTATGTAGAAAAGGGGAAGGGGGGGGGGTGTTTGTTGAAAGGAGAAGAGGGTTGTTATAAGAAAAGGAGGGAGTTTCTCAGGAAAGGGGAATGGTTCTAAAGGGATGAGGGTAATTAATTGTAAATTGAGAAGGGTGGACCTTGGTTATAATGGAAGTAGGGTGGTTTTTAGTGCTATTTTTAGGGCATACGTCAAAGTGGCCAATTCTCTGGGGTAGGTTCATAGGACAGATACACCTTTATGAAAAAGGAGGGTCTAAGATGTTGGTTTTTAAGGGAGGAAGGAGATTTTAAGTCAGAAGTAGTTATGGGAGGCGTGATTGCTACGGAAGATAGAGGTTTATGAATTAGGTTTGCCATATTTCATAGATGTCTTTAATATTTGTATAGTTTCCAAAAATGCTCAAAATAGTTAGGTTTACAAAATTATTTAAAATTCTATTGCCATTTTACATATTTCAAAATAATTTCAGACACATTAATGTTGTATTTAAATATAACGTATAAATATTCATCCTAACATTTTCAAATAAGAAAGCAAAAAAAAAAAAAAAAAGAATGATTCAGAACATTATTTACAAGTATAAGTGCAATAATTGGTTTAAGACTTAATTGACGCCATGACTGTAGATTATTTTATCTTAAAAATTGCGCGTGTTTCTTTTAAAAAACAGCATCTATGGCTACATTTAATCATTGGTCTCTTATTGACGACCTTGTTCTCAAACCAGACTTCTTTCTGTGCAGTTACCGTGTCTCACCTGCTCCTTACCTAGTCTGTGAATGGGGCTGAACCGAACCATGGAGAGCGTCCTATGATCAGTATCGTAGTTCCTGGAAAAGAAGAAAAATAATATTACTCAAAGTGGCTTTGAGTAATAACCACGCTGAGCGGATTTGGTGACATGAAGTTCTGAAACACGAACACTGTAGTGAGAGCCCGGATTGCAGGGGCCGGCCTGACCACATGTACGCTGTTAGAAATTACAGTGAATTTCCGCACTTTTCAACGAAGAATTCATCTCAAATAAACGAAGCGTTCTTCTTAATTTAAAATAAAAGATTTCCGTAGAAACTTTTCTGAATTAAACTAACAAGCTTTATGTTTCGTTCTAAAGAAAAGTAAACCCACACATTGACAAAATAAAAGTGTTTTTACAATAGGCTTAACCAGTTTTTAGAGGTTTTGTTAATATACCAAAATATTCTTTTGGATTCAAGTTCAAGTTAAGTGAATTCAGACTCCGTTAGTAGTATAGGAATGGTGCTCCGAGCGCAGGCTTCAGGCTGTGGTGCCTGTGCTGCCAACAACCATCTTGGATTTTGACATCGCGGAGGCCATCTTGTAAGACCTTGACCTTTGACCTTGAACTTGACATTTGACGTTAACCTTTGACCATAACTTTGACAAATAATCTTTACATTTTACATTTGACCTATACCTTGACATTTGATAATTATATAGACATTTGAACTTGAACCTGTATTGAACTTTACAATTGACATTGACCTTGACTTTTAAACATGACTATGACCTTAAACATTGACCTCAGGTGGTATCTTGAATAAAACCAACTTGGAATCAATCACTCAATTTCCCCAATAATAGCAAATTTCGCTACGGCTGCCATCTTAAAATTACATAGTTATTATCCGATTTTTTGGAAAATTTTTAAAATCATAAAATAACTTAATAATAAGATTTTAATAAAAAGTATGAAGCTCCTCGGTTCGAAAAAGGCTAGATCAATCGATTAAAAATGGCAATGAATCCTTCCTCCGCGGAAGCCACCGGCAAACTGACCTCCCACCACTAATGCTAAGGCAGATATTACGTCAGCCAGTATGCTGTCATGATAGCCATTTCATTTTAGTCTCCTGGAAGCCGCCATCATGGATCCAACATATGTTTTCGTCGGCTTCTGGTTATTTCTGAGAAATCTATCTCTGTATGAATAGTTTTTTACTCAATGATCCATGGAATTTTATTCAGATTAACATTTAATTAGTGAATTTCTGTTTCTTAATAAGGACTTAAAATAAATTTAGCAGGTGGAACTCAAACAAAAAACATGACTAAGTCAAATAATATACCTTGAGACAGCTGAGAAACACTATAATGCAAGACGAACTTCCTTCTCCTTTATGTATTGCGATCGTGAGTGAGCATCCTGTGCCTCATATGAAAAATAAATAATATTTACCTCCACACAACACATGGCGACATCTGTCGTTGAAAAGCAGAACTACTTGATCATGAGTCTTTCAAAATTGTAAATTTACTCTCGCTAATGAAATATTAAAAATTATAAATGTAAATGTTCAATTCAAATAAAACTCAGTTTTCATCTGGCATCTGTCACAGAAGATAACATGTATCCTAGTTCATTTTCTGTAGCTGTATCGAAAGGACACCGCTGTAGATACTGCAGCAAGGAGTTTGTCCTGAGAAAGAATGCTAGACAACACGAGAATAATGAATGTGTTATTAACCCACTACGCAAAATGATAAGCTGTGTTCGGTGAAGCAAGGTGTTTACGCGAAGAGAAAGCTTAAAAAGACACAGCAGAACTTGTAAAGCTACAAGATACAAGACAACGTTGGTGCTACTATTCTAAAAATAGAACGTGCTGCATGACGACACTAATCTTCCTTATCTTAAACATAATTATGTTCATAGCTCTCCTGATCTCGACAAATGACTTAATTTGAAAGATGCTGACGGTTTAAGGAAGACTGAAACCAATGGAAGAATCATCATCATGAAACGTGAGAATACATTCAAACCCATATCAAATAGATCCTCCATACTTTGGAATAATGATGGACACTTAAATAGGATGCTATTAGACAAAGGAGAAACTTCAACGTCATCGTATTTAAATTCTTACAGTAATCCAGATGAAGACACTGATTTATTCGATGATGACAGTGACTCTGAAACTGGTGACAAGAACAAAGACTGAGATGAAGCACTTAAAGCTGGCAAGATCGGAGACTGCGATGAAGCTTTGAGACCAAAATTATGTAAATGACATGATAAAATAAATTATCCTGATCAAGCTTATGATGATTAAAAATATTAAAAACAAAATTTAATTGCAGGTAGATGACAGCAGCAAAAGAGATCGATTACTCATCATGGGAAGATCCTAACATATTGGACGATTGTCTGAGTCTACTGATGGCTTCGCTTAGGGCAGGAAATTACTCGCACATCAATGAAGTAGTCACCATACTAAAAGAACTGGAAAGCTGGCTACAAAATTCAATAATGACTTCTTTTACCTGCATTTGTGTTAAACTTATATATATTTTTTGATTTCACAAATAATTGTTTTATTTCTCAAAGTTTGATGTGTAAATAAGACTGAGTTCTCGTAATGCAGTTTCCTTTTAGTCGCATGTTCTTCCAAATGTGCTTCCTTTCTATATATGTGCTTCCAAATTTGCATCATTTTTCTGTATGTGCTTCCAGTTGTTCTTCCTTTTTTTTTAATGTTCTTTAATTTTTTTAATGTGCCTCGTCATGTCTGTAATGAGGATATGATTGACCTTGTGGTTCAGAGATGCCTGGTATATAAGCATGGCAATGAGCATGAACTGTTTAAAATGCTTGCCAAGTATCGAAGAAAAATCATTTTGCTACTGATTGTTTGCGATTATCCACCTACTGGAAGCGCCTGACTTTCAACGGAATATGGCTGGCCACCTACGGGACATGCTTTTCTAAACACTGTATCTGGCCACTAACTGGAAGTGTCTAGCCAACAATCTACTGTCATGTAGAACTGCCCTGAAAACCTTTGCAAATTACTCATTTCGCCTTCTAAGATTACTGTAGACATCGATAAACACTAGTCATTTTCTTGTTTAATGTACTTGTGGAATTATGTAATATTTTTTATTTGTAAATTTGTTTTTTTTTATCACTCGATACTGTCTTTTTTTGGTAATTTTTTTTCATTGATAAAGGACCGAACTGAGGTTTTAGATTTTTTGATAATGTTGGTGTTTTCCCCGAATTAATAGCCTCAATATGAAATATTTTCTTGATGGTGGCCCAATGCCAAGATGGTGGACACCACAGTAATAATTGAATACTGCAGTGTAGCGCGTAAAAATTATAATCAATATGGCGGCTACACATTCTAGCAGACGAAAACATATTTTGAATCCATGATAGCGTCCTCCAGCAGACGAAAACATGATGGTTGTCATGATATCGTACTGGCTGACATAATATCTGCCTTGGCATTAGTGGCTGGAGGTCAGTCTGTGAGTGGGTTCTGTGGAGAAAGAATCCATCGTCATTTTTATTTTGCCCTCACCGGGTTCGAACCGATGACTCCAACATGATTTTTATTAGAATTTTATTAAAAAAAAATTTTTGCATCAAAATCGGATGATAATTATGTAATTCCTATGTGGCTGAACATTTTTGAAATGGAAGAATATATTTATATTAAAATTAATTAATTATGTATACTAATTTTAAAACGGTTTCGAATTTTTTTGGATGAAAATTACGTATTTTCAAGATGGTGGCCGTAACGAAAATTTAATTGCTATTGAGTGGGATGTTAGATGGCGAAAATTTCTAAAATATAAAATGGAAGAAACAAAATGGTGAAATTAAATTGACGGACCCAAGATGGTGGAATCCCAGATGGCAGAATTCAAGATAGCGGATCAAATATGGCTGCTGGGGTTTAGGTCAAGATCAAAGGTAAGGCAATTCAAGATGGTCGCCGTGACATCACAATCCAATATGGTGGTCAGTACTACAAGCCCCTCAGCCTGAAGTCGTCGCTCGCAGCCCCTTTCCTATACTATCGCCGTTAATTTACGAAGTTCCCTAGATAATTTGTAACTAGCTTTCTTCGTAAATTTAAAGTGAAAATATTAAAAAATGTATCCCACGTGTTTACTTTTCAAATCATTTGTGCAGTAAAAATTTGTGTACTATTACTTGAAGTGATAAAACTAAAGTTAAAACTAGACTGGCCATTTAAAAACCTGATTATCAAACACATTAAGCATTTTATTACGAGCCCAGTCAAGCAGAATGTTCTGTCATATAAAGGAGGTACTTGCTGATGTGTTAATAATTATATATTCATCATTAATAAAGCTACGTTCAAGAATTAATTATCGCTTCCCGTGAAAGTATGCTATACCACTAACTGATTCAGAGTACCGAGGTACTCAAAGTAAAATAAACATAGGTAAAAAATAGCTGGTAACAATGTCAGTAAGTAACTTTTCAGTAGGTTAAGTGATTTCGTTATACTAGTTGATTTCATTCATTTTATGAATCTTGTTTTGAGAATTTTTATCACAAATCTGCTGTATCAGTGCGAAGTGTAAGCGGTTACGTATTTTATTACTAACATATGTGCTATGAACTTTTTCAAAATAAACAAACAATTTCCATCAGAAGCAAAATGTAAAAACAAAGACGAATTTAATGGACTGGTAACAGTGTGTACATAACCGGCGTTAGAGACGATTTCAGACTGTTTATTTTATGTGAAGTGACGATTTAATGAATACTGATATATTGCCAGGGTAATATTACGTCCTGTGAACACAAGACTGTTCTACATGGCAACATACGATGCCTACTGAGCGGCCATTTACAGCTATGTATCGGACCCCTCTAAGGAGTAATTGATTATGTCACGAATTTAAGTATCCACTTTTCATAAAAAGCAAAAACATTTCCAAGCATTTTTATTTTAAAAACAATGACTGATGGTGTTTTTGCTTTGAATGTTTACGTTTGGTTTGAGTCTTTTCTGCGTCTGACGACATTTCATCAGCGCAGGTGAGCACCAATCAGGACACGGAATCTAAAAATCAAAAGTTATTAAAACGTTCTTCTACGCCAAGCCACCATGTAAGCAAGACGTGTGTGTGAATCCTGATCGTATAGCAATGCATTTAATTGGCATTGTATAGTATCCATATCATCTAGATGTAAAGGACAAAATAAACACTGTTATTTATCTAGAATAGACAGGGCCGCTCCTCATGGGATATGTAAATAGGAGTGATTTCATAAATGAAATAGTGCAGAAGTCCCTGACTCAATCCATACATCACCAGTACCTATAGAATATGGAATACAGACTAAACTGACGTCAATGGCGTAACACGTAAATTACACGAACTCTTGACCTGAATTGCACAATTTCAGAAGCTGGATAGTTTTTGCTACATAAAAAAGAGACGAATTTTCTATTTTTTGATGTAATTTTAGATCAAATTGTCGGTTTCAGACTTTCGAACCACTAGTCACTCGGAGGTCACGCTCTGAAACTGATCTAACTACCCGGAATATTTAAGAATTAAAGCAATTAAACTTGTTTGTATGTGCTGTTAAAGAAAATTGAGTTTACTTGGGATTTTGAGAAGATTAAAATTTATTTATTTTAAGATATTTATACCCGATTAACCCAACGTATATCCAGGACTTTAACAAGCTAAAATTTATTCAATCTGCATACTCTAATCTTAAAACAAAACAAATGTTTAATTTTTATTCCTTATTGGAAAAGTATTTTTAAGATCTAAAATAAATATTCTAAGCATAAATGCAAAAAAAAAAAATATTTCGCTTTATACCATGATTGGCGGCAAATAAAATTTCAATTAGTTGCAAACAATTTAAGTGTGTTATTTTATTCCGTTTTCTATTATTTTTATTAGTTTTAATGAAAGTTTACCGGTACATCAATAAATAAAGCGCTGCGTAATTAAAAACGAAAAGAAGAATCGAATACTAACTACAGTATAAGAAAATATTTCCAAATTACTTTAATCAATTATAATAAATGTTTTAAAAAATTAGAGCATTAAAAGAGTATAATTATACAACGTGATATTACTAATATGCTTCGTCAGCTACAAAATCATCGGTGTAATTAGGTAGATAACAATTAATTACAATTCGATAATCCCCATTGCAACTACGTACACATTTCTCTGGAGGTGTTTGTTAAACATTTGCCATTTAAAGAACATCGATTTTTCATACAGGAACATTTAATCAGTTTCAGAAGAGACGGTATAATATTTAAAATATTTCAATACCTCCCATGACACCACTACCCCCTATATAACCCAAAATGACTGTGTCGAGGAGTAGACACAAAGCGCCAGGTTTTTCCCGCGGTGTCGAGGCCTCGATCGCCGGGAGATTTTTCCGGTATAATATTTAAAGGGGGCACACGGCCGTGTAAACTGGACTGTGGGTGTCCGGGTTCGGTTCAACTTATGTCGACCACACAAATGCCTGAATTGCTCTCTAAGTGCACCTTCATCTAATAGGAGGTAGCTCATGTCCAACGGCTTGCTTTGCCGTGAACACTGGCCGTCATAATACTGCAATAAATGCTGTTAAAGCTGTCTGATAAACCCAGAAAAAAAAATGTTTCAAGCTGATTATTAATTTAGGCACTGATACACTGGTATCAATATTCTGCAAGGCACTAAGCTGTTGACTCGATAAATGTTGTTATTTTCGATTTTTGAAACGAAAATGTTTCCCTACCCAAAAACTTACGGTGAAGTCACCAATTAATAATGCGTGCAATACATTATATTTATGTTTTATACTGATAATGCCTTGCTTTATGATTACATAAAGATTGTTTCCAATAGTCTTAAAAATAATTAGATATCTGTGTCTTGATATCTTGATAAATTGTTTAATAAAAAAAAATTGTTGTCTGTAAAGTCGGTTTACGGACGATAGTTTAACGTTACAATGTCATAACAAAACATGAATGAAATTATTGCATACTTTTATGAATAAAATTGAATCATTTTATTGAATTATCACTATTTTGTATGGATAAAAGAAGGAGTGAAATGAAATCTACAATTTAATTAATAAATTTACTTTTATTTGCACTTATTAATTCAAATATGTGTATTATTTTAACGAACAGATTATTTTAAGTTTAACGTTTATACATGTTTGCTATTTAACTTCTTCCAATCTGTGTTATTCTGTTAAGGATAGGACGATGATAGGAAAAGTAGGAAACGAATGGGAGTGTTTCAAGTTTAATGTGCCTCGAAAAAGTCAAATCGATGTTTGTTCCAATCGAGTGGAAGAGAGATAGATGCGGCGCAAGCGTACAATGAGCGTAACGGGACAATGTGCGTAACGGGACAATGAGTAATCCTTTTTCGTGAGCGCAGCCGGCGTTCATCGATTTATTAGACGTTGTCACGTCAAAATGTCACCACAACAGTACATAACCCAGAACTTCTATAAAATTAGCATTCATGAGATTAAAGTATTGGACTTCTTACCAGAAGAATATTGCTTCAAATCTAAGAAGGTCTGTCCAGTTTATCAATTCTGATTCAATTTAATTAGATTTAAACTTCGTGATGTGGTTGGAAAATTAGCGAACTCACGGAGTACGAGGATTCGATTTATAATTTTTTATAAGGGATGAGTGCGCGTATGTTGGTTGCTTTTCACTTCTCACAGACCTACAACTATCTTATACATTGAATACGCGCGATCTATAATATTCAAGCCTATTAGAAACATATTTATCTAATTACTTCCAGATTTTATTCGTGAAGTATAATTTTCAAAGAAAATTAGGCGTAACATTAAAACAGGCAAATTAATTTGCAACTCAATGATACCATAATGTTGCGAAATTCCTGGTACACACATTGGTTTGGTTAAAAACTGAATCACATATATTTGAGTTTTCTAAAAGCCCCCGATAAGTCTGGCGATAATAGGCAGCAATGAATAACAAAATTAGAGGATATACCATTTGTCCATAAAAGAATGCCCCAATTATAAATTTTAATAGTATAAACTGTAAGCGCTGTAGAGTGTTGGTTCAAGAACACAGTTTAAGAGGCCGTGTCAGTAAATGTTTATTTCCAATATTCTGCTCTAGAAGTTCTCTCTTTTAACAGTGAGATTTAGTGGCTTTTTCAACCGAAGGAACTGTAGCCGCAGCGCGTGATAAAGCTACTATACCCTTATCACAGGATTAGTGGGAAGGTTGACAGCTCGAGTTTACTCGACGAAAAATGTATCTGGTTCCTCGACAATCTGAGAGGATGACAATCTGACCGGCGGCTCACTAGGAAATTGCAGATGCAGGGATTCAGAATCAAGAAACCTCACTTTAACAAATGTAGTATGAGTCGTATCTAAAACTAAAACTAAAAATTTTAATACTTTAAACGTATCGGAATACAATTAATCTTCAAACATGTGGTAATTATTCTTTATCTGGATGTAATAGTCCGTGAAAAATAATGTTAGTTGACATTAAAAAGTATACGAAATTCATCATGTAACGTTTTAAAAGGATAATAACATAAATGCATATGCTTAGATATTGCATATGCATCACACACAATCTAAATACAATCTCACTTAAGTCAGACTACCTAATTTTTTACAATGCACCATCATACAGTTTAACAGAGGTAGGTGAACCTCTTATCGACGTTGTTTCAAAGAATTTAAATTTACAAATATTACTATTTATCTTAATACGATATGTAGCCTACCTTTATGAATACGAACATACAAAAAAAAATATTGAATTTATCACATTACACAAGACTAAAACACTAACAAAACTTAATTTTATACATTGCTGTAGCATATTAGAAGACGAAATAACTCACAAGACTAACATTAAGAGGGCTGCATTACAAATTTACTTTACAGAGAAGAAAATATCCTTTCAGGATATTTCATTACCTCATTGATTACATAATACTGCCGTTGATGTGATCGTAGATATAAAGTATTTAAAAAATATATTCCATTATGTTTATGTAAATATTTTGAAAACGTTATTGCTTAAAGATGCTCATTATTTAAATAATAACGAATCTTTTACTTTTATGTACTGAACAAACAAAATACTTATAAGTTAATAAGAATAAGCTTAGTTGAGTAACATCTTCAATTTGTATTGAATTCAATGTACATATCGAAAATCATGTACAATGAATGCAACAGATTGAATTCAATAAATATTTGATCTTGTGAAACGGCCATAATATTAATAATAGATTATTATTTATAGATGCTCACATTAATTATAGATGCTCACATGCATCGTGAGAGTCCGTATAAAGCCTATTACAATTCTATAAGTATACATTAAAATGCTTTTAAAATATACATGTGTAATATAATTAAAACTTGTTTAAGTAAGATCATCACAAAAAAAATTAAAATCCTTCAACAGTAAGTGATGTTTTATAAGATTTTAACAAAACACATCTTACAATAAGAGAATACTAATCATACCACATAATTCAACACAAAATATACATTCCAGTAGGCGCTACGTAAAAACAACTTCTATTTTTATGCTGATTACTCTGCATTGTTTTATATATATATCATTATTTCTAACTTTTAATATTCTCTACACATTAACTGAAATTACTTATTTACAGAGTCTTAGCTAATGTTGGTCTGTACCACATACAGTTCGTACGATATCTCTACGCAAAACACATACAGTTCATTATTAGTAATATCAATTATATTTCATGAACATAATGAAATTAGTATAGGCCCTAGGTTGTTCACTGTTAATTGAGTACTTCTGAAGTATTTTCATTGTGAGTTAACATACATACCAAATGCCATTCTTCCAGTAAAGTTACAAAGAAGACAACAAGATAATATAAATATGTATGTAGTACCATATTTTAAACTCCTATTAAATGAATAATAACTCAATCTCTATTCTGGACTATTAAGTAATAATTTTTATTACTGTTATTTATAACTTAAATAAAATGACAACTAACAAATTAGTAAAAAATAGAATTACGTGCGATATAGTGTGACATTTGTACTTGGACGGCAAACGAATATAATAAAATGTCTATGACAATGTTAACTTTACTCATTATTATGGAAAGAAACAAAATGGGCAGATAAGCATATTCTACGCTGACATTTAAAAATGCTCAATTCAAAATGAACATTCCCTAGCAAGAAAATTTATTTTATATCACCACAAAAAATCAAACTGCGGCGTCATTTTCCCGATGACAAACAAAAAAGTTGTATGGTCGCGAATAATACATTCGTATAGCGTCACATCAGCGGAATATTCCCTTGGCATAAATGTGTGAAGTCTGTGGCACTTATGGAGAAGTAAACCTTCGCTCGAACACAAAAACAAATGAACGAACAGCTTTTTTTTTTTTTTTTGATAAGATGTGCAATCGGAGACCCCTGGGGTGGTTGAAGAGTGTCAGGTCCGTCGCCAGACCAGATAGTAAAAGCTCAGGGGCTGAGGATAGAAAAGGCATATCTCCAAATTATTAAGTATAAATGTTGTCATGTAATTGTTAAAGACTTGATTACACCCAGGTTTATAAACCCATCATGATCATGAAGACACTGATCGGAAGGTAATGTGCAATACATTTCAATGGCGTTTTCAGTTTTTGCTAAATAATTATAAATATAAGCAAAATTTCAATGTATCTGGACAAATCAAAATATTGATAATATTATTTTCATCACAGAAATAATATATGATATGATAACTAAATTTGAAAAAAGCGGTTATGTTAAATGTATTGTATACTTTCAGTAGGCAAAATTTCCGGCCCCTACCTCTTATAGACTTTGAGAAAAACTGCCTTTTAAAATAACATTGATATAGATAGGAGCGCAAATTTGTGACACGGCCTCTTAAGAGTAACTCTAGCAGTTTTATATAAGCGCATGTTGTTTCCTCGCTTGCGCTTGCAGCGCCACCTACGCAAAATGGCGACTCCCGAGCGTAAAGCATTTTGTTTTCTGCCATTTTTTAAGGATGAATCCGTAACTTCAGTTCAACGTCCGTTTTGTTTAAAGTTTAATATTGTGTCTCCACCCCCCTCCCCCAAATGTGGCAAAAACATCCGCCGATGGTATAGGTGGTTAGAGACGACCAGTAGCGGTTCCGGGGGGGGGGGGGGGGTAAGGGGCTCAAGCGCCCCCCCCCCCCTTAAAAGCATCTGGGTCCACTTCCATTATGACTACACAAAGCACACACGATTATGCACCAACAACAGGTTCGCGCGAGACGTAAACGAAATGTATATAGTGCTTGTAATAAGAGCTTCGGCTGCAACAAAGATTATGTGAAAGGGAGTGCGGGAAAGGGGGAGAGCGCACGGTATCACCTCTTCGCTCTCCTCTTTCCAAAAGGCCCGCCCCGAAGTCGCGCCTTGTACGCGAGATACATAGGCCTTCATGTATGGTTTGTGGGATCCAACACAATAGAATAAGCTATTCAAGTGATTAATAACTGTTATCGCGGCGTTCTTTTATTTGCTTTTGTCAAATTTTGAAAAAAATGACAGAGAAACGTAAACAAGGGGATCTTCGTTCGTTTTTCTTACGGAAGAGGGCGAACCGAACGAAAATGAAACACTTATACCTGGAAACAATGTCAGTGACATCATTCTTGACTCAAAGTTCATCAGGTAGGTACATCCTTCTGATTATTCTGTATGTACTTAAAATAAATTCATATTAACACAGTTAGTCGAGGAAAGCTGTTGATGACTACTATTTCAACACCTTAAATGATTATGTGCCATTTTTAAATAAACCTGTAATTTAGTGTGATATTACTATGCACCACAGAACACTGTAACTTTAATTTAAATCATTTTTTATATTTTTCACTGTTTGTTTACTTTGGTGTGAGCATAACTATTTATGTACAATTTATACATTTTTCGTTTATATAATCTCTAAATATCGTATTGGATTACGTTTTTGAAGGCCGATGATTGGCCCGGAAATCGGCGGAACTTTTGAACTGTGTATTGAAACATTGTTCCTAGTGACGTTATTATTTTGTTAGCTGAATTATTGAGTATTCTGTCTGGTGTGACATATTGTGGCTTGTGTGTGGTTCCGCGTCGGGCCTTTTCGACGCGGGATGTAAGGAATATCTTACGTCGCAGATTCGCAAATCTTGTGAATAATTACGCCCCAGAACTTCAGCGAAGTTCTGTTACAATTATTTTTACTGGGGTCGTAATAGTAATTCATGAAGACAGCGGCAATTCAAATATGGCTATGTGGTATGCTAAATCCTGAGAGGACGCCATACTAGCATACTGCGAATATTATCACTAATTTTTCGTGTTAACTGTTGTTGCTTCGGGACATAAACAATCATAAATAATTATTTATTTACATTTTTGTGAACAACGTTTTAAGTCTAAGTATTCATTATTTACGGCACAATTTCTAATCACACAACATACACTCAGAAGTCTTTTGATTAAATATCTCTTGCGAACCGACTGATCATGAGCTAGCATCTATTTTCTTTTAAATTCTTTATATTATCTGAACTCTTATATTTTTTTGTGTCCAACGTAATCCCACACCTAATTTATTATTTGTTTTTTTTTATTACATGACACGACTGTATAAGCAACCTTGTTTAATTTTATTTTTAAGTTTAGTAATAAATCATGTTTTATTTTGGAGTCCAGATAAGTGTATGTATTTTTTTATATTTTATTCTCTATGTTAATTACCCATGGGCGTCGCAACCGGGGGGGGGGGGGGACGCCCCCCCCCACCCAATAATAAAAGTCTTCAGTTTCGTCCCCTCCAATAATATGTTTAGCTTCGTAGTTATATTAAAAATATGATTTCTGTGATATAAGCCATATGTTGCGCATGGTGCATTTAGTCCAATCGTGGTAATGTGAGCACTGTGTTTTACAAATTTGTTCTCTGAAAATATTTTTTATAAAAAATAAATAAGATATTGCAACCAACTAAAATTAAAATATTTAGGAAAGAAAAATGCCTAAAAACCACCTTTTTGCACCTTCAAACCCCAAAATTTCCCGGGGGAGAACCCCCGGACCACCCGCTTATTTCCAGGGGATGGATATTCCTCAACAACTAAATCAATTGCAGTCCCCCGCAAAAAATATATCCTTGCGACGCCCATGACCTATGGACAAGGTAATTTACTCATTGCGTTACAGCGACATTAGAGAGAGTAAATAATTAAATTACATTATAGCAGTTCTGAAGAGTTAGTTAAGTTGTTGGAAAGTTGTTGATTTCGTTGTGATTCAATTTTATTCATAAAAAATATGCAGTCATTTCATAAATGTTTTGTTATGACGTCACGTTAAACTATCGTCCGTAAACCGACTTTACAGACAACCAATTTTTTTTGTAGTGAAAGTAGACTTTGTCATTTAAGATAATTATCTGTTCTACAAAATAAAATCACTAGTTAATCAAGTCATTTGTAACTTAGTAATCTTGGATTTTTAAAATGATATGCTGCACGATTTAACTTAACCGGACTCACATAATTTCTAAAAAATTCTTGTTGAAACTAAGAGGACTAAGAAATGCTTTTGAATAATATTGAAATGCATGTTGGCAACACTTAATCAGTGTGATCTACACACACATGAATTATTATTCAGGTGTACATTTTGGATGTTCTAATAATTATTTATCCTTTTGTACAGTAAATAAATAACAATTTATGCTTAAATAGGTGTTTATAAATTTTGAAACCATTTGTTTGATGTGTCAAAGTAATTGCTAAAATATTTAAAATTAAATTTGCTTCAGTTCCCGTTAACAAGAATAAGATCTGTGGTGTTTCTGTAAGTTTAGTTAAACATACAGAAAAAAAAATATAATTGTAATCACATCTAAATTGTTCAGGGTAGGGGGAAATATGTCACACTAACTTATGGGTGTCAAATAGTTAACTTAACATTGCCCTCAACTGGGTCAAGCCCCCCCCCCCCCCAAACTATAATCCTGGATCCGCCACTGGAGACGACAGAGCTCTTTTTCACTACTTTGGGGCTTTTAAAACAATATCGTGTCTACGTTCCGCCGCTACCTGATGATTTTCCAGAGTTGAGACACAGACTTCTGTTAGTCCGGACTTGTTAACCAAAGTGTGGGAAGAATTGGACTTTAGGTTGGAGGGGTGCAATGTAACTAAAGTTGCACTTAATTAACATTTGTAAAAAAACTGGGTTAGTTTAACTTCAATTAGATGTATAATTTGTTGTGAATAGTCTGTTAAAATGTAGCATTGAAACGGGGACCTGGTGTGTTTCGTCCAGCGCTCTGACTGGACACGAGGGAGGTGGACACTCACCCGCCGCGCCTCCTCTCCCTCTCCCTCGCCAGCTTCGCTCTCCGCCGCAGACAGCAGATGATGAGCAGCGCTCTGACTGGACACGAGGGAGGTGCACACTCACCCAGCGCGCCTCCTCTCCCTCTCCCTCGCCAGCTTCGCTCTCCGCCGCAGACAGCAGATGATGAGCAGCGCTCTGACTGGACACGAGGAGAGCTGCACACTCACCCGGCACGCCTCCTCTCCCTCTCCCTCGCCAGCTTCGCTCTCCGCCGCAGACAGCAGATGATGAGCAGCGCTCTGACTGGACACGAGGGAGGTGCACACTCACCCGGCGCGCCTCCTCTCCCTCTCCCTCGCCAGCTTCGCTCTCCGCCGCAGACAGCAGATGATGAGCAGCGCTCTGACTGGACACGAGGAGAGCTGCACACTCACCCGGCACGCCTCCTCTCCCCCTCCCTCGCCAGCTTCGCTCTCCGCCGCAAACAGCAGATGATGAGCAGCGCTCTGACTGGACACGAGGAGAGCTGCAACCTCACCCGGCGCGCCTCCTCTACCTCTCCCTCACCAGCTTCGCTCTCCGCCGCAGACAGCAGATGATGAGCAGCGCTCTGACAGGACACGAGGGAGGTGCACACTCACCCGGCACGCCTCCTCTCCTTCTCCCTCGCCAGCTTCGCTCTCCGCCGCAGACAGCAGATGATGAGCAGCGCTCTGACAGGACACGAGGGAGGTGCACACTCACCCGGCGCGCCTCCTCTCCCTCTCCCTCGCCAGCTTCGCTCTCCGCCGCAGACAGCAGATGATGAGCAGTGCTCTGACTGGACACGAGGAGAGCTGCACACTCACCCGGCACGCCTCCTCTCCCTCTCCCTCGCCAGCTTCGCTCTCCGCCGCAGACAGCAGATGATGAGCAGCGCTCTGACTGGACACGAGGGAGGTGCACACTCACCCGGCGCGCCTCCTCTCCCTTTCCCTCGCCAGCTTCGCTCTCCGCCGCAGACAGCAGATGATGAGCAGCGCTCTGACTGGACACGAGGGAGGTGCACACTCACCCGGCGCGCCTCCTCTCCCTCTCCCTCGCCAGCTTCGCTCTCCGCCGCAGACAGCAGATGATAAGCAGCGCTCTGACTGGACACGAGGGAGGTGCACACTCACCCGGCGCGCCTCCTCTCCCTCTCCCTCACCAGCTTCGCTCTCCGCCGCAGACAGCAGATGATGAGCAGCGCTCTGATTGGACACGAGGGAGGTGAACACTCACCCGGCGCGCCTCCTCTCCCTCTCCCTCGCCAGCTTCGCTCTCCGCCGCAGACAGCAGATGATGAGCAGCGCTCTGACTGGACACGAGGAGAGCTGCACACTCACCCGGCACGCCTCCTCTCCCTCTCCCTCGCCAGCTTCGCTCTCCGCCGCAGACAGCAGATGATGAGCAGCGCTCTGACTGGACACGAGGAGAGCTGCACACTCACCCGGCGCGCCTCCTCTCCCTCTCCCTCACCAGCTTCGCTCTCTGCCGCAGACAGCAGATGATGAGCAGCGCTCTGACTGGACACGAGGAGAGCTGCACACTCACCCGGCACGCCTCCTCTCCCTCTCCCTCGCCAGCTTCGCTCTCCGCCGCAGACAGCAGATGATGAGCAGCGCTCTGACAGGACACGAGGGAGGTGCACACTCACCCGGCACGCCTCCTCTCCTTCTCCCTCGCCAGCTTCGCTCTCCGCCGCAGACAGCAGATGATGAGCAGCGCTCTGACAGGACACGAGGGAGGTGCACACTCACCCGGCGCGCCTCCTCTCCCTCTCCCTCGCCAGCTTCGCTCTCCGCCGCAGACAGCAGATGATGAGCAGTGCTCTGACTGGACACGAGGAGAGCTGCACACTCACCCGGCACGCCTCCTCTCCCTCTCCCTCGCCAGCTTCGCTCTCCGCCGCAGACAGCAGATGATGAGCAGCGCTCTGACTGGACACGAGGGAGGTGCACACTCACCCGGCGCGCCTCCTCTCCCTTTCCCTCGCCAGCTTCGCTCTCCGCCGCAGACAGCAGATGATGAGCAGCGCTCTGACTGGACACGAGGGAGGTGCACACTCACCCGGCGCGCCTCCTCTCCCTCTCCCTCGCCAGCTTCGCTCTCCGCCGCAGACAGCAGATGATGAGCAGCGCTCTGACTGGACACGAGGGAGGTGCACACTCACCCGGCGCGCCTCCTCTCCCTCTCCCTCGCCAGCTTCGCTCTCCGCCGCAGACAGCAGATGATGAGCAGCGCTCTGACTGGACACGAGGAGAGCTGCACACTCACCCGGCGCGCCTCCTCTCCCTCTCCCTCGCCAGCTTCGCTCTCCGCCGCAGACAGCAGATTATGAGCAGCGCTCTGACTGGACACGAGGGAGCTGCACACTCACCCGGCGCGCCTCCTCTCCCTCTCCCTCACCAGCTTCACTCTCCGCCGCAGACAGCAGATGATGAGCAGCGCTCTGACTGGACACGAGGGAGGTGCACACTCACCCGGCGCGCCTCCTCTCCCTCTCCCTCGCCAGCTTCGCTCTCCGCCGCAGACAGCAGATGATGAGCAGCGCTCTGACTGGACACGAGGAGAGCTGCACACTCACCCGGCACGCCTCCTCTCCCTCTCCCTCGCCAGCTTCGCTCTCCGCCGCAGACAGCAGATGATGAGCAGCGCTCTGACTGGACACGAGGGAGGTGCACACTCACCCGGCGCGCCTCCTCTCCCTCTCCCTCGCCAGCTTCGCTCTCCGCCGCAGACAGCAGATGATGAGCAGCGCTCTGACTGGACACGAGGGAGGTGCACACTCACCCGGCGCGCCTCCTCTCCCTCTCCCTCGCCAGCTTCGCTCTCCGCCGCAGACAGCAGATGATGAGCAGCGCCAGCACCGGGAAGCCCAGGATGCAACCCACTATGGGGATCACGATGGACTCCGGCGAGACTGCAACAACCTCACTCACTTGTACTGCACGTTGAGCCACGACAAATACATAGAGACCGGAAAAATTCGCGTATTTATTTAACGATATGCTAGAATCCAAACAACTGTACATTTATATTGCTTCTGTGATTGGCTTACAGTTTATCTGAAGGACTTTGAGCCAATAGAAAACCTTCAACCAAAAAAGTATGAATCGTAAGCGTCCCATTCGACAGGTGTCACGAGTCAATAGCCAATGAGCAGGTGGCATTTGCCTGAGTATGTAGGGGGTTGTGGAGTCTATCCTAGAGGTCATCGAAAGCGCGAATTTTTCCGGTCTCTAAACATTATCACAACCTGCTTTGGAGGGAGTAGTTTTTAAATTCTTCTTCTTTTATTACTAACGACTGCCTTTGCAAAATGTGCTATTTCCAACTAAATAGTTTTAAATAGAGAAATAAAAATTTTGTTTTTCTTTTCATAATATAACTTTCATTATTCAGACTACGATAATACATCCATTGTATTCACAAAATTCACATTATAGTTTTAACAATTGTAGCGCACAATATAATGGCTACATCTCAAGTTTCGTTTAGTCACAGACTCTCATAAATGTAAATAGCTCATTTTGAACAGACAATCCTGAACTTTTTCTTTTCCCCATTATTTAAATTAAAGTCATTACAACCATTTTTAATTTTTATAATAGGTATTATTTAAATGAATTGATTATTTAATAATTTTGAAAACGTTAAATTCAATTTTTTTTTGTCAATCCTATCATGAACTATATCACGTTATCAAACTATTTGAATTTAAAATCAACCGTTTTATGTAGTATTTGTCATAAAACACATTTAATTTTAGAATAGAAATCACAAATATCAAAATATAAGATTATTTTACAAAATTCTCTGTGCTTTTCTGGGATATCGGAAATGCAAATTGTTAGATATTTATATATGTTATTATTGAACTGTAGAATTTTACCAAAAGTCTTCTTATGTACGGTATCTTTAAAACTGTGAACTTTATGATTATATTCTTTTTAGTTAATGCCAGGACTGAATATTAATATTGTCTTTAAATTTCTTAAAAATCTTTGATAAACAATAATTTAACTTATTAAGTAAATTTTATGAATGAATTTAAAAATAAATATTGGGCAAAGTCATGAAATTTTAGAAGCCAAATCATGCATAATTACTACCCCTTAAAACAACAATAATGAAAAATTAAATTTTAAAAATTTTCATACAAATGTTGCTTATGCATTGCTATTAGTAAGTTAAACCGGGCCAAGAACACAGCTTTCCGCACGTATTGAAGTGAAATTGTTTGACCTATGTCTTTATTCAGCCGAGTGAAATGATCAATTTTCAGCGATTTTACACTGAATAAGTCAACACTAAACCATAACCAACTAGAGAAAGCTTGAAAACAATATCCTGCCTTTTCGAACAAAATTATGGGTACATAAGTCATTGTCGAAGTTTTTACCAGAAAATACAAATATAAATGGAATGGCATCAATAAATTTAAGGGTAATTTATTATAGAAATTTTAAATTCATAAGTTTTGTTGTAATTATTATTTTGATATATTTTCTCATTACCATTGTCATTGACAGAGATAATATATCGGTTTCCAAATATATTTGTATTTATATTTTCAGACATAAACTAACACGTAATTGTCGAAAGGAAATAAATTATTATTTCACGTGGTCAACTGCAGATGGCTGTCGACGTAACAACTGCACCAGGCCACGAATGTTGGCTTCTTTAAAAGCATAAGCCAGTGCCTGCGCTCTGCCGAGCTGTCGAAAATCCGTGTCTAATATTTAAAAAAAAACACGAGGTGGTAAGGAATGCATTACCCGGGATGTTTCCCCGCGCCGCAGCGAGCACAACCCGAGCACAGCCCGAGCACAGCACGAGTACAGCCCGAGCACAGCACGCGCACAGCACGCGCACAGCCGACACGACAACGTCACAAATAGGGTTTCCCCCCCTTTTCTTTTTGACCCAGCGCTCTTAGCCGTTAGGCCCTACCGCCCTGGGGCCCCCATGGGCATGGATGCGGATACGCCGCATACACAACCAGGAAGAGCGTTAGAGCTTTTGGCTATGCAAATAGGCTGAGGCTACCCATTCCAGCTTATGCACCACCTCCGGCCCCCTACTCCACTCAGCTCACCAGCAAGTTGGATGCTCCCTTAGCCCTCTGGAGTTGTCATCACTTCTGGCGCCTACCCCGGTCTCCCGCCTCACACTGGGACTCCTCAATCACCGGTGGAGGCCTACCCAACCTCTTCCAGCTGTCCAGGCTGGTAACCGGAGCTGTCCTCGTCGCTCACAACGTCAGCACTTCAATGGGCTAGGGAACCCTGATACCTGCCCCTAAAGCACTTGGGGCACCACTCCCAAGTACGAGTCCTTCCCAACAAGAATCCTGGGCCTTAGAGGAAACCTCAGCGGGGCACCATTCAAACATGGTGGATTCTCCCCGCACTACGAACAACTTTTGGTCTACTCGGCAGACTGTTCGCCGGTAGTTTGACCAGACCATCACGCTTCAGAGTGCAGCCACGAGGTGTCCTCGTCGCCTCGGAAAACCCTCCGACCCGCCGTACCTCGGCCCGACGGGTTTACAGCCGGTTAAGGCCCGGATGCGACTGCACTCGTCGGGCGACGACCGCCGTCAGCCCCAGCTGGAAAATGGCAACTACAGTGCCCGGGCTGAAGGCACCTGGGGGTTGCCTCAGTACCTCCACCGACTACAAGGCTAAAGGGGAAACCTCGCCGTGCAGTTTACAGCCCGTTTTTAGGCCCGGTCGCCCGACACCATAACCACCATACCCAGTCCTTCCTTTACCATGGGGCCTGATCCATTCACTATGGGGCCCTTTGGGACCGATGTACCGAGGCTCGGCCGTCGAACCCCCCGGAAAGGTTTCTATCGCATCTGCTGTTGCCCACAGATTCAGCCCTTTCACCATTTCCGGTCTCATACATGCAATTGAGGATGCACTGCAGCAAAGTTGGACCCGGCAGAGCCCTCTTTAGTTAGAGAGGTGCTATGACCAGAGGTTGGGGAACCCACCCAACTTAGTCACCACGATCCTCCCCCAACAGTGGTGCCAACGTGGAGGCAGAGGGTTGCCACTTGATGTGGAGAGGCTAGATAATCGCATCACACAATCTTTCTGCGGGCTTGATGGGTCATGTCTCGGATACTAGAACCGGCAACAGTTCCGACACCTCCAAAGAGCAATCACCTTCCTAATCGGTGTGTGGAAACCTCAGATCAGGCAGAGGAGACTTCGGGGTTACCTGAATCTCCTCACCGACTACAAGGCTAAAGGGGAAACCTCGCCGTGCAGTTTACAGCCCGTTTTTAGGCCCGGTTACCTGACCTGCAGCGCCACTGCCAGATAGGTCAAGCCCACTCCCACCAGCCGACACGACAGAAGGATGGTGCTGACAGACACCAGCTGTCCGGCCAGATAGATGCTCGCTGCTGAGCAAGCTCGGTCGAGCGGTGCCGACCTCCGCAGCACACTTGGACTCACGGCGGCCTACACCACATGGATTCCCGGCTTCCTGGCTTCGATACCACATGGCATGGGATATTATTAACAAAAAAATATACCAATGTCTATATCAAGACCGAGATTGCACCGGTGCTTGA
This sequence comes from Bacillus rossius redtenbacheri, assembly GCF_032445375.1. Taxonomy (NCBI): domain Eukaryota; kingdom Metazoa; phylum Arthropoda; class Insecta; order Phasmatodea; family Bacillidae; genus Bacillus; species Bacillus rossius. The sequence continues at coordinate 48,972,076 of NC_086339.1, read as the reverse complement.
GCTCCACCGGTCGTCGCACGTGCTCGGCTGTGCCGCGGCGTGTTACTTTCCGCGTGTCCACCTCCCGTGTTCCACTCGTGTCGCAACTCTTAATGCTCTGCGACTCAGGCTTGATTATTAAGACCCATAATGCATGCTACAGCAGCATTCTACACATGGGAAACCTCGCTAACGAGGTGGAACAGTGATAGCTGACGTGATGTTGCGAAATCAGATTAAAGATGGCTGACTTGTTATCATAATTCAATATAGTGACCATGACGAAAATTTCACCGTTGTATAATCCAAGAGGGCGGCCGTAACAAAAAGTGTAATGATGACATCATACACATTCAAGGTCGTGGGCGTAACGAAAAGAGCAGCATTAATGAGCGGGGCGCTCGATTTAAAAATGGCAGATCCAAGATGTCGGATCCAAGATGGACGCCGGGGTCAAGGCTGAAATCAAAGGTCAAGGTTATGGTCATCCAAGATGGCCACCGTGACTTCACAATCCAAGATGGCGGTCGGCTCCTCCGGCTCCTCATGCGAAAGCCTGGGCTTGGAGGAACTATTCCACCTTACTCGTGTCGTCACGACATGCTGACGAGAAGATGTACAGGAGCATCCATGCTGCGGGGTGTGGCACTACACAAGTAACATAATAAACGATATCAGCAACTAAACTACATGTCGAAAGAGAATAACAATTTCGGAACTATCCCATATCATTTAGCAACTGCATGCAGCATTAAAAACCAGCACCAACACACGTGAAGTAAAACTCAGACGAACACGTATGCTACATCTGTGCACGATGGGGGTGCGCAAGTGTCTCTCTCTGGCGTCACTGCGAGAGCCGAGATGTATCAGTGCATTGGGAGCCGAAAGTAGTGCGAAAGATCAAGGCAGGTCAAGCATGGGAGTATTCTGACCCGAGGGGACAGGATAAATCAAACTTCACAAGATGTAGTCCGCGGAAGGCTAACAGTGGGCAGGCCAGGAGGCTGTCCAGTTGCGGAAAGTATTCAGTCTATAAAGGTAATTTCTACACTTTATAGAAATCGGTTTATTTATTTTATTCACGCTTAACATTTTCATCAGTTCAAATTATAGTTCGCTTATTCTATGCAATTGTGTGTGATTTGAAAAGTATTTTGCTTTATCTATGATTATGATTTATATCTTTGGTCATAAACCTTAAATTTTATTTTAATTCATTTTTTTTCTCTGCATTTGTAAAGAATACGAGTTTTCATTACTTAATTTCTGGACAAACAGTTCATGTTTTGTCAAAATTTAGAGAATCGCGTTGTTTTTAACAAGATAGAGAAAAAATGTTCTTTTAGAATGTTCGTCAGTAAGCACGTTTTTAAGTTAGATTCTCCAAATATCTACTACAAGAAATATGACGATATTAAATATTTCAAGCTGGATTGCTGAAAATTAGAGAAGATTTATTGATATTTGCAAGAAATTAAGTGGATTTATATAAAATTATTTACGAAGAATTACCAGTTATTATCAACGAGTGCTGAACCATTAGCTGCGGATATCGACGTGTAGAAAAGAACTTACCAGGAATATATAATTTTGAGGATAATCAAAAATTGATTTGCGAAAGAATAACCGGCAAATCCAATGAAGGTTTGAAATCCGAGTCTACTTCTGTCCTGTCCAACAACGACTGACTGAAGGAAGGTGTGGAAGAACGTTTCAACTCGACGATGGAGTATTCAGAGAAGGATGATCCATGAGCCAGTCCGACGACCAGCCCCAGGAGACCGTTCGAGAGTAGTGCCCGAAGAGTAGTATAGAAAAGGGGCTCCTGCGCCTGGGTCCTGGGTGTGGATTGTGGATTGTCGGTCAGCCATATTGGATTGTGACGTCACGGCGGCCATTTTTGACCCAAAATTCCTCAAAATTCCTCAAAAATGACTCAAAATGACTCAAAATTTCCCGTTTTCGAGGGAAAAATTCCCGTTTCGAGGGAACATTTCCCGTTTTATACCTTAAAAATAACATCATCTTGAAATGTCCCCATAGTGGCTTAAATTCCCCATGGTCAAACCACTCTAAGCCACTGGTGGGGAGCTTTGACCTTGACCTTGACCCCGACGGCCATTTTGGATCCGCCATCTTGGATCCACCATTTTGGATGACGTAATTGTGTGTTCTCGAAAATTCCGGTGACGTGTTTTCCGCCATTTTGAATTATGACGTCACCGTTGCAAATTTCTTTACGGTCGCCATCTTTAACTTTTTTATTTATTATCCGATTGTAATCAATTTTTTTTAAAAATTATAAAAAAACTCAATTAATAAAATTTTAATAAAAAATATTTAAAAAACAAACATTTACGACACGGAGTTCGGAGTCCTCGGTTCGAACCCGACGAGTGCAAAAAATTAAAAATGGTGACGATCCTTCCCTCGCAGTGACTGCTGGCAGTCTGACCCCCACCACTTATGTCAAAGTATATATCTTCACCTAGTATGACATCATGTCAGCCATCTTGTCTTCGTCTGCTGGAGACCACCATCTTGTTATCGTTGGCTAGAGTGCGCTGACGCCATGTTAGTTTAATTCTAACCCGCTAGATTGCAGAAATCATTTATAAATATTGCTGTGACACCCGCCATCTTGTCATTTGGAGGCTATCTTGAAATTGTGTAATTATTTAGATAGAAATTCGGGAAAAATTCCAAAATTCATCAGAAAATTTACTCATTAAAGTAATAATTGATCCGGTCAGTTCCTGTCCTTGGTTCGATACTTGACTCTACCAATATATTTATATTTATGTAAAAAATAATTTCAAAAAAATCATGTTCAACATTTTTAAAGAGGCTTAATATAATCTACTACCGTCATCCTAAAAGTCATCATGTCCGCCATCTTGGAAATTCGTAATTATTTATCTATAACTCGTGAAAAAGTTCTAAATTCATTAAATAAATTTGCAATCAATAAAATGATTAATTAGATCGACTAAGGTCCTTGGTTCAAAACCAGTAAGAGCCAAACAATTAAATATAACAATTTAACATAATAGTGACAGGTTCGAGAAATAAATCAACACAAATTCTTTCACAAAATAAAATTCATTACATAATATATGTTCTACTACACGAATACTTACGAAAGCCGGTAATCTTATAAACATTTAGGTCCGCATAGGCGTGAAATGACTAATTATTAGCTCCAATCGGTTTATAATAGACAGAGTCCAGCCAGAACCTTTACACACATAGTTCTCCTCCTCTTGACATAGTTTCTGGATACCGTTTTTAACAGTTTGCTTCACATCGTCAGAATTGTAAATTACTGCAGCCGATGTCTTGAATGCACACTTCTTCACTTCGTCATCGAATGGATATGGCTTTCCATATATACAGTCCAACCACAAGTTATATTTCAAAGGACCGTTTGTTGCTACGTCATCAGTAAGCTGATTGATTATGTCCTGTCTAATATCGTCAATAAAATTACAAATGTCTTTCGACTCACCTAACGTATTTAAATAATAGAAATCTTTCAATGTTCCACGAAATGCAGACTGCGCCAAGTAGAACCTATTATCATTCACTTGTAATGCGCCGATCACATTCTTAGGTTTATTTTCATGTCCAGACGTTATAGCAATCGGTTGCTGCACATCGGTTTTCTTTCTTGTACGCTTACGAGTCTCCAACCTAAAGTGAGGAGGCGAAATTTCTACAGGTAAATCTTCAGAAGACACACGGATTTTACCGTTGCATTTTTTCACATGTCGCCGCAAACTATCAATACGTGTAAACCATTCATGACACCCATCACAGCGAAACTTTATACGGGATGCATTCTTCGTGCATTTACTCCGTTCATGTCTCCATGCATCATGAGAAAATGCGAACAACGTATCACAGTAGCTGCAAGGATACTGTGGTGATGAAGACGAGCCTTTCAGACCCGAACCAGATACTTGCGTTGCCACAGTCGTACCATTTACAGGTGTGCTCTTATGCGCATCGATACATCTTTGTTGTATAGAAACCTTTACTTTCTTACGCGCAGCAGGTCCTCGACATGTCTTCAAGTGTCTTTTCAACTTATCATGCCTTGCAAATTGCTTGCGACACTGGTTACAGCTAAACATTTTGCGAGGAGGATTCTTAGCGCATTCTCTCCTCTCGTGTCGTCGAGCATTGATGTTGTTGGAGAAAATCTTGTAGCAGTAACAGCACTGATGTTCGTTAGTTGTTGTTGAATCACCATACATTGAATTCTCCATCGAGGGCGAAACGAAGTTCGACGAGATTTCCTGTGTAGTCAGCACCACCGGCATTAAAGTCTCGTCTGCTGGTGTTGAAGTCTCCTCTTGTGATGACATCGTCGTTGCTGACGGGATATGCTCCTTCTTCGTCACCGCTGACGTCAGGGTTCCCGTAGACGATGGTACAACGTCCATCAAGTTCGTCGTTTTAGATGGTAAAGATGTCATCGAGTTCACAAGAACAGGTAATTACGCGACTTATGCACCAGAAGAAACAAACTAGGTGATCCTCACGTCGTCAGTAACATACTGAGCGACCTGCTGTCTAGGACTCGCTTATATACATGCACCGGTTGGAATAATACACTAGTCAAATCAAGAACCAAATACTATAATACTCGAGTCAAAACATCATTGAAAGAAGAAGCACACCAAAATAAGGTAATACTTTTGGAAGAAAATTCGACAAATGAAATGGACACGAAATGCACGCACTTGCAGCTTTCATCTCAAGGTACCATTTAAATTTCATTCAAGCGAAGTATCAAGCCAATGACACATCCTATTGCTCATACCATCATAATTACATCCTATTGCTCATACCATCCTCAAAATTTCTTATCATTATAAATCACATCAGTTATAGAAGGTCTTTTAGTTTATAACAAGCATCATTTCAGTCATTGTTCTTTTAGAAAATCAAATTTAAAAATTCAAAATATACACGTTAAACAAAAAACCAGGTACGTAAATATTTTTTATACTTTATAAACTCTGTAGACGCCAAGAGCATGAAAGTACATACGTAAAAATGAGATTTAATAAAACTAATAGTAAATTGTATATGTATTCCCATTAATATACATCCGATCAAAAAAAAAGTAGGTTCCATTCTATAAACCCTGCATTTCTTAGTTCATGTTTCTTTGAGGATGTATTTATTTTCAAGATTTTGCAAACCAAGTAGAAGTTTTAGCCTATTCTGCAATCATTTGGACTGACTCTCGATGATCAATTTGGTCTCACGTGCTACGGCTTCCATCTTCTTTACATATATGTTATTATTAGTCTTAAAAATTTCGCGTCCGTGTCACTATCACAGACGTATTGGCATCATCACCGTAGCTATCAGTTATAATACCAGGAGCTACATCAATATCACACATTTTATGATATCGTTTCCACATTTCTGTTGTCAGAGATGTACCACAATCTATGATCTTGTGAGCTTTACAATATTCTCTATTGTTTTCTAGACATGGTTAGCTACATTATCATTTTCTTTAAAAGCCTATGTGTCCAGTTTTATTATTTAATCGGTCAACCCATCATCCCCAACTCAATTAAATCATCTTAGCATATAGAAAAAAAAATCAACAAAGTACCTTTCATTTAATATTAGGAACCGCATCATCCTTTACACCTATAGTTTAGTTTCTTGAGCCCAAGAGTCTTTCATTATATACCATGCAGTGTTCTTTAAGAGATGTGGTATACCACCATTTCTACATACAAATCCATCCTATCAATGATTTGTTTACACATAAAAAAACCTTCACGTTATTTATACGTGTATTATTAAAGTATCACTTCGACTAAAATAATTACCGCTCATAGTAATTTCTACAAGACATTTTAACCATCATCTCTGAAAACAACAATGTCTCGTCTATATCACAAAGTAAACGAGGGTAGAGGAGATAGGTCAAACAAGTGCTGGTCACTCATAGGGCAAGGAACAGGTGTTCGATACCTATCACAGTCATTGAAGCATCTATGTATTTTCCTACCTCATGTAGAAATATATGTTCCAATGCATACGAATTTAAACTTATCCACGTGCGTCTAGTCAAAAGTACCTAAATTCAAGCACGTTAACCTCAAAGAAAATTAAAAAAATTCTCAAGGATAGAGGCAGAGACTACACTATCGAGACATGCATACCGTCACCCGCAAATGAACATTGACCCCTCGCGCAGGAGTTGCAAGCTTGCAGAATGCTGCAGCAGTCATATGTTTGCTCGAGACATGCATACATCACCTCGCTAGCGTTTTAACACATTACACGTAAAACTCCAGTGAAATCGTAATAAGGCTCATGTAAAGTACTCACTGGAATCAGTTTAAAAGTGCTAAACACGGATCCAGAGCAGAAAATCAGCCATCGAATGTATAACTCGCTACTATAAAAAAAATTTGTAGTGTATATAACAGATTCAAACCCAATAGCATACTCCTTACTCTGAAAATTATAAGCGGCAAAATATTTAAATCATGACCCCCGGCCAGTATACATTTTTTTCGTGAACCCTAAATTCATGTTAGTAATCAGTATGAATGTGTGAGTAATTCGGACGAATAATCGCTTACCAAGTATCGAGAATCTTACTGTTACAGCCCAGCCAGTGCACCAGCTTACTCCGAAGTGTGCGCAATTGATTAACATTATTCAATTTTTTAATATCACCTCCGTAGTGTACAACAATATATGACAGGTTACGATTTAAGACCATAAATTTTCCACAAGGCTTTTAGTTTTATTTCGGGGAGTAATAAATTATTTCTCAGAAATAATAAATGAAGTTCCTATCAGATTTGCTCTAATATTACATTACCTGTACCTGCCCTTTACCAAAACAACTCCCATAAAAATCTTAAGAATGCAGATGGCATACTCAGACTGAAATAATTTTAGCAATAAACTGTCTTCAGCATTATTGGTAAACAAAATAATACACACAAACAAGACAAAACGGACATTACAAATCCGACCTTAATTACGTGTCACATGTAGTTTATTACATTTAGATAAAGGATGTAGGTTAGGAAAAATAAATTAAAAATTCTTTAATTCAATAATTTTTTTTTAAAAATTGTACATTTATGCACAATAAAATCTGACATGGTATATATATATATCGTATACATTTTTCAGTCCTTGCAATATTCAATTTTTATTACAATAAATTATTAGAGTTCGTTTTAAGAGTGACAAAATATAACTAATTCATACAGATCACGATTCATCAGATCAGGAGTGTAACACCTTAGAGGACCAGAGATGATGCTAGAAACCCACCTTTACAAAATTTATAATGTTTTTTCAAGTAAAATTTTCGTGTAACCTTTACACCGCACTTCTCACACAGAAATTTTACACGGTCAAGATTTCTTCTGCAGCCATTATTTTCATGGATGCGTGTACTTTGTAGTCGTTCAAAACGTTTACCACAGTAGCGGCACTGATACAGATATTCATCGCAATTATCATCGCTTCCCCGATGTTCAACTTGCAAATGAACTTTGCTTTTACAATGCCTAATCAAATTACTTTTGTTTGTGAAATGTACACCACATGGGTCACACGGAAATGTCACACGATTAGCGTTTCTTCTACAGACATGATTTTCATGTCTTCTTGCATGTTGACGGTATTTAAAAGTTTTGTCACAGTACGTACACAGATGTCTCCTCGTTAGACCTTCAGTCACCGACGGCTCGGAAAGTATATTACTTTCATTGTGCACCGCTGTTGTAGACGGCGAAGTCCCGTATGTTGCATGAGCCGGAGATTTCCCAGTCGACATTGACAGATAATCTGTACTGGATGTCAAAGAATCTGAAGTATACACGACTGATGCAGAAGCTGGGAATTGCACACAAAATGTTTTATTTACCATATTCGGTGTAGTTTCAGGTATCGGAGTCTCCTCTGCTGTCGATAATGCACACATTGTAGTCTCTTGGAGTGAAGAGACAGTAGATACAGCCATCATCGGGATCTCTGGTGATGGTAGCCTAGTTACCATTCGAATCTCTGGGACTGCCCTCATCGTTGTCATCGAGATCTGCTTCGTCATCATCGCCTCCGTCGTCAGGGACCTCGGTGAAGACGCGAAACCCTCCGTCAAGATCTCTGCAGCCGTTGACCCCGTCACCATTGGGAATTGTACTGATGTCATCGTTGCTACCATAGAGTTCGGATACACATGAATATTCATGTATCGGACTTATATGCAGACAAGTCAATCCATCAGATCTGCAATGTACCACTACAAGAGGTGGACTGAGGGACCTGCTGTCTAAGACTCGCTTAAATATCAGCGTCCACTTGTATAATACGTATGTCAATACATCAATTGTTACTACTTAATAAATTAGCAATTTCAAGGAATACAAGTTTAAATTATATATTGAAACAACTAATCGCACATCCTACATACACGGTTCATTTAGACTTACTAGAAGGATTAAGAGTCTCTGAACAATGAAACTTTCACAACCCAAACATAATTTAAACTACTCAAATTTAAATTTAATTATGTACAGCTACTCATAACCTCCAACTGACTCCAAATGTCTACCTACAACACATTTCTAAAATAATTTATACGATACCGGGCTAGGTCCAAAGTCAATTATTTTTGTACCTCTCATCTGCAGTTCAGGGGTCCTTCAGTGTTGATATAGCTACAGAAAATACATGACCAGTACCATACATTTTCAAAGCCTTCAGAGTCGATCCTTGTTAAGCCTTATGACAAAAGTCTCCGAAACAAGAGTCCTACTCTATAAGTTTACTATACACTTTTATGCTTTTCATAGCACACATCGATAAATATCTTCGTAAATAACCCAAAATATTATCAGACCACTAGCATTCGATTTATGCACATACAGTAGGTCACCAACATATTCATCAACACAAGTCCATTCTACATTAAGCTCCTCACTTATTTTCATCAGTCTACTCGGCTACACTCAGCACACAAAAACTAAAATAAGTCAAATAACATCCTAGTATTTATATACATCCAGTCATTTAACATGAGATGCCCGCCATATTGAAATTTAGGGAACCATCTTAGATATTTCTATTTATTGACTTATTAGTTCGGGAGAAATTCCAAAATTCACCGAAAAATCACACATTATTTTACATATTGAATCGAAACTTGCTTCGATCTATGGACGAAGCTGAAATTAAATTTAATATAAATACCAGAAAAGTGGCAGGTTCGAGAAATAAAACACCACAAGTTCTTTTACAAACATAATATTTATTACATAAATTCTATCCTACTACATGGTCACTTGCGAAAGCCAGCAATCTTATAAACATTTAGCCCTGCATAGACGTGAAACGACTAATTCTTAGCTCCATCAGCTCCAACTGCTCCAAATGCTCCAACAGCTACAATAGCTCCAACAGCTCCAAATGCTCCAAAGGCTCCAAATGCTCCAACAGCTCCAAATGCTCCAAAGGCTCCAAATGCTCCAAATGCTCCAAATGCTCCAACAGCTCCAATGGCTCTAACAGCTCCAACAGCTCCAAATGCTCCAAAGGCTCCAAATGCTCCAAATGCTCCAAATGCTCCAAAGGCTCCAAATGCTCCAAATGCTCCAAATGCTCCAACAGCTCCAATGGCTCTAACAGCTCCAACAGCTCCAAATGCTCCAAAGGCTCCAAATGCTCCAAATGCTCCAACGGCTCCAACGGCTCCAACGGCTCCAACGGCTCCAACAGCTCCAACAGCTCCAACAGCTCCAACTGATTTAAATTCCTTTTTTTTTTTTATCGAACTTGACATGTTCACATGCATGACTTTATTAGTATACATTTTTGGATGTCAGTGGTGACTTTTTTATACCTTTACGTTATAAGTTTTATTTAGAAATGAGCTTTTCGATAAATTTTTAAAATCCATTTTGAAAAAAATATTAATTTTTCTTCAAGTTTATACACATGCATTTAATTGAAACCATTATTTTATGTAGCCAGCTTCCTTCAGTTCTTTAAGTATGAAGGATATTTCTTTGATGTTCTAATAGTTTCCTGCACAAAGCGAACCATGTAGTAGTCTTAGCCTGTCAACCAATATGTTAGGATCTTCCCATGAGGTATAATCAATATCTTCTGCTACGTTCATCTTCCTATTATGTTTATAATAAATATTATTATCTCTGGTGTTTTTCGTTTCAACACCAACCACAAGGTCACTTTCGGCATCGAGCCAGTGATTATCACAAGCTTAATCAGGATAATTTACTTTATTACGACGTTTCCACCGTTTTGGTCCTAGGCCGCCATCACAGTCTTCGATCTTGACCGCTTTAGGTGCTTCAGCACAGTACTCAATGATGTCAACCTTAGTTGTGACAGCACAGTCAGCGATCATGTCAACCTCAGATGTGTCACCACAATCTTCAATCATGTCAGCTTCAGATGTTTCATCACAGTATTTGGTATTGTCAGCTTCAGGTGGTTCTCCATCTTTCACATTTTCGTGGAGACGACTAGATGTTGGTGTAAATATATTTTCATTTCTAATGAGGTTGCTACTTTCTTCGTTTGTTTTTAATTTTAAATTATTGTTTTGATCTATATCAATATTTTTAGCATTAGCTTTTTTACATTCTTCATAATCATTATTGTCGTCTAATATTCTGCCTTCGTTCCTCTTCCACGATTTTGGAACACAGTCTTCGTTATCTTTATTTATCTTAGTTGTACAGTTCTTGCAATGTCTATCCAAGTAATATCTTCTACCAAAGGATTTATGACACTGACTGCAATTAAATGGTTTTTGACAATGACCCAAACTACACTCGCTTCTCTCATGACGTTTAGCATTCTTTCTCAAGGTAATCACATTGCTGCATTATCTACAGTGATGTCGGTTTGATACAGCTACAGGCAACGAATCAGGGTACATGTTAGCTTCTGCGACTGATGGCAGATGAAAACTAAGAGTTGTAAATTAAACCATTCCTTAAATTGAATTTTTTAAAATTATTTCGTCAGCGAGAGTTAAGTTATCCCATACAAAAGTACTGGTTGTAAGTAGTTCTACTTTTCATCAACAGATGACTCCACATGTTGCTAGCTGGTAAATAATAATTATTTCTTTTATGCTGAATGCGGGATGCTCACTAACGATCTGTTGAAAAATGTGTGCTTCCCTAGATCTCAAGAGGAAGAACATCGTCCTTATTTAAAAAAATTAGTGAATAACATCATGGCCTAGCGAGAATCACAAGATAACCTATTCACATATTAGCATCCAGCATGTATCAGTTGTCTGTATAAGCAGTCTCTGTTATCTGTATAAGCAGTCAATGTTTTGTGTGGGGTGCAGGATGCTCCCTAACGATCGCAACAGAAGGAGGGCTTCGCTAGAACTCAAGGGGAAGGGAAATCTTCGTGTGTGATAGAGTTTCTCAGTTGTTTCATGACGTAGTAATCGTCTGATTAATGATCTTCTGTTTTTGTCCGATTTCCACCTGATAAAAAAAATTTTAAGTTCCGATTTGTTAATATGAATTCGGAAATTTATACGAAACTCTGAATAAAATTATCTGTCTTAGACACCAAGGACAATGCCGTTTGTCTTACATGTTAATGCTTCTCAGCTGTCCCGTAGCATATTATTTGTCTGAGTAAGGTTATTTTTTTTAAATCCACCTAATAAAAATATTGTAAGTGCTAATTTATTAGCAGGATTTCACTAATTAAATGTAATTCTGAATAAAATGTCATGACGCATTTAGTAAAAAATCATTCATGCAGAGATCGATTTCTCACAAATAATCAGGATCACTCAGAGAAAACCATCAGATGTCTAGCCAGGAATAATCAAAAGCATTTGGAGAAATCTATTAAAATATTAACAAGAATAATCGGGAGCACACGGGGAAACCTTCATAATATTGACAAGGATTATCAGAAGCACACGGAGAAAACCTCCATAATATTGACAAGGATAATCAAAAGCACACGGAGAAAACCACCATAATTTTGAGAAGAATAATCAGAAGCACACGAAGAAAACCACCACACGACTTCCTGATATCATAAAATTAGAGGAGAAAAAAATATTAAAAAAAAATAAATTAATAAAAAATTTAAAATAAAAACAAAAAAAAAACATTCTGGCGGTGGTATACCACATCTCTTAAAGAACACTGCATGGTATATAATGAAAGAATCTTGGGCTCAAGAAACTAAACTATAGGTGGAAAGGATGATGCGGTTCCTAAGATTAAATGAAAGGTACTTTGTTGATTTTTTTTCTATATGCTAAGATGATGTAATTGAGTTTGGGAAGATGGGTTGACGGATTAAATAATAAAACTGAACACATAGGCTTTTAAAGAAAATGATAATGTAGCTAACCATGTATAGAAAACAATAGAGAATATTGTAAAGCTCACAAGATCATAGATTGTGGTACATCTCTGACAACAGAAATGTGGAAACGATATCATAAAATGTGTGATATTGATGTAGCTCCTGGTATTATAACTGATAGCTACGGTGATGATGCCTTTACGTCTGTGATAGTGACATGGACGCGAAATTTTTAAGACAAATAATAACATATATGTAAAGAAGATGGAAGCCGTAGCACGTGAGACCAAATTGATCATCGAGAGTCAATCCAAATGATTGCAGAATAGGCTAAAACTTCTACTTGGTTCGCAAAATGTTGACAATTAATACATCCTCAAAGAAACATGAACTAAGAAATGCAGGGTTTATAGAATGGAACCTACTTTTTTTTTGATCGGATGTATATTAATGGGAATACATATACAATTTACTATTAGTTTTATTAAATCTCATTCTTACGTATGTACTTTCATGCTCTTGGCGTCTACAGAGTTTATAAAGTATAAAAAATATTTACGTACATGGTTTTTTGTTTAACGTGTATATTTTGAATTTTTAAATTTGATTTTCTAAAAGAACAATGACTGAAATGATGCTTGTTATAAACTAAAAGACCTTCTATAACTGATGTGATTTATATTGCTAAGAAATTTTGAGGATGGTATGAGCAATAGGATGTAATTATGATGGTATGAGCAATAGGATGTGTCATTGGCTTGATACTTCGCTTGAATGAAATTTAAATGCTACCTTGAGATGAAAGCTGCAAGTGCGTGCATTGCGTGTCCAGTTCATTTGTCGAATTTTCTTCCAAAAGTATTACCTTATTTTGGTATGCTTCTTCTTTCAATGATGTTTTGACTCGAGTATTATAGTATTTGGTTCTTGATTTGACTAGTGTATTATTCCAACCGGTGCATGTATATAAGCGAGTCCTAGACAGCAGGTCGCTCAGTTTGTTACTGACGACGTGAGGATCACCTAGTTTGTTTCTTCTGGTGCATAAGTCGCGTAATTACCTGTTCTTGTGACCTCGATGACATCTTTACCATCTAAAACGACGAACTTGATGGACGTTGTACCATCGTCTATGGGAACCCTGACGTCAGCGGTGACGAAGAAGGAGCATATCCCGTCAGCAACGACGATGTCATCACAAGAGGAGACTTCAACACCAGCAGAAGAGACTTTAATGCCAGTGGTGCTGACTACACAGAAAAATTTCGCCGAACTTTGTTTCGCCCTCGATGGAGACTTCAATGTATGGTGATTCAACAACAACTAACGAACATCAGTGCTGTTACTGCTAAAAGATTTTCTCCAACAACAGCAATGCTCGATGACACGAGAGGAGAGAATGCGCTAAGAATCCTCCTAGCAAAATGTTAAGCTGTAACCAGTGTCGCAAGCAATTTGCAAGGCATGATAAGTTGAAAAGACACTTGAAGACATGTCGAGGACCTGCTGCACGTCAGAAAGTAAAGTTTTCTATACAACAAAGATGTATCGATGCGCATAAGAGCACACCTGTAAATGGTACGACTGTGGCAACGCAAGTATCTGGTTCGGGTCTGGAAGGCTCGTCTTCATCACCACGGTATCCTTGCAGCTACTGTGATACGTTGTTCGCATTTTCTCATGATGCACGGAGACATGAACTGAGTAAATGCACGAAGAATCCATCCCGTATAAAGTTTCGCTGTGATGGGTGTCATGAATGGTTTACACGTATTGATAGTTTGCGGCGACATGTGAAAAAATGCAACGGTAAAATCCGTGTGTCTTCTGAATATTTACCTGTAGAAATTTCGCCTCCTCGCTTTAGGTTGGAGACTCGTAAGCGTACAAGCAAGAAAACCGATGTGCAGCAACCGATTGCTATAACGTCTGGACATGAAAATAAACCTAAGAATGTGATCGGCGCATTACAAGTGAATGATAATGGGTTCTACTTGGTGCAGTCTGCATTTCGTGGAACATTGAAAGATTACTATTATTTAAATACGTTAGGTGAGCCGAAAGACATTTGTAATTTTATTGACGATATTAGACAGGACATAATCAATCAGCTTACTGATGACGTAGCAACAAACGGTCCTTTGAAATATAACTTGTGGTTGGTCTGTATATATGGAAAGCCATATCCATTCGATGACGAAGTGAAGAAGTGTGCATTCAAGACATCGGCTGCAGTAATTTACAATTCTGACGATGTGAAGCAAACTGTTAAAAACGGTATCCAGAGACTATGTCAATAGGAGGAGAACTATGTGTGTAAAGGTTCTGGCTGGACTCTGTCTATTATAAACCGATTGGAGCTAAGAATTAGTCATTTCACGCCTATGCGGACCTAAATGTTTATAAGATTACTGGCTTTCGTAAGTATTCAAGTAGTAGAATATATATTATGTAATGAAATTTATTTTGTGAAAGAACTTGTGTTGATTTATTTCTCGAATCTGTCACTATTATGTTAAATTGTTATATTTAATTGTTTGGCTATTACTGGTTTCGAACCAAGGACCTTAGTCGATCCAATTAATCATTTTATTGATTGCAAATTTTTTTAATGAATTTAGAACTTTTTCACGAGTTATAGCTAAATAACTACGAATTTCCAAGATGGCGGACATGATGTCTTTTAGGATGACGGTAGTAGATTATATTAAGCCTCTTTAAAAATGTTGAACATGATTTTTTTGAAATTATTATTTTTTACATAAATACAAATATATTGGTACGGTCAAGTATCGAACCAAGGACAGGAACTGACCGGATCAATCATTTCTTTAATGAGTAAATTTTCTGATGAATTTTGGATTTTTTCCCGAATTTCTATCTAAATAATTACACAATTTCAATATGGCCTCCTAATGAGAAGATGGCGGGTGTCACAGTAATATTAATAAATGATTACTGCACTCTAGCGGGTTAGAATTAAACTAACATGGCGTCAGCGCACTCTAGCCAACGATAACAAGATGGTGGTCTCCAGCAGACGAAGACAAGATGGCTGACATGACGTCATACTAGGTGAAGATATATACTTTGACATAAGTGGTGGGTGTCAGTCTGCCAGCAGCTACTGCGAGGGAAGGATCGGCCGCCATTTTTATTTTTTTTGCACTCGTTGGGTTTGAACCGAGGACTCCGAACTCCTTGTCGTAAATGTTTGTTTTTTAAATATTTTTTATTAAATTTTTATTAATTGCATTTTTTTTATAATTTTTAAAAAAATTTCTTTAAAATCGGATAATAAATAAAAAAGTTAAAGATGGCGACCGTAACAAAATATGCTACAGTGACGTTAATAATTCAAAATGGCCGGAAAACACGTCACCGGAATTTTCGAGAACACACAATTACGTCATACAAAATGGTGGATCCAAGATGGCGGATCAAAAATTGCCGTCGGGGTCAAGGTCAAGGTCAAAGCTCCCCACCAGTGGCTTAGAGTGGCTTGACCATGGGGAATTTAAGCCACTATGGGGACATTTAAAGATGATGTTATTTTTAAGGTATAAAACGGGAAATGTTCCCTCGAAACGGGAATTTTTCCCTCGAAAACGGGAAATTTTGAGTCATTTTGAGTCATTTTTGAGGAATTTTGAGGTATTTTGGGTCAAAAATGGCCGCCGTGACGTCACAATCCAATATGGCTGACCGACAATCCACAATCCACACCCAGGACCCAGGCGCAGGAGCCCCTTTTCTAAACTACTCCGAAGGACTGTTTCTACCAGTAACGAGAGTGATGGAGGT
Source organism: Bacillus rossius redtenbacheri (assembly GCF_032445375.1). Classification (NCBI taxonomy): domain Eukaryota; kingdom Metazoa; phylum Arthropoda; class Insecta; order Phasmatodea; family Bacillidae; genus Bacillus; species Bacillus rossius. The sequence goes on along the minus strand of NC_086339.1, from coordinate 48,955,906 downwards.
CGCTTTCCGTTGATCGCGCCGTGCAGTGGTCACCGAGTATTGCCTATTTTCCTTGGTGTGGTTTGCTGAAACCGAGGCTGGTTTGTCCCAGTACCGTCACGTCGCTGTATAAACTTTCGTCGTTACGTTCAAGATTTCTATCCACGTTAATAAACAATCATTCATTCAAAGAGAATTAAAGAATTGAAAGTTTAAACTAAAGTTGTAACTCCTATTCTGCATACATACTAACTTGGCTAATTGAATTTATCGTATATTATACCGGGATCCCAGTATTAGTTTTAGATGTAGTACATGATTGGAATTCATTTTGGAGTTAGTAACTATTGAGTAGGATGTTTATTCTGGTGTAGTATGTTTTCACTGAAACCCAGAGGTTTGCTCACCGTCTGATTACTAAACGGCACACACTCATATATAATTGATTTTAGCTTATTGTAACTTTCAACATGAACTTAACTTAAAAGGAGAGATAATTTTTAGTTTTTTTGATCTGAAGGAGGAGAAACAGGAGCGCGAACGCAAGGAACAGGAGGAGAAACAGGAGCGCGAACGCAAGGAACAGGAGGAGAAACTGGAACGCGAACGCAAGGAACAGGAGAATACTGAGAGACTAGATAATATTGCACGAATTTTGAATACGGCGTCAAACAGTTTGGCTGCCGAAACAAAACAACTTCGAACAGATATTACACAAACACAACAAACAATGGAGCAAAATTGTACTGTCATTCACGAACATATTGAGTCATTAGAAAACACAGTACCGTGTTTGAAGGAAAATGTTAATCAATTACAAAAGGATTTAGAAGGGAAAGTAAACCGAGTAGAAATACGCGTGGGAGAAATGGAGAGAGAGGTCAAACCATAGGCGTGCGCAGGACTTCAGTAGTGGTGGTGCCAGATTACAGAACAGACCTATCATTCACATACCCGAGCCTAAAGCGGGGGGTCCGGGGGTTCTCCCCCGGAAAAATTTGGATTTGAAAGCGCAAAATGGTGCTATTTAAGGTGTTTCCGAACAAAAACATTAAATATACAGGTGTAAAAATTTTAACATTTTTTATTACAAATTATTGCTTTGAACGTTTTAATCGCCAGGAAAACTACTAAACTATTTACAGTTTTAAGCTTTGTTGAGCCATAAGTAAATTGCACAAATTGTTTGCACGGAATTCATGCTGGTGGCTTTGAAAAAAACGTACTTACATGTTTTCTGAAGACGCAAAATAAATGCTAGAAAAACATTCTCAAATGTTAAGTTTTAAAATCAACAAGTCAAGGGAGTTTTTGTAACATAACTCGAATATGTAAAATATTAAAATAATAAAAATACACAAATAAATAGGAAAAAGTTTTAACTTTTGGAATAGAACAAAAAGGTTTTGTCGGCAACTGCATATAAGTCATTGAGTAATCCTTTTCGGGACCCGGCTTTTTAATTTTAATCACCCATTTATACATCATACAGACAGATATATACAGCAATTAATGAACCATAACAACTGTCAACTAGTGAAAATAAAATAATTAATTAATGAGTGATCTACTTAACAAACACAGGCTGTACTCGTGTACTCATTATAACAGTAAACTGATGAGTAAACAGTAAGAGTAAACACCACACAGTAGTGCTACCTGGCGGACGGCGGCTATTATTCCGTGCGCCTGCCGAGTGGAGTGAACAGTGGACACCGAGCGTGCATTCTATATAATTCGAAGAGAACTAGGAGAAGTATTTACATTTCAGAAGTTTCGTAGCCGCGGCCCGCATGTACAACACAAGTAAGTTATTGCACCTGGCTTGTTTCTGTGTGTATAGTTGGTTCTATTGATAATTTATATACTGATAGTGTTATGAGCACATATCTGTAACTCGATACGATTGGAAAACATATTTTTTTTGGAAATAATACGGTTTTTGTAAGTATGTATTATTTCTGCTTGTAAAAAATAAAATAACGTTAACCCTAATGGTAGTGCCAAGGCACCTGTGGCACCTACCGTGCGCACGCCTATGGGTCAGACAACACACTGCGTTGTGCACGATGAAACAAGCTGTCGCAAATGAGAAGAATAACAACACAAGGGAAAATATTAGTGTAGTTAGTTCAACTGGAATAAGCGCAGAACCGACCACGACTATTAGTAACGATTTTCCATTAGTTACTGACCCCATGTAAACACTACACCATCCCGCTAGGAAATGGTTAGACAACATTCCTACGTATGCCGGAAAAAGTACAGAGAACCCCAGGAAATTTCTCAACCAATACGATTAGTACTGTAATATATTCAAGTTATCGGAAACGGATAGGCTGAAAAACATCAGTCATTGTTTGAAAGACACCGCATACTATTGGTGGGAACTACTCAAAGATTCGATCACTGATTATAGTTCTTTCCGCAAGTCATTTCTACAACAATTCTGGAGTACCAGAATACAAAGAAATTTGCGTATTCAGTTACATTCTGACAAGTTCGAACCTAGGAGATTTCAAAACCTAGAAGCCCAAATAAGCAACATGTATGAGAGGACACGTTATCTAGACTGTAACATAGAAGATGAAGAATTTATAGCGATGATACTATCTCAGTTACCTGTTAGGTATCAGTTACAGTTAACTGGACGTAACTACAATGGAATAGTTGATTTCAAAGAACAATTACTTAACTATGACCGACTCGAAAAGCTTGATAGGGCGAACTCAAACAAGGAGGTGTTCGAACGTAAAAACACTAATCAATCTCCGCCATTGTATCAAAATTGGCGAAATAAAAGTGGTGAGCAGGAGAATGGACAAAAACCATCGCGCGTGAATACATTGAACGTTAAACCATCCAGAAATCAGTGGTATTATAAAGGATACTGGGGTCGACGCCGAAATTACAATTACTGGAATAGACCGAACAATTCAAATGGTAATCAAAGACAACGATATAATTACGACCAAGGACAACACTTTAGCCAACAACAGGAAGGGGCCGTTTGGATCTTGAATTAGAAATTAAATACAGACCAGGTAGTAGAACACTGCGCGTGTGATCGAAACACGTCACGCGGTCAATATCGCGTAGAAGCCCAAACCTTTTGTCCATCAAGAAAAGTAATAACGAGCATGAGTAACACCGAACATGAGGTTTCGCGAGGGGAGAATGCCAACCTTTTTTCTCCAAGCAACGAAAATGGCAATAGGAAATGGCCGTCTAACCCAACGAATGATTGTGCGAACTTTAGCCTAGGAGGAAATCAGGCGCAAAACATGGCAAAGAGTTCTGGTCAGATAACAACAACGTGGCTACCTGACCAAATAAAGGGATTCACTAATCAAACGGGAAACTAGTCAGGGAGGGTGTACCACAGCTCCTATCACCGCTCCCTAATAAGAATGTGGAAGGGGCTAATACCCACAACAAATATTCATCGGAAATTCGAACGAACACTTTAGTCACAAAACGGATCAATGCTGTGATGTTCAAAATAAACGAACGCGATTTTCTACTCAGCGAACCCTGCGTAGAAACCAGTAACGCTAAGGAGGCATTGTGTCCTGAAATCACACTTATCATAAATGGAGTCAGGTCACCTGTTTTGTTGTACAGCGGAGCAGAAATTTCATGTATTAGTGAAGATTGTGTCTCCATGATTGAAAGCACAGGAATTAACCTATCTCGTATGCCCGTTCCGAGTATTAAGATCTTAGGAGTAACGTCCAGGGCTAGTCCCATAATCAATCGACAAACCTTATTAGAGATCGAAGGATTAGGTAACGTAAAATGCGTGCCTATCTTAATAGTAAAAGGTTTGGCAAAACCGATTATACTAGGAATCGATTTTCTTACTACGTATAAAGTTATATTGGATTTCGGAGGATGGATGATTACAGCTATGGATAATTTAGAAAACCCGACTACTCCAGAAAGATGGGAAGTGACGGAAAAATGCGTATCCTTTATTAGAGAAGTAAATCCTTGTACAACGATATGCAATACTACTCTGACCAATCTAGATGCTACTGAGGAAGACTTGCGTAATGCAGTGAGTGGAGTCACTTTAATTAATAATAACGATAAAAATGGACTGTTTCAAGTTTTAAAGAATTTTCAGAAAGTATTTTCGGATAAACCCGGCCTAAACAACTTGTACCAGGCTAGCATATGTGTGAAACCAGGCGAGCCGTTTCATAGGAAATCTTACCCGATACCAGTAAAATTTTTAAGTGAAGCCGAAGAATACTTGCAGTTGATGTTAGACTGGAAGGTAGTTGAACGAGCTCCCAGCCCTTTTACCAATGGTATCCTGTGCGTCAGAAAGAAGGACGGATCCGTGTGGTTATGTTTAGACGCACGTGAAATTAACAAGATAACCGTCCGAGACCGAGAAAGCCCCCGACCGATCAGTGATATTTTGCGATTATATCAAGGTGTAAAATTCCTAACCACTTTAGATTTGTCGGCCGGCTATTGGCAAATTCTTTTGAAGAAGGAATCACAGAAGTATACATCATTTTTATTTAAGAATTATCAGTACGTATTTCGAGTAATGCCTTTTGGGTTATGTAATGCAGTGGCGGAATTCACGAGGTGTTTGGACCAGACGTTAGGACCTGAATGTAAAAGTTTCGCGCGTGCTTATGTCGATGACATACTTATTACTTCGGCGTCATTTGAATAACACTTGATACATATTAGTATTGTACTGACTAAGTTACGTAATGCTGGCATGACGGCGATGTTGAAGAAGTCCATGTTCTGTCGACAAGAATTACTTTTCCTAGGCCACATTTTGACACCTACCGGCATTAAAACGTCACCCGAAAAATTGCAGAGTATTACCAACTTTCCTACGCCTAAGAACTTCAAACAATTAAGGACTTTTCTTGGGGTAATCGGATTCTATCGCAACTATAGTGATAAAATAGCCAGAGTAGCTGTACCCTTTTTCCGGTTATTAAAAAAGGACCAAGCATGGGATTGGTGTGAAGAAGCCAAGAAAGCGTTTGAGGACTTGAAGAAAATTTTCGTCGAAGAACAAGTCTTACACCACCCTGTTCTAGGCAGAGATTTCCTGTTATATACAGATGCGTCAGCCTACGCGCTGGGCGTAAAATTAGCACAAGCGGACGATGAAGGTTTAGAGCGTACTGTCGCGATGGCAAGTCGAACTCTAAACAATGCCGAGAGAAACTATACAGTCACAGAGCGAGAAACCTTAGCAATTATATGGGCATTGCAAAAATTTAGAGACCTGTTATTGGGCGAACATGTAAAATTGCTGACAGACCATCAAGCCTTATTGTTTTTAAAAACTGGAAAAATCTTTGGTAGCAGATTAACTAGATGGTGTCTACTTATACAAGAATATGACATCGAAATTTGTCATATCAAGGGCAAGGAAAACGTAGTAGCGGACTACCTTAGCCGAGTACCGGATGTCGTGGAAAATGAAATACCTAACAAGAATAATCCGAAGGAATTTTTAGTCGCTCATTAGTTACAGAACAAATGGCCCATAACGACACTATCAAAAATATTTTTCAAAAGCTGGCACAACTCCAAGATGATGATGTGTTTTGTAAAAAACATTAAGGTAAAACTTCAAAACGTTGGATCGGAGCACAAACTCAATACCAAGTATTGTATTTCTGATAATGGTATCCTATTTTCCAGGGAAAACTATGTTCCCGATTTGAAGATGTATGGAAACCGGTCATACCTAGGGAAATAATAAACAAGGTTATATGGGAGATCCATCGAAATTGTGCGCATGTTAGTTCCAAGAAATTGACGGCGGTGTTGAGTAGAAAATTGTATTGTCCTAATTTGCCTAAATGTGTAGCGAAAATTACCCGTTCCTGTGACCTCTGCCAAAAGTCAAAACACTCCCAACACAACCTAATCGGTGAGACGCAACCGATAATTCCGAGAGGACCTTTACAATTGGTGTCCGTAGACTTACTGGGACCATGGCCTCGATCAACCGCTGGGGTGAAATATGTATTTGTAATGTTAGATGTATTCTCCAAATACGCAAAACTATACCCCATAGTCAGCGCCACTAGCAGAGTCGTTCTTCAAAAGGTAAAAAAATTTGAAACTGAGGTGGGACATGCCGAAGCTATTATTTCCGATCACGCTACACAATTTGCTAGTCCAATATGGCAAGAAGGATTGACACAAATGCGGATTACACCAACAATGTCTTCGATTAGACATCCTCAGAGTAATCCTGTCGAACGACTAATGCGCACATTGGGTAACATGTTGCGTACATTCTGTTATGACGCGCAGCAAAATTGGATGACCAAACTACCATTTATTGAGTGTGTCATTAATCACACCATACATAGCTAAACCAACAACACACCTTACGAAGTACTTACTGGAAAACCATCTCATATCATACCAGATACTTTGATACCTAAGCTAAAACTTGAGATTGCGGAAGAGGAACAGTAAGAGCTGGAAGAAATAAGACGGGAAACTGAGGAGTAAGTTAAGGCTAAGTTGACATCCGCTGCAGATCTCAGGAAAAGGCATCAGAAGCTTTTAGGAAAAACTACGTTCGTTTGCAGAGACTTCGTACTAAAAAGGACTAACCCAATCAGCCAATTCTGGAAATATGTAACCCGAAAATTATTTTTATTGTTCGACGGACCGTATGTAGTGACGAAAGTTATTAGAAACAACTGTTATGAACTGTCCGACCTTAACACCAGGCAGATTGTAAGACACTACAACATTACCCAGCTTAGGGAATATCACCAGCCTATTTTAACATGATTATCTTGACAGTTTCACACCTATAATTTTAATCCTACGTCACGTTGACACAACATTCATTAAATTTTTTTTAGTTATACTCGAACATGTGTTTAATTAATAATGTTAACATATGGTTAGTTGTTAGTAGTTAATGATCAAATGCTAGAATAGAATAACCTAAGTGAAAGGACACTGAGAACTTTAGGTGAATGAACATTTATTTAGTGTTATATTAGAAATGTCATTCTGCTGGTTATAAAAAAAAACTGGCCACAATGAACATTTCCAGGAAGGGGCAATTCTATAAAGGTAATTTCTACACTTTATAGAAATCGGTTTATTTATTTTATTCACGCTTAACATTTTCATCAGTTCAAATTATGGTTCGCTTATTCTATGCAATTGTGTGTGATTTGAAAAGTATTTTGCTTTATCTATGATTATGATTTTTATCTTTGGTCATAAAGGTGGATAATCTTTGGTCATAAACCATCAAATTTATTTTAATTCATTTTTTTCTCTGCATTTGTAAAGAATACGAGTTTTCATTACTTAATTTCTGGACAAACAGTTCATGTTTTGTCAAAATTTAGAGAATCGCGTTGTTTTAAAAACAAGATAGAGAAAAAATGTTCTTTTAGAATGTTCGTCAGTAAGCACGTTTTTAAGTTAGATTCTCCAACTAACTACTGCAAGAAATATGACGATATTAAACATTTCAAGCTGAATTGCTGAAAATTAGAGAAGATTTATTGATATTTGCAAGAAATTAAGCGAATTTATATAAAATTATTTACGAAGAATTACCAGTTATTATCAACGAGTGCTGAACCATTAGCTGCGGATATTGACGTGTAGAAAAGAACTTATCAGGAATATATAATTTTGAGGATAATCAAAAATTGACCTGCGAAAGAATAACCGGCAAATCCAATGAAGGTTTGATGTCCGAGTCTACTTCTGTCCTGTCCAACAACGACTGACTGAAGGAAGGTGTGGAAGAACGTATCAACTCGACGATGGAGTATCCAGAGAAGGATGATCCGTGAGCCAGTCCGACGACCAGCCCCAGGAGACCGTTCGAGAGTAGTGCCCGAAGGACTGTTTCTACCAGTAACGAGAGTGATGGAGGTCGCTGTCCGTTGATCGCGCCGTGCAGTGGTCACCGAGTATTGCCTATTTTCCTTGGTGTGGTTTGCTGAAACCGAGGCTGGTTTGTCCCAGTACCGTCACGTCGCTGTATAAACTTTCGTCGTTACGTTCAAGATTTCTATCCACGTTAATAAACAATCATTCTTTCAAAGAGAATTAAAGAATTGAAAGTTTAAACTAAAGTTGTAACTCCTATTCTGCATACATACTAACTTGGCTAATTGAATTTATCGTATATTATACCGGGATCCCAGTATTAGTTTTAGACGTAGTACATGATTGGAATTCATTTTGGAGTTAGTAACTATTGAGTAGGATGTTTATTCTGGTGTAGTATGTTTTCACTGAAACCCAGAGGTTTGCTCACTGTCTGATTACTAAACGGCACACACTCATATATAATTGATTTTAGCTTATTGTAACTTTCAACATGAACTAAACTTTAAATGAGAGATAATTTTTAGTTTTTTTTTGATCTGAAGTAAATGATTTACATATTTGCTTAAATATTAATTTTAGGAACTTGATTACTACTTTGCACTTGGATTGATGAGTAACTAAAACCCCTGAAAGAATTCCAATTATCTTAGATTAGCAAATAATTTTACTTATACTATAGTGTGACTTATTAATTCTGTGAATCGAATATGTTGTATGATTGTTATGTCAACGATACAACGACACTTTGATAATACACTACCATTTGTTACAGATATCACATACTATTATTTACCACAGATATAATAGTTACACTAAGAAATATTTTCAGTTTGGATTCTAGTAGGGTTAATTTACACTCTTCAATTCGTTCATCCTGGCAGGACACAACAGATGTTAGGAAATTGATAATAAATAATTATTAATTTCCGTTTGACACATTAGTGGGTTCCGCGCAAGGCGCGGGGCGCGGGGAAAGATTTTTGCGCAGGCGAAGCACCGCGCTGGCTTGAAGGCGGGGACAGAGTGTTAGAGTGGCGTCACGGGATCCAGGAAACGCTGTGAACAGCAGTAAAACACAAATAAGAACACTGCCGCTTGGCGACAGGATGCTGAAGAAAGCATGCAGTACTTCTTGGACATTGCGTGAAGCCCTTTTTGTTCAGCTTATGGTCCACACATTGTTTGCGTTACACGTAAAAACATTAGTTGAAGTGTGGTGTTTGCATAGCGAAAACTGTTTTAAATGAATATGTCTATGGGAGTGACTTTTTTTAACGACAGATCTTCTACGTCATCAGGCATGGTCAAGCACCAGTGGTGTGTGACTATGGCGAGGGGATGTGAGTGGTGACTTCAACTACATGACTGCATGCACAGAAACAATTTTCTTTCTGCTCTTTTGCAAGCGATTTCTTTGGAAACCAGTTGCCACGAAATATTTTTTAGTACTACAATAATGATACTGTAACTTTGTACAACCCATGGCCGGGTTTACTTTAGCATATTGGAAATACGTTTCTCGTGGTAATACTGAGCATTTATTTACGAAGATTTGTGCATAATTTTATATTTTAATTTATGTTTAATTAAGCATATTTTTTTTAAACCACGGAAAATATGATCGAATATTCAATGATTAGGGTCTAGTTGGTTTTGTTATGCTTAAAAATCGCGCTGGTAATATTGAAAAGCTATTCAGGGAACAGTTTGCAAATAAATTTAACTATTGGAGGTAATGGGACAACACAAAGCATAAATGCCCGGGTAAGAATCCGAATCCAGTACAACCACGAACACTATTTCATGTAAATGTACAAATTGAGAAATACCAGTTCCATCTGTGCCATCGCCTGACAATTCTCAACTCCGCGCATAGGTTCCCATAGTTTTGACGTTTATTTGACACAGCCTGTACACTCCTGCACCAGCGGAGACGAAGGCTGGTGGAGCAGACAAGCTTCCCCTTCCCCGCACAGACAATTTCCTCCCTCCTTATGGATCGCGAGCAACTACTGCCATCTGCAGGGAACAACCTGAAACGACTCTCTGGTGGAGGGGAGCCGGTTCTTTCAGTTCCCATTCGCGAAGTCGACATCCTCTAGCCGGCGAAAGGGGCGAGTGCTCTTCGGAGTGGCGTTACATTTTAAACAGAAAAAGGAAACCAAGAAAACGTTTCCAATGTCCCTCGTTCAGAACGGAAAAAAATGAAAAATATCGAAGGAACAATGTTCGGGTTTTCACTATTTCCTGCTCTTTGTTATTTTCGAGCACCTGTACGAGCACCGACAGAAGCCATGAAAACGAGATGACGTCGTTCCTCTGTCCAAGCGAAGTCGCTTCATGCGTTGAGCTTCGCACAACTTGGTCACTACTGAACAGCAGACCAAAAGATAAAATAATAAAGGGTCTTCCAAAACTGGTAAGTCAAACTGCGGGCGTACTTCGAATTAAGTACTCACTTAGCAACGATGTCTGACTAGTACTGCCACTTATCTGAGTGCAGTCTGGCCAATTTGCGTGGCCAGTGCGGAGAATAAACCTATATTAACTTCAAACGCATTATGACTGACTTTAGTTATATTTTTAGTTGAAATAACTTATTCCCTCTCCGAAGTATGTTATGAATTATAAGGGTCGGTTTAGTGCTAAAGTTCGTTTTAAAGTCTAGATTGACTGACCACAAGACAAAATTAAATAGAACATCTCTAAAAATTCTCTTACTGGACAAATTATTAAGTCACATTAATCGGCAAAGAAAACATTGACTAAGTAACAGTAAAAAGTAAATAGGCTATGGGAACAATTTTACAGCAATCCCTATGGACTTTTCACTTGGGAAGCATTGAATATTAGTTTATTTATTAATTTTTGCACCATATATAATCTCTACGGTGTTTTCTATGCGTAAAAAGTCCTGAAAATATCCATATTTAACCATTTTGCCTGATTAACTGCGTTTATTAATTTTTGCACCATATATAATCTCTACGGTGTTTTCTATGCGTAAAAAGTCCTGAAAATATCCATATTTAACAATTTTGCCTGATTAACTGCGTTTTTGTCAAACGTCAAACATTCATTTTTTCTATGTTTTCACAACTCTGTAAATGCATGCAGGTTTCCTTCTGTCACATTTCTTCAAAAATATCATGCATGATAAAAAATTGGTTGTCTGTAAAGTCGGTTTACGGACGATAGTTTAACGTGACGTAATAACATAAAATTTATGAAATGATTGCATACTTTTATGAATAATATTGAATCATTTTTATTGAATTATCTTTATTTCGTATGTATACAAAGAAGGAATGAAATGAAATCTACAATTTAATTAATAAATTTACTTTTATTTTCATTCATTAATTCAAATATGTTTATCACTTTAACAAAGAGATTATTTTAAATATTACTTTTATACAAGTTTGCTATTTAACTTCTTCCAATCTGTTTTATTCTTTTAAGGATAGGACGATGATAGGAAAAGTAGTAAACGAATGGGAGTGTTTCAAGTTTAATGTGCCTCGAAAAAGTCAAATCGATGGTTGTTCCAATCGAGTGGAAGAGAGATAGATGCGGCGCAAGCGTACAATGAGCGTAACGGGACACAGCGTAACGGGAAAATGTGCGAAACGGGACACCTTTTTGTGCGTGCAGTCGGCGTTCATCGATTTATTAGACGTTGTCACGTCAAAAACCCTAAATCCAAAATGATGGATGACGCCGGGCCTTAATGCAACAGGTGGATTACCATAAGAAATTAACACTAGACGAATTAAAAACAGACGAAGAGCGTCAAAACAACTTTATAAGGGTAGAATTTTAATATTCCTACTATTTGGTGGGTATCAGATGTACTGTGGATTCGAGCACCAAGTCTGTAACATAAGTTAAGGTAAAAAAAGAGAAAATAAAGCAGGCACTGACTGAAAACCATTCCAAACTGCAAAATTTTGAAAGCCATTTAAAAAAAAAAATTAACGATTTTTCCTGATTACTAACAGTATATACTTTTCTAGGTTCTAATCTCATCACATACTCTAACCTTAAGAGAGAGAGAGTGTTTCAGCTTACTTCAATGAACAAGAAAAATCACCTGTTTATATTTAGGAGTATTATGTTCCGAAAACACTTTATTAAAAGTATCTCGTTGCTTATTCCACCTGAATGCTTAGTATTAGCGAAGTAAAAGCCAATATATTTCAACGAACTCCCGAAACAAGTGATCATGCAAACGAAGACAAAATACAACCAGTGTGGAGGATTTCACCTTCAAAACAAAGAGAGATAAGTTTGCCTGAAGCTTTGGACGCCTCCCAAGAGTATAGCTGCATGCTTACTACACTCTGAGAGCAGAGGATGGCCAGGAAAGTTTGCAGCAAAAACGGATTAGGAGAACGCTTCTTAAATTACGAGTTTTCTGTTTAACATCTCTGTCCTTCCGATAATCACCACATTTCACAAGAAAGACTCTGGGGTGTCTTAATATAACAAGTTTCGTACAGTCCAAGCTTGAAAATCGAAGAAAACTCATCGGTCGAAATCCTTGCATTGTTTTAAACCTATTGGTTCGGTATTATTTCATAGTTTGAAATCATTATTCAAAGAAAAAAACACGTAATAAAGTATTTCAGTACTCGCCAGAGATTTGTAACATGTAATAATCATTGTAACGAGCTAATTCATGTGTTATCATGTTGCAAATACACTTGTTATATGAAAAAAAGGAAACGAAAATTAACGAAGAAAACAGTAGTATAAAAAGGAGCTTTCGGGCGTAATGTTATTCTTATGTGACTATGCATTGGTGGCTTACTCAGTTGTAGCTTACCAATCGTAAGGAGTCGGCAATATTCGGGCGTGTCCCCGGTCGTTGACTGTGATCAGGAGGTCGGCGGCCATTTTAGATGACTCCACATACGCCATCTTGGAATCCAATATTTTGAAAATCTGTAACTATTAGGCTAGAAATTCGGAAAAAAAATCAAAAAAGGCTCACAAAATTCGTTAAAAAAATTATTAATTCGAATGATTTATGTCCTTGTAAGATCCTTGACTGATGCAAAAAAGTTATTTTAAGGTAAAAGATATATTTATCCAATACAATATGGTGAAAAATCCTAAAAACTGCTTAAATAACTCATGCACCAGTCCAGTAAGCTACCGGTGCTATCTTGGCCGCAGTCTTGGAAATTCATAATTATTAACGTAGAAATTCTAAAAAATTACAAACAGTATCAAAAAAAATTGTTTGTTAAAATAATGATTGATTCGAAAGATATATTCCTTGTTTAGATTCTTAATAGATCAAAAAAAATAATCACAAATACTAAAAAGTGTCAGGTTAAAAAAAAAATTCGAAATAAAAATTTATTATGTAACTTTAGTAGGGAGAGCGTGCCGACTCTGGAACATTGACGAGGGGGGAGCGGGGTAATCCGGGGATTATCCCATTTTTTATGGTTTTTTACGCATTTTTAATGGTTTTTTATGTGCAATACCAGTTTTTTATGCGCTAATCCAGTGGCTAATCCGGAGATCCGCAAATCCGCAAATCCGCAAACGCAAATTCGCAAATCCGCCATTTTGTAATTCTAGAAATTTCCACCAACTTCGAATCGTGACGTCATGATTCTGTGTCGTCTGCTGGAGGCCGCCATCTTGATTTCTTCTGGCCGCCATCTTGTTTCGTCTGCTGGAGGCTGCCATCTTGATTTTTTCTGGTCGCCATCTTGTTTCGTCTGCTGGAGGCCGCCATCTTGTGTGACGTCATATAGTTCTGTTGGTCGCCACCAGGTAGCAGCAGGTATTATTTTTCCTTTAACTAAAATATTTTCAGTGCCGAGGCTGGGATTCGATCCATGGGACGTGAAAACAATGATTATGTCGAAGTTAGAAAGCAGAGACGCTAACCACAGGACCACGAGACCAGTTGGGATATAGTGAAATAAATAATCTATATATGCTACGTACTGATGTCAAGTTTATGATAAAAGGGGGAGGGTATTTTTGCCTTCCTAAATGCATACCTAAGGTGCCACATTTGAAATTAAAAATCATTATACAGCCGCCATCTTTAATTCCAGCACAGACTACCAGATGGCGCCAAAATCAAAAATTAGTTGCCAGAGGCGCCGCCATCTTGATTGTCAAGTTGGCTACCAGAGTGTGCCACCGTCGCCATCTTTTATTTCATATTTCAGCTGCCAGGGCGCAGCACCATTCGATAGGTTGAATGCTAATCGATTTATTTAGTTTTATTTCATATTTCAGCTGCCAGGGCGCAGCACCATTCGATAGGTCGAATGCTAATCGATATATTTACTTTTATTTCATATTTCAGCTGCCAGGGCGCAGCACCATTCGATAGGTCGAATGCTAATCGATATATTTTTTTATTTCATATTTCAGCTGCCAGGGTGCAGCACCATTCGATAGGTCAAATGCTAATCGATATATTTACTTTTATTTCATATTTCAGCTGCCAGGGCGCAGCACCATTCGATAGGTCGAATGCTAATCGATATATTTAGTAACAAGTGTTGCTACCAGAGGGCGCGATATTTAATTTTAAAAAAATATTACAACCTTTAAACAATTCTCCGCCATCTTGGATTCAACAGCCCCACTATCTTGGAAGTACATGATACACCCAAGGACTCGTTCCAATACATGCACAGAGTGCACCGAAAAGATTGTTCCCTTACATGGACAGAGTGCACCATATTGAATGATCATGATATGTGTTCCTTTAAATGCATCAGAAGCAGGCATAAGAAATTTTTTCTTATAGGCATACTTTAGTGTTAGCTTTCCTGTAATGCATTTAATAATAGTGTAAGCTCATTATTATTATTTAGTGATAGTGAATTTATAACTATGATGTGTAGTCTCATTCTCTTCGTCTCGACGTGGCGGAAGATTCTCTGGAGTGTAAGCTGAAAAAAAAAAAAACTTGTGTTTGTATTTATAGTGGTATGCTGCTTTCCACATCACCTTAGAGACTATGTCTCAGGAGGTACAGCATTAGATGCGTTAACTCCTTTTTTTTATACATGGTGAGTTTCCCCGAGAGGCCTATTTTCCATGTTTAACAAGGGCGCAAGCATTATGCTTCACCGTCACTCTCTCCGAAGCCGCTGTCCACTCCATCATCTGGCTCCACTTGCTCTTGTGCCTCCATTACAGCTTCAAGGCATGCTATAATACCGTTGTAAAGGTATGTTAGAAACTCGTATTCCTCTGGAAATGCAGCGAACAAATTGATCGCGGAGACCTCTAGATGGTGTACTATCGCATCTATATTCATGCCGATGCAAGAATGAAGCGCATATTCAATGCAATCGCGAATTTCCTCAAAAGCAGCCATGTTCATTATGGAATTGTCAGAGACAGAATGAAGACTATAGTTGCCCGGGTCTTGACGGAAAGATGACAACAACCCTGATGTCGCGCTACACATTCCAATGAGGCGCCCAGCGCGGGCTGACGTCACAGCTTGTTGATCCCCAGCTGCAGAGTGCTGGGTCGTGTTTAGGAAGTAGTCCACACATTATAAATACATTGCAGGAATAGAATCTCAACAACAGCCCACACAAACGATTCCATAGAATATGCTTCAATTGAGAACAAGCAATAAGGTAAAATAAAATGTGTATATGTAATCTTAAACTCCCATATCGTTTCTCTTTACACATGTCCTCACGGTATCGGGAAACCCCTTCCAAGACACCTGGAATCTTTCACCACGCTTTCGATGAATTTTATTTACCAAGTATGTATCGGGGTATTTTGTAATTTGAATTTCTGAAGCATAAAAAACACCTTGTATTTCATTTCCATCCATATCACTCAAGTTATACACACGCGGAAAGCTGGACCTCATAGCGGTTACTTTAAACACTTCGTGAGACCAATTCGGTGTAAACCACTTTTCAAAAACTTTCTTGTTTCGTGACATGCGTACATGATCCCCCACACGAGCCTTAGGTTTTCTAGGGTCAATTGTCTTTACATATTTGTAAACACTTTGTAGCAAAGAGTAATCCTTCACTTGATTCGGAGCCATGCCAATGGTGCGGTGGAATCTGTTATTGTAGACACGTAGAACTTGTGGTAAAATTTTAAGCCACTTATAATTTCCTTGAGCTGAAAACTCGCGAAAAAGCAGCGATTTTAGAGATCTATTAAACCGCTCTACCACACTTGCTTTAATCTCACTGTGAGTGGAATAATGATTAATATTTTTTCTTTTCATAAGAGCTCTGAAAGTTGAGTTATAAAATTCTGTTCCCGCATCACTTTGAATACTTTTAAAACTTCCTGCTTCTTTCAAAATACTTCTCATTACAGCAGTAGTCATCACACCTGTCTTTTGTTTAACTGGAACTGCATAAGCACATTTGCTGTACACATCTATGGCAGTCAGGATGTACTTGTAACCACTGTTCACTTTACTGTATGGTATCATTTCTACCAAATCAATCTGTAGTAAATCATGGAGTCCATATGTTAAAACCTTTCTTCGAAGTTGGTTGCCATCTACCCAGTTGGCCACTCCGAGTGGAGGAGGAGTTTGCAGCGCTGTTGTTTTCCTACAACTCGACTCGGAGCAGCAATGCTTATTGAGCGTACCAAGGTATGAGGATAGTACAAAAAAAATAAACTAGAAAATTATAAAATAAAAAAAAAGTTAGAATCTCTTATTATGTGGGGAACTCAGGTTCATGGATCTAGACGGTAATGTCCCCATGGAAGCGTGCTAATTCCGTCATCGGAAATGCTCCGCTTGTCGTCACCTGATGACAACGCCACCTTAGTCACGCGTTCAGTACAAACAATGTGATTTCGTGAACGAAAATGATATTGAGTCCCCCAAACCCGTGAATTTGTTTGCAAGCAATCCAGATATTGCTCAAAAAGTAGCGAGCTGAGTACACTGGCCTTGACACCCTTGGCTTTAAGCGTAAAAGCACCATCGTCCATCTTGTATGCATAAAGTTTGGGGCGAAGACCAACATACTCAGTAATGATGCGTCCAGCGGCTTCATCCTTCATGACACCAGTCATGCCGTGGTTGACTGATGGAAACCTTTGAGCATTATCTGGAGCATAATTCGAAGTGTCGAATCGAGAAGCCAAATCGGGGAGAATCGAAGAATACACTTCGCGACACTCGATGTGGTACAGATGAGAATCGGTATCTGAGTAAAGCAGGTGCAGAGATGGAAAGGGAAACTTAACCTTCATACAGTTATAGTGGAAATCATAGAGATGCAATTTGGATAAATCTAAGATGGCCACACCAGTGTAAAGGGGTTTGTTGAAGGTTACCGAACCTTTGGCTAACTCAATGAGGACCAGATTCTCATCGACGATTCGCCTTGCCTTAAATGACGGACGACCTATCAACTCTGCCGCACCATATATGGTATCGTACCGCGAAACCACACGTATGTCACGCTCCCTACGCGGCGACTGCAAAGATTTGCCAAAAACGGAATTATTCATTAATTTATAGAAGGATTTCTCAAAGGGGTTCGCTGCCTGAGCACGGCAATTCAGATTATACCGTACGTACGATGCCATCCAGGATTTTTGTTCAAAGCGCAAAACACGATGAACATTGTCAAGAACGGCCCCGTACGTAAGGTAGTGCTGCAGTGTTTTTGCATGTAAAACATAGTTCTTTCACGGTTCAAATGTCAATAAGAGCTTTGACATATTGCCGTTCACCGGTACGCCATTCACGGGTGCAAGCGGCATGTCTGATAGCCGGTCATGACATTCACGCGGAAAGGATAGATCCACCTCTATAAAACATGAGCAGTCACCATCGGTGTCCATGGTGCTAAAGTTCCAGTTTGCATATTCGAGTTCCTGCACCCACTGGAAGTTGCCCACCGCAAGCTTACCAAGCATCGTATGACCATAGAGAGAATTTACATCGAAATAACAGATGTAGGAAGACGGCAGGCTGGAGTCATAATTGCTCATGTAAACATTGTTAGCCTTCGCATAGCGCCGACTAACGTTGGTGATCCCACCCCGAACAGCATTCTCCAAGAAAAGATAGATATCTGGATCGGTGACTAATTCCAGACACAACTCAGACTTGCTCAACAAACCGTCCCACCCAAGTGATGGGGCCGTAATGTAGTGCGTCGGATCTAAGCCATAGGACTGGCAACAAACTGAACGCAAATTCTCGAACACGTCAGCCAACAAACACGTATCCACCTTCAAATACTGCAACGTGTAATCGTTCAAAGTCTTACAGCGGAAAACGTTCCACGCAGATCTAGCGTGAGCATAGTCCCCGTCACTCACGTCAGTCCCACTAAGAGCATTATGAAATGCTTCCCTAGGGGGTAGTGAGGTCGTCTGCAGTTCTGCCATACTAGTGACGAAATCGTATGGGAACACCCCTTTCCTACGAGCTAGATCAAACTGTGCGTCTTCTGGAAACTGGACACGAGTGAGGCTCAGCTGAGCAGGCGAGAAATTACCTGCCAGAGTATCCAGAGATGAAGTTAGGAAGTTAAGGGAGTCAATGAATCTTAAACGCACTGTTCGAGTACCTCCTCTCGCATCATTACCGGTAATCGGTATGTACTTTGTTATGCTCTTGTAACTTTCAAGAGACGTGCCTATAACCCTGACCTTCCCGGGGTTCTCCAAAATGGAGGAACCGTCAGGTTGTGCAATATGACGTGAGACTAATGGTCTCAACAAAAAGTGGGCGTCATAATTCTGAAGGTTGTGGAAAATAGCCACCAGTTGGTTCTTCTGCAGTCTAAATGCAAGATTACACTTAGAATGCGCATAGCCACGAATCTTACCGGTCAGGTGGTCATGGTCCAACACTGACTTGTCACCTAGTGTCTTATTACATATATGGCAATGTGTCTGACTCGCCAACCGCGCAGCAACAGCAGGAGTCTGGGCTTTCATGGGAACGGTCTTAGCATAAATCGCGCACACCCACTTAGTCATATCAATCAAGGTAGAGACCATGTCGGCAACACAATTCTCCCCTTCAAAGTGCGCATATCTGGTAAGCGAAGCATCGTACGAACAAACTAATAAAATGCTACATGCATAAGGCACGTGCTCGTTCACCGTCGTGGTGCTGGAGGCATCGGCCTCCGGTAAACAGGTGGACATCAGTTTCAAGTAGGTCTCTGTATCGCAATAAGCGACAAAGCCCATACGTTCCTTCTTGGATACATTTGTGAACTCGAGCCATTTGGTCTCCTCAGTCGGGAATACTGACCGAACGGCCGTGTGTTTGCTGCACAAATCAGTGTGGGAGTTCAACTTGTCCGCAGTATGGAAATACTGAAGACAGCGGTCGCAAACCCACTTTGTATGTTGATCACGCGAGAGTTGAGGAGTAAGCAAGCGGGACAAATTCTTAATAGTCACGAAATGGAGATGAGCGGGAGCACCAGACGCACGAATAGCCAAAATATTCACATGGCGAGCACATCGCATAGAGGTAATGCAAATCGGCTAGATACTTGCATCAGTGGGTTTGTTAAAATCCTCGTCAATAATCGTTCCCTGATCACTCACGCAAGAATAAACATTCACGGAAATATTATTGAGACTCTCAAAGATCTTAACCTGATGCAGTGTCATGGGGAACGTCATTCCGGTCGTATCAAAAACCTCGATAGGATTAGGATACGATCCAGTACGAGTAACCATCCCAGCCGCCGGCGTCACACCTGCCATAACGGCATACAGAAAGCACATCTCACGGTCAGTCTCGATGTTTACACAAGCTTTGCGGTTAGACAAAAATGCAGGCAACTTTGTATGCGCGGCCCCCACCGTGAATGGTCGGTATGCAGAGACATGCATATCGAGATGTTTTACATGACTCAACATCCATCCAGACCCGCGCAAAGCAAACTCACTTACATGCTCCATAAGCACAGAAACTAATGTGAAACTGAAAATTTCTGCTAGGTCCTCACTTAACAAAACAGGGATACTTTTGGAGGCGAATTGGAAGCTATCACTGATGGGCCCCTGCACAGGATCCTCCTTAATAAATACCGCGGCCAATGTAAGATAAATTTTGAATGGGCGGAGAACGCCACCCACTACGTCCAAAAAGGGTTCCCTGCACCTGGAGAGAAATCTATTAATGTTGGGGTCGGGCTGGGTGATATCATTCGCGATTCTGGAATCAACAAGTCGACCCTGGAATGCGGAATCTAAAGTGACGGGCTTCAGGCTAGGCAAAGAGGGAGGTGGCGTGTCTTCGATCTCTAGGTTGGATGAATCATCAGCCGACGATAAAATCACTGACTCAAATGATGATGAAGATGAAATCAATGAATCAATAGATGATTCATCGAGCTCAGACATCGAAGGCTCGCTTTCCTCAAATCTAGCACGCTTATTAGAGTATGGAGAAGACATTATGATAAAAGGAATTTAAAAAAAATAAAGAAGGATACGCTCAACAAGTTAGAACCTGAAAAATAAATAAAAGATGCTTGCTCTAATATACTGAAACCAACAGCTGTATCATCACTTATTATTTTCCATAATATGTGTAACAATTTGTATTGAAAAAATAAGTGTAAATATGAAATAATTGTATGTCATGAGAAAACTTCTTGTAATATTTATTTGTGAAGTATTTCAAGTTGTAAATAATGTAGAAATATAAAATGTTTAAGACATGTAAACAATGTGCAAGAAATTAATTATATGTCGGTATATTCTGAGAATGTAGAGAATTATTATTTACATGGAACATACTGTATTGAAAACAAATGTATATCAACTTCATATCACGCTTAATATTGTTTAAAGTTTGACAAAATTTATTTAACTGTTTGCAAGCAAAGAACGAGCTTGAATGGTTGTTTTTTTTTATAAATCGCGCATAGCGTTCAGTAACAGAATGAAAGATGTATTAAAGAAATATTAAATACACGCATCCCGTTGTAAAAATAATTATGAAAACAAGTTGATTCTCAATCATTAATAAATAAGCGAAAACAGGAATAATATTCAAAGTGACATAATCGCAACAAAAAAAAATAGAGTTTAGTAATTTTTCCGTGATAATACACAATTTAAGTAATATAAATACATGGATTTAGTTATTGCTTAATTCGACCATTTTAACGTGTTTATTTATTTAAAATAGTGGACATATTGTTAAATAAGAACTGTAAACACAGTGCGCGAACGTGTTTTAACGAAACGAATGTACTCCATCTCGTGTTGTCAGTCAGAACTGACAGGACACATACCTTATCTGGAGAAGAACGTCTCTCTGCGGAGGAGGTATCGAGGGCTGGCGAGGGCTGGCTGCGATCAAATGACGTTTCCGACCTCTGTGGCAGGTGTATATATATATAAATCTGCGTCGGGCGATGACCTGAATTCTCGCGGAATCGCCTACTCTGTGTGTCGGCTTTAGATGACAGTTATAAACTGAAAATTATTAATTTAAGAAAGTTGAGTAGATTATATTTGGTAAAATCATTTAATAATATGGTGATCATGGAAAACTAGTTAAACTATATGTTTTTGTTTTAGAAAGTAGATTTTCTACCATTCACTTTTTTCAGAATTAAAATTTAATTAATTTTTTTATTATAGCTTACTGAAAACATATTTCTGCAATCGTTGTAATGCATTACAACGATTGCAGAAACTGTCAACCAAGTCTGTGACAGCATATAGACACCTCTTAGGTGCGACGACAGTTGTCTGGAAAAACAAATTCCTTTCTCTAAAAATAGAGAGCTTCATCCACGGGCTCGCGCACGTCAACCCGCTGGTCGGCCCAGGAAGGCAGGACGTTTCAATGCTAGCTTTTATTTTATATCAGAGGAATACCTAAATCATAACAATAAATCAGAGGTTACACATTAGTTTTATTGCAGTCAACATACATTTCGTGAACGTGCGGGCGCAGAGACTGATGGATAATTTGAATACATTTTTTTTTAAATTATACTAAACCAGAAAATTATATAATTGAAAAGAGCATTAATAAAAAATACAGTAACCTACACGCTCTTTACTTAGGTTACAAACAGTTTCGGTAATAAAATATGCATTATGCTTTTAACAATTTATTTTAAAACTTTATGCAAAACTGAAATATTACGAGAAAATCACACATAATGTTTGCATACAGACCTGAACATTTACATACAAAGAATATTAAAGTGACGATAAAAAAGATTTGAATGCTAACTTGAACATTTCCTTACACACAAAGAATATTATATTTACGTATTCAGCTGAAACATTTACATACACAAAGTGACAAAAATTCAATTATACTTTGCTTAATAATTCTAGAAGTAATGAGCGCACTGCTACCCGGGCCATCTCGTCAGTTCTTTGTATGGAAGCACTAGACTCTGTTTGAACTCCGACATCTTGACTCACCGGTCCTAAATGACTGAGATCTCTGGTTCGACTCTTGCGAGAGGCAGCAGGCTTTCGCTGTCGTCTGGTGGACTTCGGTGTCGCCTCGGTGATTGGCTCAGCTACAGGTATGATGGATGTTGGCGAATCAGGACTGATTTGAATGCATTCAGGGATAACCTGAACCGATTGGGTAGCTGTCTGGTTGAATGCGTGTGCGTAGACGTCTTCACTCGTGGCAGGCAGCACTGTATCGTGTCGAAGCATGTTAACAATACATTGTCCATAACCCGAGCAGTTAATTAATTCAAATGGTATGTCTTGAGGTCCTGGGTCGAGTATTTGTTTCGAGTGAAACATGCCGTCACAGCTTTCCGATATGTGTTTTAAATTGTCTTGACTCCACTCGCTGTAATCAACACTGCCTAGACCAGGATTTACACTCACGTATTTCTTGCTTGAATGAAAGTTAGACATCTTGCTTGGCACAGATCCTCACACCGACACAGTTTCAGCTCGACTGTCGACCCAGGAAGCGGCGATCCTATTTAAAAATATATTGCCCATCCGAATGAATAAATTGATTACGAAATTCCATAGAGTAGAGCATCTCGTAGAACAGTCCATTATCTATATCCCCATAGTTGCTTGCTTAAATGCGTCGACACCGAGAATTTGTTTTCTCGTAATAAACGACCTCTCGACAAGGAAAACTAATGAGTACTGCAAGGCGTGTCGTGAGGTGGGTTCCACATGCATGTAGCGGGATTATGCCGATAGTGTTTAATTCCGGTACACCATTCGGAGAAAGTACTTTCATAGTCTCTGTCACGGGATGTCTTGAGCTCATCAATAGTACAGGGAAACTTTGCCATTGGATGACTAAGATTTATTACACAGTCTTTATGCTGACAGTCGAAAACAGTCAAGAGAGTCACGGACTTGTATGGTCTATCAGCGTGCCACCTCAGTCGGAAATGAGTATTTTCGCGACAAAGTTCGAAATAAACGTATCGAAGACTACTCAATCCAATATAAAATTCATAGAACTCTACATGAAATTCAACACAGTTCAGACTAGCACGTTTGTAAAGATATCTATTTTCGGTATTGTCAAACAAAGTCGAAGGCTTCATTTCTTTAGATTGTGGATCAGGAGGATAATTAAAATATCTTGTCGCTTCATCCCATGTTAAGATGCTCGGTGCCCACAATTCATCTATTACGGCATCTTCTTGGCTTTGAGTTATATAATGGAATCGCGGTGATAACATGACTGACATAGGTATTGTCTTAGCTCTCAAACTTAAGCGAATGGGGTGAATCGATAAAGTTTACACTGAAGGAAACTACATGTCTCGTAGCAAACACTGTTTTCATAAGTTGTGTAGTGAACATAACCGTCACACTGCTCCTCCCAATGCACAACTGTCTCTGGGTTCGTGCTGCGTCTCAAATCACACCTTACTGCAGAATAATCTGGTTCTGAGGATATAGTTTCAGTAGCGGCTGCTGCCTTAAGTTCTTCTAAGGTAGTAGGAAATTTACTGTCGGGTCTCAAGTAGTGCACAACACAATCTATCTGATTGCAGGGCGTCTCAATAAAGTCCGGAGCCTCCAGATCGCAATCGGTGCTTCAGTGATGATTGAAGTTGCAGACTATGAGGTGGAACTCTCCATCTCCGGTAAGGTATGCCACACGACGAAAGCCGGGTGACACGTCTGCGTAGCGTGCCGATGGATCGAACGTCATTTTTCTTGAATATATAGTGAGTCTACGCCCGCACGACCGCGAACTGTACGCTGACTGTCGTGCCCCGGGACGATGACCTCAATTTATAGCGCCTCCAATCCAGACATGTTTACCGTTGCTTCGCTTGTTGTTGATTCCATTTCGAGCGCGTCATCCAACATTCCAGGATCACTGTGTTCTAGCATCCAAGCCCTAAGCAATGCGACGTTACGGCGAGACGATACAGGTCTTATGCTGTCACGATTTTGAGCATACATTATGTCTAATTTTTTGAAAGCCGGGCAGCCATATTCCTCTTGTGCATCCACTATGTGCATGTGTTTGAGACAGTGTTTACCCAACCATCTTTTCTGTTCGCTTCCAGCAACTATTACAGTTCCACTCAAGTGAGTTGTCAAGATGGTGGAAAGACTGTTGTAGGGAAAGAGTCCGTGTTCCCATTTTAAACTATGGAAATTTTTAGTGAGCCACGCATTACTTCTCCGGTATTTACGACTAATGTCTCTCCACTCAAACGGCGGTTTGAATGTTCGCGTAATTATGTTCCCCTCAGAGTCAGCAATGCTAAGTTCCTTGGTAATAAAGCCATACTGAGAGAAAAATCCTTGCAGATTAACATACTTCATGGTGGCTGAGACACGACTGAGCCTCTACTATGCTTAACTCAGTATTTTAACAGCTTTGTCTCGTGGATTATAGGAGACAAGTCTGTCGTGCAATATTATTGCAAATGCTTGTGTTAAGATTGGTAGGTTGGCTGAGCTTGTGATCTCCAACTTGCAATCTATGATATTCGAAGGTATTTTCTCAGCTTGACGGCTTACATCAAACATGAATAACGTAACCAGTTCCTTAAACTGATGAGGGTCAAGCAAAGGTGCATTCTGCTTTCCATAGTAAGACTCTTGAAAATTTGAATACATATCATATGCGATTAAGTAAAATCCATTGTCGAAGTTTATGTCCAAATCCGTGTACGGATAACTTTCTGAATTCAAGAATAGTTTTATATTCTTTATGTTGCAGTGGTCAAACCTCGATTTATCGGCAGCCATTACATTATGTTTAGCCGATTGAAAGCCGACTATTATGTATCGTGGTTTTTCCATCGAGAAGCTTGTCTTTACTGACAGCTGACATTTTGTGCTTGTGGCATGCTGGGATATGTTTCAACAGACCAAGATCTAAATGCTATATCTATATTTCTGCCTTTCTCCACAAGCTTAAGCAGTCGCGTGCGTTCCGCTGGAGACACTTGGATGTGTGGTACGGCCCAATCGATAGAGTTTATGGTTAAATTAACTGCTTGAGGCTGCGCACTCGCATCTACGATCGAGTTAATGTACGAATTTTCTAAAACTATAATTAACTCTTGTTTGGAGTTTAGAAGTATACGGTGATAATCCTCAGCAAAGCCGAGGAGATGGCTTAGCGGAACACAGATTTAGAAAACACCATCGGCTGTTAGAGGCAAGCTATAGTTTTCCTCGAGACACCATCCCTCCATTTTGCTGATGGCGTATTCATCACGAGTTCGTGAAAGATAATTCTTCACTGTAGATACCACTCCTAGTGATCTGGTCTGGTCTATAAGAACGCCGTTCAGTTCAAATCCTATCCGATTGATCATATGTAATACACCATTGTTTATAATCTTTGCATGGTCCGGTTTCCGTCCGTCTGCCTTTACGAGTTTTCCAAGTATACGCAAAAAGGATTTTGAGATGTTTGTGTATGCATCATGATTTTGAATCACTATACGGATTTCAGAGTTGGGGGCATAGGGTCCATTTAAGTATGGTTTGTAAATATGCAGTTCGGTTTTTGAAATAGAATCCTCAAATTGTGGTGCTTGCTCGACTTCAAGAACGGTGTTCTCCATGAGGATAAACTCTAAATCCAAGTTTTTTAAGGAATCTCACGTTAACAGATGTTAGCCGCTTGATGTCTCGTCGTCTACTGGATAAGGACACACCTGAACCGCTCCATTTATGCTTAGAAAAATATTTCACTCCCATTGTTTTTTCAAATGCAGTCTTAGAGTTATTTCTTCCTTTCTTAGGTTAACTAAGCGTCCTTCCTGATCGACTATTTGAATGTCGAGCTCCGATATCGATTGAACGGTAACTGGGACATAAATGAGCGTGGTAAGTCGTTCATTTATCTTATATCCCGGAGGTACTATGGGGGAAAATTCATGAATAGTATTGTTTAATTTACCATTCAAGTATGTGTGTCCCACAGCATTGCTTGTAATTCGTATAACATTCACGGGGAATATATTTACAGGATTTGTCGATTCATGCAGCTCACCTGCTTTGTATACTTGAGAAGAAAATCCAAGCATTTCACCTAATGTATTTTTTCCACTAAAATCCACATGTATATTGTTGCTGAACATTATGCACTGTAAGGTGTTGGGGTTGCCTAGTAATAGAAATGTTGAATCTGCAGGTAGGTTCTGTTTTATGTAAGCTTCCATGTCACTTATTCTATATGCACCTGTTGGTAATTTCATTTCATGATGTTCATTGTTTGCGATGTATCGAAAAACTTGATTATTTTCATCAATGTTCGGTATCGAGTTATATGTTGTCAGATCGATCAATGCCATTGTCCACTCTCCATCCAATTGCAAGGGAGGGAAGTAGTATGTTCTCATAATCGAGCTCTTCCCAGTTAAAATTAATGTTATTGACATTTTGTCTAGTTTACACTGCGTCTCGCGTTGTGTGTGGTCTCTCTATAAACACTCTGTCGCATATGTGGCTTATGATAACACTAATGCTTCTTATATATTGATACTAAAAATCTTAAGCATAAGTGACCGCAATTCCATGAATGCAACTTTTGTTGCCTGTCATAATTATAGGTTATGTTGCACTTGTTTAAATATCGTATCAGTTCCACTGGTGGAGGCAAGTCTCCGAAGCTATCGTAATATTCAACGTTAGGACCGGTCTTGACATAAGCAGTCCAATGCGTTCCCGGTCCTTTGGATGAGTCTAGATTCAAAATAGCACTTTCATTACGCAATGGTTTCTTAGGTAGCGAATCGCGCATGTATATTTGTCTAAAGTATGGTATTTTCAATTCTTTTATCGCCTTCATTAACTCGAGGTTTGTAAGAGCTCGCTTTGGTAAGTTTTTGATTATCGCTTCCTGCTCCCGCGATTTTTCTTTCTTCTTCTTCCTCTTCGCTTTCCCCCACCACCCGACTGTGGATAGGGGCGTAGATAAAGTCCTGAACCGTTTTTATGCTGCACGTGCTATCGCTTGCATACGTGCCTGACTCCGGACATCGGAAACAGTTTTAGCAACACCCGCAGCTCCACCAATTAAGCTGCCTAATGCAGCGAGTGCTGGAAATATAAATGGTAATAGACCACCCTTCTTCCCCAGGGCTTTCCTGACAGATTTACGGTTTCTCTTCTTTGATGATGAAAATCTTAAACCTGCACCAAGCTTACGTTTCACTCTCATAATCTTGTTAACGGTCCACGCGGATACTCTCTGTCCAAATTTAGTTTCGGGAGACTTTCTAATCTTCTCGGCCGTGTCAGCTAATATTTTATCCGCTTTATGTCTTTCAGCCAAGTTATTACTATTCGCATACGCAATATCGTGAAGACGACACGCCTCGTCTAGTGCATTCACACCACGATCACCTCTTGCTAGTCTCTCGGCTAGTCTCGTGCCAGGTCCACAGAAATTGTAGCCCGGAAGATGTGCCTCGAATGGTAGCTTATTTATAACAGAATTAACTAAGCCTGAACCTCTCTTCCGTCTCATACAAGACATATCAAGACACTGAGTGGTTTCACTATAAGGATGACTGTTTTATAGTGTTTAGGTTTAGTATTAAGAATGGAGTTTGTTCAACAACAGCTCGCTTTACCAATTTCACTAATTGATGATGATGTGTTTAGTAAAACTGAAGAACGTCATGGATCTCTTACCAAATACCATACGGTGTATAGTGTCAGGTCCTTCGAATTCTGGCAAAACTTGTCTTATTCTTTCACTTCTAGAACACCCCAATGGGATACGTTTTGAGAATGTGTATTTATATAGCAAGTCCCTAGAACAACCAAAATATCAACGTTTAGCCCATGTGCTGGAAAATGTGGGGGGAGTGAAATTTTTTAAATTTCGAGAAAATGCTGATGTTTTAGACCCCAGTCAAGCCCTCCCCAACTCTTTGCTAATCTTCGATGATGTTGCTTGTGATAAACAAAGCATTGTTCAAAAGTATTATTCTATGGGGCGACACCACAAGATCGACTGTTTCTACTTGGTACAAACTTATACCCAAACCCGAAAGCAATTAGTGCGAGATAATTGTAATCTAATAATTTTGTTTAAAATGGACGATCTTAATCTAAAACATGTGTTTTCCGACCATGTCGGTACAGATATGAGCTTTGAGAGATTTAAAACTCTTTGCGGTCACTGTTGGAACAGTCCTAATGAGCATGGTTTCATTGTGATAGCTAAAGATTTTCCTCTACATAAAGGGCGTTACAGATGTGGTTTTTATCAGTTTATTGTGATAGGTTCATGAATCATGATGTCAAAGTTCGGTGGTGGTGGACTTAAACGATCGCACGACTCATGCATGACGTTTACTCGTGAAGGGGACTGCGACTTAAGCTGGAAACATTTGAAGAGAGTTGGTGATCCTAAACAAGATGGTGATGCTGCTAATAAGAAGTATGTTGACGCAGTAAGCGGGGCTTTTACGCATGCTTTGCATTCGATGACTGATGGTATGACACGACAAGTTACAGATATCAACAGATCACTTACTGTAACAAGAGATGTGCAAGTGGGGATTATGGAGTTCTTGCGCAATATGGAGGCTAAAGAACAGCATTTAATTGCTCAATTAAATGAAAGTCTTTCAGGTGTGTCGACAAAGTTGGGTGATATGTGCACCTCGTTGGAGAGCAGGTTAGATTTATTCGCACAAACATTTATAAAGGAACTAAATGATGCACTAAATGCTAACATGGTTGAGATGGTATTGAAAATTAATGCTGGAATTGTACAACAGCTTTCACAAATGAATCGCACTGTTGGTGTTTTGACGATTACTCCTGATGAATATTCTCGCGGTGTGTTGTCTAAGAAACCTTCACCTCCAAAACCAGCACCTGCAAAAACAGCATCTTCAAAACCAGCACCTCCAAAACCAACACCTCCAAAATCAGCACCTCCAAAACCAGCACCTCCAAAACCATCAAGCTCTAGACATGCCTAGATCACTCACGTATTGATGCTAGTTGTATATAAAAGGGTGATATGCTATCGCTAACTCTGCAGTCATGGCTCTTGAGGCTAGTAAGTTGGAGCGCGTCATAGAAAATGTTCGTGCAAAGTATCTACTTGCCAAACGAGCTCGTTTGGAGAGGGATGCAATGAATGAAGAAATATTCAAGTCTGTTAATTCACGTTTGGATAAACTTGGACCTACTACATCGCTCGCACAGTCAATCGATACTGTGAAGCAGGATTCTGCGGAAGAAGCTACTGTGAAACAATGTTTAGAATCAAGCGACAGTGATGACTCGAACGCTATTCCTTTAAAACATCACGGTGTTCCATATGATGATTCTTTAGGTAGAGTGCAGTCTTATTTGCAGAGCTACAGCCTTCGCTCTGGTGATGGAACCTATGGTGTATCTAAACGACATAACCGCTGGTTTTTAGGGGACACGGAAGTATTTTTTCACGATAACAATATGATTCGCGTTAAAGATGAACTAATACAACCTGCTCCTGGTTTATTTGAACTTTTATTTCGCAGAGAGCCGCATACGTACTCGGAATCGGCCCTTAAACAATATGGTAATCTACTAGAGCTTACAAATTCTTATTTTAAAAAGAATGATCCTGCAACAAATCTCTATAAAAGCACGTCACATGCGAAATTTGATATCATTAAGCAACTGTTTCCACATATTGGTTCGCAGCAACGAGGAAGTGGATTGTTACATAAAACATTGGATTTAGGTCGTAAACGAGAGTTCATTTATTGGAATGATCCGAATGAGATAGTAGATCGACTCAGGTTGTTAATGGCCTCGCAGGCTTCTGGCCACACCGGACACAATAACGAAATCCTTTCGATACTTGAAGAGTTACAAGAATCAGGATACATTGCAAAATGAGCGACGCACAGCGTGGGATTGCATACGAGCTTCACCGAGGCAAATGTATTATATTTCCTCGCAGAAAGGTTTTAACATATGGACTCCATGATTTACTACAGATTGATTTGGTAGAAATGATACCATACAGTAAAGTGAACAGTGGTTACAAGTACATCCTGACTGCCATAGATGTGTACAGCAAACGTGCTTATGCAGTTCCAGTTAAACAAAAGACAGGTGTGATGGTTACTGCTGCCATGAGAAGTATTTTGAAAGAAGCAGGAAGTTTTAAAAGTATTCAAAGTGATGCGGGAACAGAATTTTATAACTCAACTTTCAGAGCTCTTATGAAAAGAAAAAATATTAATCATTATTCCACTCACAGTGAGATTAAAGCAAGTGTGGTAGAGCGGTTTAATAGATCTCTAAAATCGCTGCTTTTTCGCGAGTTTTCAGCTCAAAGAAATTATAAGTGGCTAAAAATTTTACCACAAGTTCTACGTGTCTACAATAACAGATTCCACCGCACCATTGGCATGGCTCCGAATAAAGTGAAGGATGACTCTTTGCTACAAAGTGTTTACAAATATGTAAAGACAATTGACCCTAGAAAACCTAAGGCTCGTGTGGGGGATCATGTACGTGTGTCACGAAACAAGAAAGTTTTTGAAAAGGGGTTTACACCGAATTGGTCTCACGAAGTGTTTAAAGTAACAGCTATGAGGTCCAGCTTTCCGCGTGTGTATAACTTGAGTGATATGGATGGAAATAAAATACAAGGTGTTTTTTATGCTTCAGAAATTCAAATTACAAAATACCCCGATACATACTTGGTAAATAAAATTCATCGAAAGCGTGGTGAAAGATTCCAGGTGTCTTGGAAGGGGTTTCCCGATACCGTGAGGACATGGGTAAAGAGAAATGATATGAGAGTTTAAGATTACATATACACATTTTATTTTACCTTATTGCTTGTTCTCAATTGAAGCATATTCTATGGAATCGTTTGTGTGGGCTGTTGTTGAGATTCTATTCCTGCAATGTATTTATAATGTGTGGACTACTTCCTGAACACGACCCAGCACTCTGCAGCTTGGGATCAACAAGCTGTGACGTCAGCCCGCGCTGGGCGCCTCATTGGAATGTGTAGCGCGACATCGGGGTTGTTGTCATCTTTCCGTCAAGACCCGGTCAACTATAGTCTTCATTCTGTCTCTGACAATTCCATAATGAACATGGCTGCTTTTGAGGAAATTCGCGATTGCATTGAATATGCGCTTCATGCTTGCATCGGCATGAATATAGATGCGATAGTACACCATCTAGAGGTCTCCGCGATCAATTTGTTCGCTGCATTTCCAGAGGAATACGAGTTTCTAACATACCTTTACAACGGTATTATAGCATGCCTTGAAGCTGTAATGGAGGCTCAAGAGCAAGTGGAGCCAGATGATGGAGTGGACAGCGGCTTCGGAGAGAGTGACAGTGAAGCATAATGCTTGCGCCCTTGTTAAAAATGGAAAATAGGCCTCTCGGGGAAACTCACCATGTATAAAAAAAAGGAGTTAACACATCTAATGCTGTACCTCCTGAGACATAGTCTCTAAGGTGATGTGGAAAGCAGCATACCACTATAAATACAAACACAATTTTTTTTTTATTTTCAGCTTACAATCCAGAGAATCTTCCGCCACGTCGAGACGAAGAGAATGAGACTACACATCATAGTTATAAATTCACTATCACTAAATAATAATAATGAGCTTACACTATTATTAAATGCATTACAGGAAAGCTAACACTAAAGTATGCCTATAAGAAAAAATTTCTTATGCCTGCTTCTGATGCATATAAAGGAACACATATCATGATCATTCAATATGGTGCACTCTGTGCATGTAAGGGAACAATCTTTTCGGTGCACTCTGTGCATGTATTGGAACGAGTCCTTGGGTGTATCATGTGCTTCCAAGATAGTGGGGCTGTTGAATCCAAGATGGCGGAGAATTGTTTAAAGGTTGTAATATTTTTTTAAATTTAAATATCGCGCCCTCTGGTAGCAACACTTGTTACTAAATATATCGATTAGCTTTCGACCTATCGAATGGTGCTGCGCCCTGGCAGCTGAAATATGAAATAAAAGTAAATATATCGATTAGCATTCGACCTATCGAATGGTGCTGCGCCCTGGCAGCTGAAATATGAAATAAAATAAATATATCGATTAGCATTCGACCTATCGAATGGTGCTGCGCCCTGGCAGCTGAAATATGAAATAAAAGTAAATATATCGATTAGCATTTGACCTATCGAATGGTGCTGCGCCCTGGCAGCTGAAATATGAAATAAAAGTAAATATATCGATTAGCATTCGACCTATCGAATGGTGCTGCGCCCTGGCAGCTGAAATATGAAATAAAAGTAAATATATCGATTAGCATTCGACCTATCGAATGGTGCTGCGCCCTGGCAGCTGAAATATGAAATAAAAGATGGCGACGGTGGCACACTCTGGTAGCCAACTAGAGAATCAAGATGGCGGCGCCTCTGGCAACTAATTTTTGATTTTGGCGCCATCTGGTAGTCTGTGCTGGAATTAAAGATGGCGGCTGTATAATGATTTTTAATTTCAAATGTGGCGCCTTAGGTATGCATTAAGGAAGGCAAAGACACCCTCCCCCCTTTTATCATAAAACTTGACGTCAGTACATGGCATATATAGATTATTTATTCCACCATATCCCAATTGGTCTCGTGGTCTAGTGGTCAAGGTGTCCGCCTCGTAACCACTACATCATCATTGTTTTCACGTCCCATGGATCGAATCCCAGCCTCGGCACTGAAAATATTTTAGTTAAAGGAAAAATAATACCTGCTGCTACCTGGTGGCGACCAACAGAACTATATGACGTCACACAAGATGGCGGCCTCCAGCAGACGAAACAAGATGGCGACCAGGAAAAATCAAGATGGCGGCCTCCAGCAGACGAAACAAGATGGCGGCCAGAAGAAATCAAGATGGCGGCCTCCAGCAGACGAAACAAGATGGCGGCCAGAAGAAATCAAGATGGCGGCCTCCAGCAGACAACACAGAATCATGACGTCACGATTCGAAGTTGGTGGAAATTTCTAGAAATACAAAATGGCGGATTTGCGAATTTGCGATTTGCGGATTTGCGGATTTGCGGATTTGCGGATCTCCGTATTAGCCACCGGATTAGCGCATAAAAAACTGGATTTGCACATAAAAACCATAAAAAATGCATAAAAAACCATAAAAAATGGGATAATCCCCGGATTACCCCGCTCCCCCCTCGTCTATGTTCCAGAGTGGGCACGCTCTCCCTACTAACTTTTACAAGATCTTTTTTTTTAAAAAGTAAACTACTGGTGTTTCTATATTTCTACAAACTTCTCAGAAGACGAAACAAGTACTTTGCATGCCTTGAAATGTGTTTTCAGGGCAGATCTACATGACAGATAATTAACCCGGCACGTCTAACCAGTGGCCAGGCACACCCAGTCAGCGCCCAGTCACATTCAGCTGGTGGTCTAGGAACTTCAGACAGGTTGAACAGACACATCGGTTTGTTGGTCAGGCTAACAAGTCAAGTTGGTGGCAAGGTACACCCAGTTTTGTCCAGGCACGTCAGATGGGATAGACAGACTCACAAGTCGGTTGGTCAGGCTAACAAAACAAAGTAGTGGTCGGACACACACAGTCGGTTGACAAGCACACCCATTTGTTGGTCAAACACATGCAGTCAGTATCCAAGAGAAATTTTTCGTCGATACTCGATCAACATTTTAAATTGTTCAAACTACAAAATCATGCGCATATGCAAAGCATCTCAGAACCAAGAATTATTATTTACCATTAAGCGACCAACATTTTTAACAGACCATGTTTAACGACAGACATATAAACCAGTCGTCTCCGAACAACGAGGCCAATAATGTCCTGAGTTTACACTTATCAATACTTCTTCATCGTCAAAAAGGAAGCACATTATAAAAACAAAGCGCGCTCATAAAAAAGTAAATGCATTAAAAAAAGGAAGAGCATTAAAAAGGATTCAAATTTAACGAAAAGGACACACATATGTACAAAAATTTATAACGAATGCTGGGCTGCAGGAAAACACTCAACAATGAATAATTAAATTAAGGCCTTGGAAGCGTCAGCCCAGAAAACAGAACAATAACAACAATAATCACAGAGGTGCCCAGACGTCGTAAAAAAGAATTTTATTTATAACCTGCTAGCAACTCTAGTAGGCTATGTGAATCGGGGATGAATAATAATAAAATAACAAGACTGGTGGTTTGATTTATATAAGTGCCCTTTTACTAAAATAATTTACTTTTGTTTGTATATTTTAAGTACACTGGTATTAAAACATATTAATTAAAAATGGAGGGAGCCGCGGGGCAACAAAATACATATAAAAGTAACACAATAATACATCTTGAACTTAATACTGGTTATAAGTGAGCTCGCAGGCTCAAAAGAAAGAAACAATTACATTGTGTTTTTTAATTTTCTTTTCAAAATAAATTTAACTATATCCTGTGTCCTGGCACCGGAGGTTTCGGTCGATTAAAGTCCAAAAGGAATCATTTTGTGTAAACTTGGAGATAAACTTGGAGATAACTTGCAGCTAATTTTGGAGATAAACTTCGAAGCTGAACTTGGAGCTAATATTGGAGCTCAATTTTGAGTTAACTTGGAGCTAAACCTCGAGGATGATTTTGGAGATAAACTTCAAGGCTGATTTTCAAGATAAACTTCAAGGCTGATTTAGGACCCCGCCTGCAACCAAAGTCCCAAATTACTTAGACTGGTTAACAGGCGGCTAAGCCTGGGCAGGACTATGCCCTGGGAAAGGCAAAAAGAAGGGGGGGGGGAGGGATGAGGACCACTTACCCAAAACAGCAGGGTGAAGTCATGTAAGCTGACTGCAGGAGCAGAGAAGGCAGCTCGCGGCACGGAAGGTCGCGGTAGTCATGTTGAGAGATAATAAAATAATTTACAGTACCAAAAAACTATTGCGGGCAGCTAAATTTAAAAATAAGAAAATTGAGGCCTCTATGCCTTGACGTTGGCGACTACATGACGTAGTGTCGAGTCTTGGATGAACAACGGAGATTGACTCTCGCGAATCGCGACGCGTGGTCCGCACAGACCAGATGCTGCCCGCCGAATCACCAAAAAATGGCGTCGGGGCGCCTAATTAAAGGAAGCAACTGCCCCCAGCCACTGCAGACTGCAAAATGTTCGCCGCGCTCTCACGCGAGTCGCCGGCGAACTAATATCGCAATCGCACTACAACTGCTGCCAAGGTCGATTGTGACAAGCTGTCTCTTATGGGAGGGATGAGTAGTGCACTCTGGTGGGCAAGACGAGAACCTGCCTGGAGGGTCACAGAAACGTCCGCTAGAGTGCAGTGGGCACGCTTGCAACCAGCTCACAGAGCAAGGTTAGGAATTTTTTCCGCCGCTAGAATTCGCTGAGGGCTCTGTTTGACAAGGGCGAAAGTCCTTGAAGAGACAAAGTCCCCTCCTGGGTTCACTGGGGGTCGATGCTCCGGGTTGGAGTTCCTGCGAAGCCACAGGTGGTTCATGAGGGGAGGGGGGTTTAAATTTGCTAAATTGCCTGGGAAAGGCGTCATATGGACCGTCCCGAGGCTTCGCCGCTGGCTGTAACCTAGTCCAGTATGTGATGGCAAAACCCTTATGTATGCTTGCCTCCGAGAAATGAAAGTTGCTAGCATTCTGTTACATGGAGAAAATGTGACGCGAACCGCGGCCGAGATGCAGCGATCGCAAATCGTCAGCAAACAGTATCTAATTGAAGCCTGCGAACAAGCGCAGGTGCACTGGGTTGCACAAGATTACGTCGGAGTGTACAGTAATGGAAACAAAATTAAATTAAATAAAAACATGCAAATTTATTATTTGGTTTCCTTCTTTAAAAAGTAAAAATTAAATTTGTGCCTGAAAGTGCCACTGAAACGGCACAAATTCAATATGGGAGGATACAATCTCATCAGAGAGATAGGATCTCATCAATAGGATACAATCAATTGCACTTTATTCAGCTGCGAGAGGTAATTTATCTCATGTGAAAGAACTTTTGTAAGTGGTCCCGATTCTTGCCAAAAGATGTCACCACGTGTTGTGTTGAGGTAAAGATATTTATTTTATTTTATGTGGGATGCGGGATGCTCACTCACGATTGCAAGAGAAGGAGGGCTTCGCTAGGCATCAAGGAAAAGAAAGTTCAACCTTTATGTCAGTTTTTCTCAGCTGTCTCAAGGCATAAAGCAGAAAAATAACTTGGAGTACTTGGGAAAATCCAACAATATATTGACACAAATAATCAAGAGCTCACCGAGAAAACAAAAAAAAAAGTCTCGTTGGGATTGACCAGCTGCACTTGGAGAAACCAGCAAAATATTGACAGCAATAATCAGGAGCACACGGAGAAAAAACCATCAACTGGGCGGTCGTTACCACCAACCTAATGTGTGTTTAATCAATATCTGGACGTAACACATGCCTAGCTGATAAATAAACACGTCGGCCACAAACTGAATCTACCTAGCCGCCTATTACGTGGTTGGCTACTGAATAGACATGGCTAGCTACCTAATGGATGCGTATTGCTACCTACTGGAAGTGCGTTCTTGTCCTTCCTTTATTTGGGCGTCTTTTTGGAGACGTTCAGGGCCATCAGATAAATGATTTTTACAAGTGAAATTATCTTCATAGTAGGAATCCAATAGAATTCCGAATTATTATTATTTTTTTTAATTTTTGCGAAAAAAGTGTGAATACGTTTTGTAGTTTCCTGTAAATAATATTTTTTGAGGGGACCACCAAGTCAGGGTAGAATATATGTTAGAAAGAGCGCGATGATTAGTGCAAATCTTGCTGGTGCTTCTAGCGCAGTATCTCCTATATGCACAAGTCTATGAGCCGGCGCTCAGTCTTGTCGTCGTGCACGGGACAACTACGATATTCGAGCGGTAACCATGCGTTAATAAAGCGGAGAAATAAAGATAAAGGTGTAATGCAAGTTTCTTGTGTGATTTCAAGAATCTTTACAAGATATTTTATGCCTAAAAGTTAAAGTTAAAACTCTTCTAAAGTAAAGTTAGAAACGAAATATGAATAATAATCTTTAATGTTTTTCTGATATCTTGATCAGTTTTTAAATCGTTTGGTTTTTTGTGACGTGACAACGTCTAATAAATCGATGAACGCCGGCTGCACGCACGATAAGGTGTCCCATTACGCACATTGTTCCGTTACACTGTGTCCCGTTACGCGCATTTTTCCGTTACGCTGTGTCCCGTTAAGATCATTGTACGCTTGCGTCGCATCTATCTCTCTTCCACTCGACTGTTTATAAAGTGAAGTGAAAAGTTAATGTGGTTTTCATTGCTTATTACAACAACAATTTTGGCAATAAAGGTTAATTATTCATGCATTTTAAAAATCTGATTACTAGTATAGTTTCAAGTATTTATTCTTTTATTATTAAAATTAAAATGATTAAATTTTATTCATAAAGTATGCAATCATTTCATCAATGTTTTGTTATGATGTTGTCACGTTAAACTCTAGTCCGTTAACCGACTTTAAAGAACACCAATTTTTTTTCCTGAAGCTCTGCTCTCCGTACGATCCAGCAAAGTTGGACTGGTCGTCTGTCTGCGTGTCTGTGCTGGGCATCATCGTGAACCAGAAGAGAAGTGTTGGGGGGGGGGGGGGGGGGTAATTAGAGACAGTGATAGAGAGGGAGAGAGAAATCCGCAACCACACGATATTGGCAACTCGATTATAGAGGGCTATGTGGCGAGTAAAAGAATTAGGAAACTTCGTACCCCCGTCACTGAAGCTTTCACGGATTCCACCGATGTTTCTCGAACTTCCTCGATCTGCCCCACGACATGACGACCTCGGTGGACTGGCCAGGTGGACTGAGGTGGTGGCTCGCTTGCCATGTTAGTTTATTTCTTTATTTAATTTTTTTTTAAAGATATATAAGTACAGTTTTTTTACTCAGGTGTAGATTCGTAGACACATAAAATTAACTTCTAGCGCGTTTTAAAAACTACGAAATCAGAAACACCAAAATTTTTAATGACACACACTTTATGCAAACCGCAGATTATGTGAATTATCTATCTGGCAACAAAATTGTAGGTAAAAACCTAATCTGCCATGCTTACACATCCTTTCAATGATTCTTGCAATCGAGAAGATTAATCTTTCATAATTTATTGGACATACGCCATTACTAGTTTATGCTGGTTATAAAAGAACAAAAACCTCAGGAATGGACAAAAAATATGAATACACTGAAAACGAGCAAATATCAGCCTATATAAAAAAATGTTAAACGCTTAGACAACACTAAGAACCCGTGGAAGGGATTTAGTCAGAAGAAATAAATCACAGTCGAACACAGCTGGCTGATAAATACAAGAGAGTTGCAACCAGTAGAGTAAATTCAGAAAAGAATACTCTTGACAACACAGTGACAGACGAAACCAGTAATTAAATTAAACAGGTAATTTTGACGACACAACGACGACAACACGGGCAAATAATAGTAGGCATTCTATTAAAATAATAACTTGTGACGTTTCGGGAACTGGCGTCTGGTCCCATCATCAAGCACAAACAGATTGTGGACTCTGGAATAAAGGAGTTTACTTGTATTTACCCCTTTTTTTACTCATATGGCTTGACCGTTTATGATGCCTTTTCTATGCCAACCAATATAACTTAGCAATGGAGTATGGGCAAAATATTGTGTTAAAGCAATCTCTCCCACCGCAAGAATCATTCAAATAATGTATTAACGCCCGGTAGACCCGGTATGCATAATTCAAATCGGGAACTTAAAAAAAATTAAATTTAAAACATAGGTATTGACTTTTCTCTGCAAATGTCAGAGCAATGGTGTCATTCATAATGGACTCACTGAAAAGTTGAAAGCGAACAGGCACTTAAAATTACAGCAAAAGCCAGTCTGACTATAGTATATAAGAGAATAGCTTTTCACAATTGTTAAACATCATGCTTACCAAATAAATATCAGAGATTTAGTCAAAATTCAGCATCAAAGATTTTAATAGCATTTACAAGTTGATTTGTGGAATTTTTTGAGATTTTTTGACGGAATTTTTTCCACAAAAATGAAAATTTTGGCGAATTTTGAGGAATTTTGGGCGAATTTTGCCCAATTTTGACAAGTTTTGAGGGTCAAGGTACTAATTGTCCCGTTACGCTGTGTCCCGTTACACGCATCAAATATGGCGTTCAGAATGTGACAATTTTTTGTGCGTGCAGCTCCTCTGGCTCCTCCCCCTGGACCCTGTTTCAGGAGCCCCTATTATATACTACTCGCGGCATTATTTTAAAGAAATCCACATTCAATTTTCTGTCCCCGTTTCGTATCATAAATGTATTTGCAACATGAGAACACATGGATTTGCTCGTTACCCAAGGTTAGATGTTACACATATCTGGCAAGTACTGATATTTTTTTTTATTTTTAATGTACAAACATCTTAGCTCTCGGTATACGACAATTTGTAGGAAAATGGCGGATTAACCTTTAAAGTATTCAGTCACTTCGCTAGACTCCAAGGAGAAGGAAGTTCGTCCTTCCTGTTAGTGCTTAGATTTCTCAGAGA
The DNA here is from genome assembly GCF_032445375.1 of Bacillus rossius redtenbacheri. Classification (NCBI taxonomy): domain Eukaryota; kingdom Metazoa; phylum Arthropoda; class Insecta; order Phasmatodea; family Bacillidae; genus Bacillus; species Bacillus rossius. Next base: position 48,916,019 of record NC_086339.1, on the reverse strand, counting down.
TTATTATTATTTGACTGAGTAATTATATTTTTTATAAAGCCATCCTTCTTTTGCAATCGTTAGTGAGCATCCCGCATCCCACATAAAATAACTAAATGATATTTACTTGTACGCAACATGTGGTGTCATATGTTGACAATAATCGACACTACCTTAAACAGGTTATTTTGCATGAGATAAATTAACTCTCACCACAGAATGGTGCTATTGTAATCAGTTAGAGTCATGTAGTCTCGTAGCCATGTAGCCTCGTGTCCTGGAAGTTTCGTAGTATTGTAGTCTCGCAGTCTCGTAACCTTGTGTTCTGGATGCTTCGTAGACATGATGCATTGGAACCTCGTAGACTTGTAGTTACGTAACAAAGTAGCCATGAAATCTTATAACATAATGCTTATGGAGCAGTTGGAGCCAAAGAGAAAATTCAGCCGAAGACAGATGTCGCAATTGGAGCCATGTAGACATGTAGCTTCGTAGTCAAGTACTCGTGTAGACTTGTAGTCCTGTATCCTCACAGTCTCGTAAACTTATGTTCTAGAAGCTTCGTAGCTCTATAGCCTTGCAGTCTCGTAAACTCGAAGTATCGTAGTCACGTAGTCTCGTAACCTCATGGGTCGTAGTCGCGTAGTCATGATGTCTTGGAGCCTCGTATACTTGTAGCTACGTAGCCAAGTAGCTATGCTGACTTGTAGCTACGTAAACAAGTAGTCATGTAATCTTATAACATAAAGCTGCTGGAGTAGTTGGAGCTTCGTAGACTCGTAGAATTGTAGCCTCATAGTCTCTTAGACTCGCAGCATTCTAGTCAAATATCATTGGTGCTGATGAAGCAAAAGGCCGTTGGAGCCAATGGATGTTGGAGCCAAAAGACTGTTGGAGTCAAAAGACTGTTGGAGTCAACGACTGATGGAGCCAATGTCTATTGGAGCCAATGACTAATGGAAATAAAAACTGATGGATTCATAGACTGTTGGAGACATTATAACCTAACTTATCATTGACGATGGCATCCTACCGAGTTGAATGAACGAGAGAGAATGTGCCTCCTTTTCGTTAAATGAGCTTTCGTTTTATAGAATTTCCGTCCATACGTGCTTCGTTCTCATTAAATGCTTATACTGCACGAACGAAGTCTAGTCATAGTGTGTACATTGCGTATATTGCATACATTGCATACATTGCGTGTACTTTGCGTACATTGCATGTATTTTGCGTGTACTGTGCGTCAATTGCGAGAACATTACGTGTTCGTTCCGTTTCCTGTGTGTACTGTGTGTACGTTCCGTTTTCTGTGTGTACGTTCCGTTTCCTGTGTGTACTGTGTGTACTTTCCGTTTCCTGTGTGTACTGTGTGTACGTTCTGTTTCCTGTGTGTACTATGTGTACGTTCCGTTTCCTGTGTGTACTGTGTGATCATTACATTTATTGCGCGTAAATTGAATGTATTGCGCATACATTGCGTACATTAGGTGTTGGAGCTGATGGAGCTGTTGGAGCACTTGAAGCTGATGGTTAATTGAAGCATAGGAGCAAAATGTAGATGGATCTGATGACGCGAATTGTAGCTCTTGGAGCCTAGCGTATATTGGAGAGATCGAATTAATGAGACGAGAAAGTACCATAACTCATAGAGTTTTTATTTCGATCATATGAACCTTTTTTTTTTTAATGTAGATTTGACTCTAGTATTATTTTAAATGATTCTTGATTTGACTAGCGTATTATTCCATACGGTGCATGTATATAAGCGAGTCCTAGACAGCAGGTAGCTCAGTTTGTTACTGACGTCGGTGGTGTAAGGATCGCCTAGTTTGTTTCTTCTGGTGCATAAGTCTTGTTAATTAGCTGTTCTTGAGACCTCGATGGCATCTTTGCCGTCTTTAACGTCGAACTCAATGGAGGTTGTACCATCGACTACGGGAACCATGACGTCAGCGACGACGATGGTGGAACAGATCCCGTTAGCAACGTCGACGTCAACCCTGGAGGAGACTTCAACAGTCGAGATACCACCAGCAGAAGAGACTTTAATGCCGGTAGTGCTAGCTGTAGAGGAAACCTCAACGGACGCTGTTTCGCCCTCGATGGAGACTTCAATGGATGACGAATCCTCAACAGCTAACGAACATCGATGTCGTTACTGTGACAAGATTTTCTCAAACATCAGCAATGCTCGTCGACATGAGAAGAGAGAGTGTGCTAAGAACCCTTATCGTAAAAGGTTTGGCTGTATTAAGTGTCGCAAGCAATTTACAAGAAATGCTAATTTAAAGCATCACTTGGAGACATGTAAAGGCCCTGCAGAGCAGCAGAAAGTAAAGGTATCGGTACAACAAAGATGCATCGATGTGCATAAGAGCATGTCTGGAAATAGTACAACCACAGTAACAACGTCATCTGGTTCGGGTTTGTCATCAACTAGGCATCCGTGCAGCTACTGTGATACGTCGTTCGCATTTTTCCATGATGCACGAAGACATGAGCGGAGCAAATGCATGAAGAATCCTTCTCGCATGAAGTTTCGCTGTGATGAGTGCCTTAAATGGTTTACTCGAATCGATAATTTGCGCTGACATGCGAAAAACTGTAAAGGTGAAGTCCGTGCGCCTACTGCTGAACTACCTGCCGACATTTCGACTCCTCGCTTTAGATTGGTGACTCGTGAGCGTACAAGCAAAAAAACAGATGTGCAGAAACCGATTGATATGACGTCTAAACATGAAAATAAACCTAAGACTGTGTTCGGTGCATTACAAGTAAATGATAATGGCTTCTACTTGGCGCAGTCTGCATTTCGTGGAACGTTGAAAGACTACTATTATCTAAATACGTTCGGTGAGTCGAAGGACATTTGTACTTTTCTTGATGATATCAGACAGGACATAATCAATCAGCTTACTGATGACGTAGCAACAAATGGTCCATTAGAATATAACTTGTGGTTGGACTGTCTATATGGAAAGCCATATCCGTTAGATGACAAAGCGAAGAAGTGTGCATTCAAGACATCGGCTGCAGTAATTTACAGTTCTGACGATGTGAAGCAAACTGTTAAAAACTGTATCCAGAAACTCTGTCAAGAAGAGGAGAACTATGACAGTAAAGGTTCTGGTTGGACTCTGTCTAGTATAAACCGATTGGAGCTAAGAATGAGTCATTTCACACCGATGCGAAACTAAATGATTGATTATAAATTTGCTAGCTTTCGTAAGTGATCCTGTAGTAAAATAGAAATTATGTAATAAATATTATGTTTGTAAAAGAACTTGCGGTGTTTAATTCCTCGAACCTGTTACTATTATGATAAATTAAATTTATATTTAATTTTTTTTTGCATCATCCTAGATCGTACCAAGGACCTTAGTCGATCTAATTAATCAGTATATTGATTGGAAATTTATTTAATGATTTCTGAACTTTTTCCCGAATCTCTAGCAATATAATTACGAATTTTCTAAGATGGTGGTGTTGATGGCTTATAGGATGATGATTGTACCATAAATTAGGGTTTGAGGCACGTTTTATTTAAAATTTTGTAATCTTAAATATTTTTGGAATTTTTTTTTTTACTCATCTTATTTCCTTACGGCCAGGCCATCAGCCTCTGTTCTCAGAGGCTAGCTGATGTTCTTTCCCAGCCTCATGCTAGGCTAGCATTCTGGCTAATATTTCTCCCGCCTCCAGGCACGTAGGGGGCCGGTAATTTTATTTCTTCGCCTGACTTATTTTGCCTAGAGCAGCTTGTGAAGCAGTGCTGAGCCCTGCTAACTCTGTCACGAATCGATATAAGGTTCACTAGCAACAAGACACGACAGGAGGATCCCGTGGACCCTGCATCCCACAGAATATGTGTTTTTGAAGCCATCCCCCTGCTGCTCACCCACCCTTTCTTCTCAGAAGTGAAGCAAGGAGCGACGACCGCACGGGGACGTTAACCGAATTTAAGGCCATCTCAGGCTTGAAAGCCGCAGTTACGATTCTGGACTTCAAAGACATCTAGCGACGGCTGTGGTCACTAACGCCACTCTTGGGCATTGGCAGCGCCGACACTACCGCGCTCGCGCGGAGGCAACGATAACCTTTCTCCCCCTTATGTCTCAGGCCACTAGGTGGCACCTCTGGTTACTCCATTACCCCCCTAGCTTGACACTCTCGTCGGTCACTAGTCGATTTATTAGTACTTCTTCTCGCCACCAAAAGATAGCGCCTCAGTCGCGCAGTCACTCCAGTAAGATCAAATTTTTTTATGCCGGACACCTTCGGGTGGGCTCGGTAATTTTCGGCTCAGAGCCTACCTCCCTCCCATTCTCTAGAGACCCCGCGCTTATGATATACTGACGATACCCCGCGCTGAAGTGACTTCGGTGCGCGCCTCCTGACTGACTGGTACCGTTTGTAACTACGATCTTCGGCGAATCATTGGCATCGCACCTCGAATTATGTAGTCTTCTCAGACTAGAGGGATGAAGTACGTATCTAAAATTAAGATTAACCAATCAGTAGTTTAGTTATGAGTAGAGAAACTTAGGATTTTTTTATATATATATATTTTTTAATCATGACGACTTCCGTGTCTACCGCGAATCGTGGTTCGTGTTTTCTGAGACGAGACGCCCTTTCCTGAGCGCCAGGACCAACACCCTGTTTTGGTAAGTCTTGACGTCATCCCCCCCTTTAATTTCCCTCTATTGGCCTTTTGCGCCATTTAAGTATACTGTTTGGAAACAGGTCTAATTCTTTGGAATTTTGACTTCTGTTTCAGACAGGGTTCCAAGTTTGGGGCAGCCAAATTCCTCTGCCAGAACCTCTGGAATCGGTTCCTGAGCAGAATCCACCATCTTTAGGCCTACTACTTTGATCACCGTCTACCTACAGCCCCGGGTGATACCCGCATAATTCTATCATTTTATTCACGAACTGTAACCCAGTTAAGACAGCGGACAGTAAAAGCAGTTCGAGGAGAGGAAATTTATATAATGTTTTGCAAGGACTATATGTAAAACCTGTAAAGTTAGCGATGTTAATTTCATTCATGTTTTTAAATATTGTTATTTTTGTTAAACATTCAGGGCCGGCCCGATAGTCAATATGTTCAAAGAATATAATATAATAATTGTAATTGTGAGGAATTTAAGTAAGATCACTTATCATTGAAAAACGGATGTTACTAAGGAAAATTTAATCTATAAAAAAGAAAGAACAATGATTAATAAAATAAGGAAGTCTATAGACGTAACTGTTGTTTTTATTTAATTAATCTATAATAACGATCCCTTTTTCTCCCTAGTGTTCGTAGGGAGTCTCTAAATTTGCTTTGTTTACTCCTAAAGTCACCTCTGTTGTTGACTTTTTATAGTTATTTATTGAGGGCCCCAGTATTCACAGTTTCCAAATCTTTTTATCTAATTACTTGATTATTGTTTAAGACACTTGGGGTATTACAAAATAGTAGCAGAGCGTGGTTACGTCTATAGGCATACCCAAGTTGAAAGGTCATACCTAAAATTAAAATTAAAAAAAAAATTGAATAAAAATTTTTTTTAATGTTTTATTTTGTCACTTAGAATCTTTTTGTAGTAAGTAATTTGTGAACTGTCCGCTGATACACTTAGTTGCTGAATTGACCATTGAATTTTTAAATTATCATAAGTTTTGCTGCACTTTGGTCTCTGTGTTTACATTTGAGCGCGCACCGAGAGGCGGCTTTCTGCCCGCCCACGCAACTCGGGCCACGCGCGTGGCTTATCAACAGAGACGTGTCCGCTGGACTAGATACTCCCTCCCCCCCACACCGCTAGTTAAAGGCGCTGCGCGCCAATGTCAGTCCTGCCGGCTGACGTGACGTTCATTGTAGGTACCGTGTTGTGCAAGCTAACCTGGCATCTTGTTACACCCGAGTACACTGTTCATTTCCCGACGCGCATAGTAATAATAATAATCATAAATTATGAAGGCACATACTTCCCACGCAATAAAGCAATTGTTTTAATCATAAGCTAGATTTAAGTGTATACCTAAGTTTAAAGTTTAAGAGATAATTTTAAGAGGGTAGTGTTTTGTTTGTGTAATACTATGAATCTGGACAGGATGATTACTCCGGAGCTATTACTAGTAGATGAATTAAATAACGAGTTGCAGTTGCGTAATTTACCAACTACTGGAAATGCGCAAGACCTGCGAAAGAGGCTTCGAGCCGCAGTACGTGATAAGTTACCTACCTCAGTACATAATCTATTTTTAGAAATACTCGAGGAAATCAACATAGCTTGCTCCAAATTTTACGACATAGCTGCTTTTGTAAGTTATTCAGATGTGGGAGAGAATTTGCCCAATGTAAAGCGACACATTATGCGATTAGAGCATGTCACCAGACGACTGGAAAATCTAGTGGTACTTTCCGCAGATGTGCTCAATGGTGTTTATCGATCAGAGCTAAATCGTTGTCTGCAACAGACAAACTCCTTCCAAATTAAATTGAAAGCTAGGGCAGCCCAATTGGAAACTCAACAGGACCTTCGGGCCAACATGGCCCAGACAGAAAACCTAGTAATAGAATCACTAGGAAATGTAGAGAGTGAAAATCCGGACGTTCCCCAGGAAATAAGTCAACCCGACTCACAAGTATCTTTGTGTCAAACAAGGCAGGTTCCGCCCATTTCATCAACATCAACATCTCAATCACTCATCACAGTTTCAACCCCTCCCATCCCAGCAGTCATCACTCAAATTCCCTCAGGCGTGCATGTTTCTACAGCTCCCATCACCAGTGTCACATTTTTCGGTAACTTGCCTGCAAATCCGCATCCTTTAACACATAAAAAATTTGTTTTTCCCATTCGCCACAAACCAGTCATATTTTAATCCATATTCCCAGTTTTATTCTTTAATGACATCCGGGCAAGGAACTCCGATCCCTACCATCCCCACCGCGCAAATTGCACATCCTTCACCCCTACCTCCGCCATCAACACAGAATCAACCAGAAACAACATTACCAGTTACGCCAAGAACTACTGAGTATAGCTGTTATGGGAAAATTGCCCATCCAGTCGAGAGATTACTTGTTGGTTTTCCCGAAACAAGTGGTCTTGACCCAGACAAATTAATCGAATTCATAAGGCACTTACTTAAAATCAGACAGAAAATGGGCATTCCTGACAAACAGTTGTTGGAGATAGTATTTCCTTACACCCAACCACCACTGAGTGAAAGAACGAGTCAAGCTATAGAAAATAGTTACTCTTTTGACAAATACCACGAAGAATTTTTGAATTTTATTATACCTGCCAGACTTTTGACTAATTACCGTTTGGAATGGTACAACAGGCTACAGTGAAGTAATGAAGACTTGCCGCACTATGTAGCATCAATCAGAGAAGCTGCGGTGGTTCTCAGATTGGGCGTATCAGAGAGCGAAGTAGTTAGTTGCATAGTAGACAGACTAAATCAGGCAGAGCGCTCACGCGCTGTTTTCCAGGCTAGGCCACGGAGTTTTGTAGAACTAGATCAACTTTGTATACAGGCCATGAGTTACGAATATGCAAACACTCAGAGAAACAGGTCAGCGAAGTCCGTGGATAAGCATGATTCTCAGGCAGAAACTGCAAATAGTTTTCCATACACGAAACAACAGAATAACCACCCACAGCCGAAAACAAACTACTACAGAAATAATAGGTACGGTTCAAACAAGAACATACAACAACAAACACTTTTCTGTAATTATTGCAAGCAAACAGGACATTACATTGAGCAATGTAACCACAAAAATTTCAAACCAAATTTCAACAAGGCAAAAAACGTGTAAGGCGGTGGCCAGGCAAATTTCTACCTGGTCCACCTAAAACTTCATCCGAGAGGAATTTTTCAGTGCATAGTGTGCATACTAACGAATCACAAAAACAAGATGAAAATCGAAAAAGGCATAACACAGGAAAACAAAAACACAAGAAAAATGAAAGAAAGAAATACACAGAAAAACACAGGAAACACAAACAGAAGATCATAACACAGCAAATTAATCATAAAGAAAATTCTGAGAAATTCACAAGAATTTGCAAAACATGTGTTAGCCTGACTAACAAAGGAAAACGTAAGTGTCACAACATTTTCGGTCACGTCCGAACTGTATTACCATACACTAAAGCAATGTTTGGCAAAAATCAAATTATTGGTCTGATAGATACAGGAGCTACTCGTAGTTTTATTTCAGGCGATTTGTTTAGGGGAACAAGCAGGTTCTGAAAACAGAAGTCACGGATGTGCGCTGTTTTACTGCAGCGGATGAACCTATTAGTATATCCAAAGTAGCTATAGTGAAAATCAGGATAGAATTATTCACTTGGAATTTCCCTTTTCTTGTGGCAGAAAACATAGCCACGCAGCTTATTCTAGGCTCCGACTTCATCGCTAAAACAGGTATTTTGATTGATCTACAAGCAGGAAGTTTTGTATTTAAATTTAATAAAAATCTGGTCATATCATTCGTGAACCTGAAAATAAAGGTCAGGACAAGTTACTAATCTTTCTACCAACACTGACGAGAGAAATTCTTTGTCCCTGGATCATCTCGAGCCCAGTAAACAAGTTGCTATTCGAGATTTGTGTAATGAATTTTCAGATGTGCTAACAAAGAAATTAGGTCGAACTAACCTTATTGAATATCAAATTGAATTGACTGATACCACGCCAGTCAAAAGTCACCCTTATCAACTTTTAGGTCCTGAAATGGAAATTATGAGAAAACACGTACAGAAAATGTTAGATAATAAGGTAATAGAACCTTCTAATTCTCCTTTCAGTTCACCTGCATTTCTAGTGCCCAAGGGCACGGAACAACGTTTCGTCACGGATTATCGGAAACTGAACAAACAGATTAAAATACCGCAAACACCCCTCCCAGATTTGAACTCGGCCTTTCATTGGTTTAGTAAGGCCAGGTATTTCAGTGTGTTCGATCTCAATTCGGCGTACCATCAGATCCCACTCACGCAAGACTCAAAACCTATTACCGCATTTTGCGTACCTTGAAATCTTTACCAGTATAATGTGGTACCTTTCGGCTTGGCCACAGGTGCTCAAGTACTCACACGACTTCTTGAACAAGTAGTAGGAGATTTTAAATTTAAATTTGTTTACAATTATTTAGATGATCTTGTAATTTATTCAGAAAGTTTTGAGGAACACATCCAGCATCTGACTCTTGTCCTTGAAAGACTGCGCAAGGCAGGCCTCACTTTAAATACAAAAAAGGTAAAATTTGCTGCTTCCGAAATATATTTTCTTGGACATTTGGTATCACACAAAGGTGTTACAATTGATCCAGAACGAACACAGGCGATCAGGGAATTCAAACCACCTAAAGACACTCGTTTTATTGGCATGGCTAATTTTTATGCCAAATACATACCAAATTTCGCCGAGCATGCGGTGCCTTTGAATGCATTACGTAAGAAAAATACACAATATATTTGGGGTCCTGAACAAGACAAGGCATTTGATTTCTTGAAAAAAGCCATAGCGAATCCACCTGTTCTGCGCATGGCAGATTTTAGTAAACCCTTTATTTTACAAACAGACGCCTCAAGTGTTGCTATAGGGGAGGTATTCTCTCAGGAAATAGACGGTGCCAGGCAACCCATTGCCTTTGCCTCACGTACATTAACTTTTCAGGAAAGGAAAGCATCTTCAGTGTATGAATTGGAATGTTTAGCAGTAGTTTTTGGTATTGATAAATTCCGACAGTTTCTGGAAGATAGGGAATTTCTATTGGAAACTGATAATCAGGCACTCGCTTGGCTGTTAGCTCACCCTAAACAATTAAGAAAACTTGGAAGGTGGATAACCAAAATTTCTTCTCTCAAATTTAATATTCTACATATTCGCGGTACTCAAAACATTGTGGCTGATACACTTTCTCGAATGTTCGAGAACCCCTCCGAAACAATATCTCAGGAGGAACCTCACATTTCGTGTCAGGCACTCCTAACCGATTTCCCCTTAGCTTTTCAGGACATACAAACACATCAACAAGCTGACCCATATTTCGCAAAAATAATTGAACAAGTTAAAGCTGGTACAGCTCCGAAATTTTATAAGTTAGCTAAAGGTCTCCTACAAAAACGTACACAACAGTCAAGGCACCTTAAAATTGTTCTTCCACAAAATCTGCGTGATATGATTTTCACATATTACCATAGTTCACCTCTCGGTGCCCATTTAGGTATTTATAAAACCATTCAAGGTATCCGGCGCCATTTTATTTGGGAAGGAATGTACCGGGACATTACACAGCGAGTTAAGTTATGTAAGCTATGTGCACTAAGTAAACCTGCACAAAATACACAGTACGGTTTTCTTGCCTCAGAAGTAGCCGAAAGACCTATGCAAAAACTTTTTATTGATTTTGTAGGGCCATTTCCTCGATCCAAATCCGGACACTCTATGCTTCTTGTGGGCATAGATGCTTTTTCGAAATTTGTTTGGCTTATCCCACTCCGTAAGGCTACAGCTGACACCACTGTGCGTGCATTACAAAATCAAATTTTTAAAATTTCAGGATTACCGAACAGAATTGTATCCGACAATGGAACACAGTTTACATCCAGAACTTTCAAGAACATGTGTTTCTCGCATGGTATACAGCATGTGACGACATCGCCATACTACCCGAAACCTTCGCACGCGGAGAGATATAATAGAAATCTTCGTTCGGCGCTCATAGCGTTCCACGCACATGCGCAGGAAAAATGGGACAGTAATTTGGTGTGGTTACAGATGGCTTTTAATTATGCCCGACATAAAGGACACAAATACACCCCATTTGATATTATGTTTACTTATAAGCCAAACACACCCCTTTCCAATCTTTGGTCTCTCGAAGACCTACTGCTGGATGATCCCAAGGACATCACGGAGATTTGGAGAAAGGCGCGTAGGAATTTAAATTTGGCTCACCAAACAAGTCAGAGAAGGTACAATAAGTACCGCTCCCCTAACCCCTACAGGGTAGGTGACACGGTAATGTGCAAAGAACACCCGCAGAGTAAGGCCATCGATAAGCGATCGGCCAAGTTATCGTATCGCTGGACTGGACCATTACAGATCCAACGATTTCTAACCCCAGTGACTGTGAGTCTAGCCGACCCCAGTTCCGGAGAGTATGTGACACGAGCGCACATCTCCCACCTTAAGAAAGCGCATCCATATTTAAAAAAGGAGCGATTACTTTCTCTAAGCCTTGGCATGCCAAACATATATATATATATGTATTTAAGACTCAATAAGGAGTTTAACTGAAGAATACAAAACCTAGGTAGTAACATTAAATAACAATAAAAATCCATGGTACTAGTTTGTAAGAAAATCTATTATAAGGTGTTAGTTTAAGTGGCCACTTAAGTTAATAATTTTATTTAAAATAATGAGTTTAATCATTTTAGTCATTAAGAATGTGCACATTAGTTCATAAGAGTGTTTAATATTTTTTTTGTGTGATAGCATGTAAGAAGTAGGATACAGGCGAACCTGGAAACTCGTCCTACTAAAGTTTTTGGTTTTTGATTTTGCTTTCCCCTAAGCTCCGCTTTAACGCGGGGGAGTATGTGCTGTAAATTAGGGTTTCAGGCAAGTTTTATTTAAAATTTTGTAATCTTAAATATTTTTGGAAATTTATTTATTTATTTTTTTGCTCATCTTATTTCCTTACGGCCAGGCCATTAGCCTCTGTACTCAGAGGCTAGCTGATTTTCTTTCCCAGCCTCATTCTATGCTAGCATTCTGGCTAATATTTCTCCCGCCTCCAGGGACGTCGGGGGCCGGTAACTTTATTTCTTCGCGTGACTACTTTTGCCTAGAGCAGCTTGTGAAGCAGTGCTGAGACCTGCTAACTCTGTCACGAATCGGTATAAGGTTCACTAGCAGCAAGACACGACAGGAGGATCCCGTGGGCCTTGCGTCCCACAGACCATGCATTTTTTGAAGCCATCCCCCTTATGCTCACCCACCCTTTCTTCTCAGAAGTGAAGCAAGGAGCGACGACCGCACGGGGACGTTAACCGAATTCAAGGCCATCTCAGGCTTGAAAGCCGCAGTTACGATTCTGGACTTCAAAGACATCTAGCGACGGCTGTGGTCACTAACGCCACTTGTGGGCGTTGGCAGCGCCGACACTACCGCGCTCGCGCGGAGGTAACGACAACCTTTCTCCCCCTTATGACTCAGGCCACTAGGTGGCACCTATGGTTACTCCATTACCCCCCTAGCTTGACACTCTCGTCGGTCACTAGTCGATTTATTAATACTTCTTCTCGCCACCAAAAGATAGCGCCTCAGTCGCGCAGTCACTCCAGTAAGATCAAATTTTTTTTATGCCAAACACCCTCGGGTGGGCTCGGTAATTTTCTGCTCAGAGCCTACCTCCCTTCCATTCTCTAGAGACCCCGCGCTTATGATATACTGACGATACCCCGCGCTGAAGTGACTTCGGTGCGCGCCTCCTGACTGACTGGTACCGTTTGTAACTGCGATCTTCGGCGAAAAATCGGCATCGCACCTCGAATTATGTAGTCTTCTCAGACTTGAGGGATGAAGTACCTATCTAAAATTAAGATTAACCAATCAGTAGTTTAGTTATGAGTAGAGAAACTTAGTATTTTTTTATATATTTTTTTTTAATTAATCATGACGACTTCCGTGTCTACCGCGAATCGTGGTTCGTGTTTTCGGAGACGAGATGCCCTTTCCTGAGCGCCAGGACCAACACCCTGTTTTGGTAAGTCTTGACGTCATCCCCCCCTTTAATTTCCCTCTATTGCCTTTTTGCCCCATTTAAGTAAACTGTCTGGAAACAGGTCTAATTCTTTGGAATTTGGACTTCTGTTTCAGACAGGGTTCCATGTTTGGGGCAGCCAAATTCCTCTGCCAGAACCTCTGGAATCGGTTCCTGAGCAGAATCTAACATCTTTAGGCCTACTACCTCGATCACCATCTACCTACAGCCCCGGGTGATACCCGCATAATTCTATCATTTTATTCACGAACTCCAAAAAATAGTGTAACCCAGTTAAGACAGCGGACAGTAAAAGCAGTTCGAGGAGAGGAAATTTATATAATGTTTTGCAAGGACTAAATGTACAACCTGTAAAGTAAGCGATGTTAATTTCATTCATGTTTTTAAATATTGTTATATTTGTTAAACATTCAGGGCCGGCCCGATAGTCAATAAGTTCAAAGAATATAATATAATAATTGTAATTGTGAGGAATTTAAGTAAGATCACTTATCATTGAAAAACGGATGTTACTAAGGAAAATTTAATCTATAAAAAAGAAAGAACAATGATTAATAAAATAAGGAAGTCTATAGACGTAACTGTTGTTTTTATTTAATTAATCTATAATAACGATCCCT